>NC_133353.1:17116889-17716889 GCF_030506205.2 Paramisgurnus dabryanus | reverse complement strand
TCATATGGTCCAACCCCTGTGTCTCTACGATGTTCTGATGCGGAGATATAAGGCTTTGTTTACACTGTTGCTAGGGTACTGTATTTGGTTGCTAGGGGGAAAATTGGCATCCACTGGTGATTACCCTCTGAGTCACAAGTCAAATGGTCCAACCCCCCTGTCTCTACGATGCTCTGATGCGGAGAAATAAGGCTTTGTTTACTCTGTTGCTAGGGAGCTGTATTTGGTTGCTAGGGACAAAAATGGCATCCACTAGTGATTACCCTCCGAGTCACGAGTCAAATGGTCCAACCCCCGTGTCTCTACGATGTTCTGATGTGGAGATATAAGGCTTTGTTTACTCTGTTGCTAGGGAGCTGTATTTGGTTGCTAGGGAAAAAATGGCATCCACTAGTGATTACCCTCCGAGTCACGAGTCAAACCGTCCAACCCCCGTGTCTCTACGATGTTCTGATGCGGTGATATAAGGCTTTGTTTACTCTGTTGCTAGGGTACTGTATTTGGTTGCTAGGGAAAAAATTGGCATCCCATAGTGATTACACTCTGAGTCACGAGTCAAACGGTCCAACCCCCGTGTCTCTACGATGTTCTGATGCGAGATATAACTGTTTGAATTTTATGTTGCTAGGGTGCTCAAAACTGGTTGCTAGGGGCGTGGCTTAATACCTCAGTAAGGATCCTGAGAGACTGATTGGATGCCTGGGTAAAATGAGCCCACCCCCATGTCTCTGTGACACTGTAGTGCAAAGATATCCATCTGGGCATTTTATAATGGCAGTCTATGGGATAGGTTGCTAGGGTGCCCAAAATGGTTGCTAGGGTAACCTTACACCCCATTGTGGGGGACGTCCTGACAGAGTCTAGCACCCTCTTTAATTTTAGCAACCCACATGTTTCTACGAAATCCTCGCTCGTACCTATGACCCGTCAAAGTATTTGCAATTTTAAGTCTATGGGATTTTCGCCCCATTGACTTTTCATTGGGGCACTTTTGGGCGCCTCTTACACCCCAGGGGTACAACTTACACCCCATTGTGATATATGTTCTTACAGAGTCTACCACCCTCTCCAAATGTTGTAACCTACATGTTTCTACAAAATCCTCGAGCGGAGCTATGACTCGTCAAAGTTGGGCTCAATGTTAAGTCAATGGGATTTTTTGGGTGGTTTTTCGCCCCCCTTTCGAAAATCCTGCACCCGATCGCTTATAAAAGTCATAGCAGTCGTGTCCTTAATAAGCCCGTCGATTTGAGCCCTCTTTCATGGGTCTACGACAAACCGTGCGGGACGAGTTAGGTGCCGAAAAAACGTGCCGATGTAAGAATAAAATATAACTAGATAGGTACATTTCCTGAAGAAAATGTGAGTGGTGCTTGCCGTGGCATGTTTCAAGGGACAATTTATGATTATACTCCAAGCCAAAAGTCAAACGATCCAACCCCCGTGTCTCTACGATGTTCTGATGCGGAGATATAAGGCTTTGTTTACTCTGTTGCTAGGGTACTGTATATGGTTGCTAGGGAAAAAATTGGCATCCACTAGTGATTACACTTCCAGTCACGAGTCAAACGGTCCAACCCCCATGTCTCTACGATGTTCTGATGCAGAGATATAAGGCTTTGTTTACTCTGTTGCTAGGGTACTGTATTTGGTTGCTAGGGAAAAAAATGGCATCCACTAGTGATTACCCTTTGAGTCACGAGTCAAACGGTCCAAACCCCGTGTCTCTACGATGTTCTGATGCGGAGATATAAGGCTTTGTTTACTCTGTTGCTAGGGTACTGTATTTGGTTGCTAGGGGAAACAATGGCATCCACTAGTGATTACCCTCCGAGTCACGAGTCAAACGGTCCAAACCCCGTGTCTCTACGATGTTCTGATGCGGAGATATAAGGCTTTGTTTACTCTGTTGCTAGGGTACTGTATTTGGTTGCTAGGGAAAAAAATGGCATCCACTAGTGATTACCCTCCGAGTCACGAGTCAAACGGTCCAAACCCCGTGTCTCTACGATGTTCTGATGCGGAGATATAAGGCTTTGTTTACTCTGTTGCTAGGGTACTGTATTTGGTTGCTAGGGAAAAAAATGGCATCCACTAGTGATTACCCTCCGAGTCACGAGTCAAACGGTCCAACCCCCGTGTCTCTACGATGTTCTGATGCGGAGATATAAGGCTTTGTTTACTCTGTTGCTAGGGTACTGTATTTGGTTGCTAGGGAAAAAAATTGCATCCACTAGTGATTACCCTCCGAGTCATGAGTCAAACGGTCCAACCCCCGTGTCTCTACGATGTTCTGATGTGGAGATATAAGGCTTTGTTTACTCTGTTGCTAAGGTACTGTATTTGGTTGCTAGGGGCGTGGCTTGGGAGTGGCCAATGATGTGCCCAGTGATTACACTCCGAGTCACAAGTAAAACGGTCCAACCCCCGTGTCTCTACGATGTTCTGATGCGGAGATATAAGGCTTTGTTTACTCTGTTGCTAGGGTACTGTATTTGGTTGCTAGGGGCGTGGCTTGGGAGTGGCCAATTATGTGCCCAGTGATTACACTCCGAGTCACAAGTAAAACGGTCCAAACCCCGTGTCTCTACGATGTTCTGATGCGGAGATATAAGGCTTTGTTTATTCGGTTGCTAGGGTGCTCAAATTTGGTTGCTAGGGGCGTGGCTTGGGAGTGGCCAATGATGTGCCCAATTGTTACACCCCTAGTCACAAGTAAAACGGTCCAACCCCCGTGTCTCTACGATGTTCTGATGCCGAGATATAACTGTTTGTATTTTATGTTGCTAGGGTGCTCAAAAGTGGTTGCTAGGGGCGTGGCTTAGTAAGTCTGTAAGGATCCTGAGAGACTGATTGGATGCCTGAGTAAAATGAGCCCACCCCCATGTCTCTATGACACTGTGGTGCAAAGATATCCATCCGGGCATTTTATAATGGCAGTCTATGGTATAGGTTGCTAGGGTGCCCAAAATGGTTGCTATGGTAACCTTACACCCCATTGTGGGGGACGTCCTGACAGAGTCTAGCACCCTCTTCAAATTTAGTAACCCACATGTTTCTATGAAATCCTGGCTCGGACCTATGACCCGTCAAAATTTTTGCAATGTAAGTCTATGGGATTTTGCCCCATTGACTTTTCATTGGGGCACTTTTGGGCACCTCTTACACCCCAGGGGTACAACTTACACCCCATTGTGATCCATGTTCTTACAGAGCCTACCACCCTCTTCAAATGTTGTAACCCACATGTTTCTACAAAATCCTCGAGCGGAGCTATGACTCGTCAAAGTTGGGCGCAATGTTAAGTCAATGGGATTTTTTGGGTGGTTTTTCGCCCCCCTTTCGGAAATCCTGCACCCGATCGCTTATAAAAGTCATAGCACACCTCTCCTCAATAAGCCGGTCGATTTGAGCCCTAATTTATGGGTCTACGACAAAGCGTGCGGGACGAGTTACGCGCCGAAAAAGTGTCCAGAAAAAGAAGAATAATAATAATATCTTTGAGCAATAATAATAGTGATGCTTTGCATAAATGCAAGCACCACTAATAATAATAATAATATCCCTGAGGAATAGTAATAGTGATGCCTTGCATAAATGCAAGCACCACTAATAATAATAACTAGATAGGTACATTTCCTGAAGAAAATGTGAGTGGTGCTTGCCGTGGCAAATTTTTAGGGGACAATTTATGATTATACTCCAAGCCAAAAGTAAAATGGTCCAACCCCCGTGTCTCTACGATGTTCTGAAGCAGAGATATAAGGATTTGTTTACTCTGTTGCTAGGGTACTGTATTTGGTTGCTAGGGGAAAAAATGGCATCCACTAGTGATTACCCTCCGAGTCACGAGTCAAACGGTCCAACCCCCATGTCTTTACGATGTTTTGATGCGGAGTTATAAGGCTTTGTTTACTCTGTTGCTAGGGTACTGTATTTGGTTGCTAGGGAAAAAAATGGCATCCACTAGTGATTACATGCCGAGTCACAAGTAAAATTGTCCAACCCCCGTGTTTCTACGATGTTCTGAAGCAGAGATATAAGGCTTTGTTTACTCTGTTGCAAGGGTACTGTATTTGGTTGCTAGGGAAATAAATGGCATCCACTAGTGATTACCCTCCGAGTCACGAGTCAAACGGTCCAAACCCCATGTCTCTACGATGTTCTGATGCGGAGATATAAGGCTTTGTTTACTCTGTTGCTAGGGTACTGTATTTGGTTGCTAGGGAAAAAAATGGCACCCACTAGTGATTACATGCCGAGTCACAAGTAAAATGGTCCAACCCCCGTGTCTCTACGATGTTCTGATGCGGAGATATAAGGCTTTGTTTACTCTGTTGCTAGGGTACTGTATTTGGTTGCTAGGGAAAAAATTGGCATCCCATAGTGATTACACTCTGAGTCACGAGTCAAACGGTCCAACCCCCGTGTCTCTACGATGTTCTGATGCGGAGATATAAGGCTTTGTTTACTCTGTTGCTAGGGTACTGTATTTGGTTGCTAGGGAAAAATTTGGCATCCCATAGTGATTACACTCTGAGTCACGAGTCAAACGGTCCAACCCCCGTGTCTCTACGATGTTCTGATGCGGAGATATAAGGCTTTGTTTACTCTGTTGCTAGGGTACTGTATTTGGTTGCTAGGGAAAAATTTGGCATCCCATAGTGATTACACTCTGAGTCACGAGTCAAACGGTCCAACCTCCGTGTCTCTACGATGTTCTGATGCAGAGATATAACTGTTTGAATTTTATGTTGCTAGGGTGCTCAAAACTGGTTGCTAGGGGCGTGGCTTAATACCTCAATAAGGATCCTGAGAGACTGATTGGATGCCTGAGTAAAATGAGCCCACCCCCATGTCTCTGTGACACTGTGGTGCAAAGATATCCATCTGGGCATTTTATAATGGCAGTCTATGGGATAGGTTGCTAGGGTGCCCAAAATGGTTGCTAGGGTAACCTTACACCCCATTGTGGGGGACGTCCTGACAGAGTCTAGCACCCTCTTTAATTTTAGCAACCCACATGTTTCTACAAAATCCTCGCTCGTACCTATGACCCGTCAAAGTATTTGCAATGTTAAGTCTATGGGATTTTCGCCCCATTGACTTTTCATTGGGGCACTTTTGGGCGCCTCTTACACCCCAGGGGTACAACTTACACCCCATTGTGATATATGTTCTTACAGAGTCTACCACCCTCTCCAAATGTTGTAACCTACATGTTTCTACAAAATCCTCGAGCGGAGCTATGACTCGTCAAAGTTGGGCTCAATGTTAAGTCAATGGGATTTTTCGGGTGGTTTTTCGCCCCCTTTTCGAAAATCCTGCACCCGATCGCTTATAAAGTCATAGCAGTCGTGTCCTTAATAAGCCCGTCGATTTGAGCCCTCTTTCATGGGTCTACGACAAACCGTGCGGGACGAGTTAGGTGCCGAAAAAACGTGTAGATGTAAGAATAAAATATAATAATAATAATAATATCCCTGAGGAATAGTAATAGTGATGCCTTGCATAAATGCAAGCACCACTAATAATAATAATAACTAGATATTAAAGTTTGAGGACAAACTTTATGTTGGCTTGACAAAGCCTGGTCTGAACGTTTAAGACAGTTTGACAGAAGTTTGACAGAAGTTTGGTTTAGTAGGCTATCTTGTTGTTAGTATGCTTAAGTATGAAGCTTTTTAAAATAAAGCTAACATAATTTAGCATAAAGCTAGCCTGATTTAGCATGAAGCTAACATGATTTAGCATAAAGTCAGCATAAAGCTAACATGTTTAAAGACCCAACCCCCATGTCTCTATGATGTTCTGATGCGGAGATATAAGGCTTTGTTTGTTCCGTTGCTAGGGTACTAAGTTTGGTTGCTAGGGAGAAATTTGGCATCCCATAATGATCAACCTTCAAGCCACAAGTAAAACGGTCCAACCCCCGTGTCTCTATGATGTTCTGATGCGGAGATATAAGGCTTTGTTTATTCCGTTGCTAGGGTACTAAGTTTGGTTGCTAGGGAGAAAATTGGCATCCCATAATGATCAACCTTCAAGCCACAAGTAAAACGGTCCAACCCCCGTGTCTCTATGATGTTCTGAAGCGGAGATATAAGGCTTTGTTTATTCCGTTGCTAGGGTACTAAGTTTGGTTGCTAGGGAGAAAATTGGCATCCCATAATGATCAACCTTCAAGCCACAAGTAAAACGGTCCAACCCCCGTGTCTCTATGATGTTCTGAAGCGGAGATATAAGGCTTTGTTTATTCCGTTGCTAGGGTACTAAGTTTGGTTGCTAGGGAGAAAATTGGCATCCCATAATGATCAACCTTCAAGCCACAAGTAAAACGGTCCAACCCCCGTGTCTCTATGATGTTCTGAAGCGGAGATATAAAGCTTTGTTTATTCCGTTGCTAGGGTACTAAGTTTGGTTGCTAGGGAGAAAATTGGCATCCCATAATGATCAACCTTCAAGCCACAAGTAAAACGGTCCAACCCCCGTGTCTCTATGATGTTCTGAAGCGGAGATATAAGGCTTTGTTTATTCCGTTGCTAGGGTACTAAGTTTGGTTGCTAGGGAGAAAATTGGCATCCCATAATGATCAACCTTCAAGCCATAAGTAAAACGGTCCAACCCCCGTGTCTCTATGATGTTCTGAAGCGGAGATATAAGGCTTTGTTTATTCCGTTGCTAGGGTACTAAGTTTGGTTGCTAGGGAGAAAATTGGCATCCCATAATGATCAACCTTCAAGCCACAAGTAAAACGGTCCAACCCCCGTGTCTCTATGATGTTCTGAAGCGGAGATATAAGGCTTTGTTTATTCCGTTGCTAGGGTACTAAGTTTGGTTGCTAGGGAGAAAATTGGCATCCATAATGATCAACCTTCAAGCCACAAGTAAAACGGTCCAACCCCCGTGTCTCTATGATGTTCTGAAGCGGAGATATAAAGCTTTGTTTATTCCGTTGCTAGGGTACTAAGTTTGGTTGCTAGGGAGAAAATTGGCATCCCATAATGATCAACCTTCAAGCCACAAGTAAAACGGTCCAACCCCCGTGTCTCTATGATGTTCTGAAGCGGAGATATAAGGCTTTGTTTAATCCGTTGCTAGGGTACTAAGTTTGGTTGCTAGGGAGAAAATTGGCATCCCATAATGATCAACCTTCAAGCCACAAGTAAAACGGTCCAACCCCCGTGTCTCTATGATGTTCTGAAGCGGAGATATAAGGCTTTGTTTAATCCGTTGCTAGGGTACTAAGTTTGGTTGCTAGGGAGAAAATTGGCATCCCATGATGATCAACCTTCAAGCCACAAGTAAAACGGTCCAACCCCCGTGTCTCTATGATGTTCTGAAGCGGAGATATAAGGCTTTGTTTATTCCGTTGCTAGGGTACTAAGTTTGGTTGCTAGGGAGAAAATTGGCATCCCATAATGATCAACCTTCAAGCCACAAGTAAAACGGTCCAACCCCCGTGTCTCTATGATGTTCTGAAGCGGAGATATAAGGCTTTGTTTATTCCGTTGCTAGGGTACTAAGTTTGGTTGCTAGGGAGAAAATTGGCATCCCATAATGATCAACCTTCAAGCCACAAGTAAAACGGTCCAACCCCCGTGTCTCTATGATGTTCTGAAGCGGAGATATAAGGCTTTGTTTATTCCGTTGCTAGGGTACTAAGTTTGGTTGCTAGGGAGAAAATTGGCATCCCATAATGATCAACCTTCAAGCCACAAGTAAAACGGTCCAACCCCCGTGTCTCTATGATGTTCTGAAGCGGAGATATAAAGCTTTGTTTATTCCGTTGCTAGGGTACTAAGTTTGGTTGCTAGGGAGAAAATTGGCATCCCATAATGATCAACCTTCAAGCCACAAGTAAAACGGTCCAACCCCCGTGTCTCTATGATGTTCTGAAGCGGAGATATAAGGCTTTGTTTAATCCGTTGCTAGGGTACTAAGTTTGGTTGCTAGGGAGAAAATTGGCATCCCATAATGATCAACCTTCAAGCCACAAGTAAAACGGTCCAACCCCCGTGTCTCTATGATGTTCTGAAGCGGAGATATAAGGCTTTGTTTAATCCGTTGCTAGGGTACTAAGTTTGGTTGCTAGGGAGAAAATTGGCATCCCATAATGATCAACCTTCAAGCCACAAGTAAAACGGTCCAACCCCCGTGTCTCTATGATGTTCTGAAGCGGAGATATAAGGCTTTGTTTATTCCGTTGCTAGGGTACTAAGTTTGGTTGCTAGGGAGAAAATTGCCATCCCATAATGATCAACCTTCAAGCCACAAGTAAAACGGTCCAACCCCCGTGTCTCTATGATGTTCTGAAGCGGAGATATAAGGCTTTGTTTATTCCATTGCTAGGGTACTAAGTTTGGTTGCTAGGGAGAAAATTGGCATCCCATAATGATCAACCTTCAAGCCACAAGTAAAACGGTCCAACCCCCGTGTCTCTATGATGTTCTGAAGCGGAGATATAAGGCTTTGTTTATTCCGTTGCTAGGGTACTAAGTTTGGTTGCTAGGGAGAAAATTGGCATCCCATAATGATCAACCTTCAAGCCACAAGTAAAACGGTCCAACCCCCGTGTCTCTATGATGTTCTGAAGCGGAGATATAAGGCTTTGTTTATTCCGTTGCTAGGGTACTTAGTTTGGTTGCTAGGGAGAAAATTGGCATCCCATAATGATCAACCTTCAAGCCACAAGTAAAACGGTCCAACTCCCGTGTCTCTATGATGTTCTGAAGCGGAGATATAAGGCTTTGTTTATTCCGTTGCTAGGGTACTAAGTTTGGTTGCTAGGGAGAAAATTGGCATCCCATAATGATCAACCTTCAAGCCACAAGTAAAACGGTCTAACCCCCGTGTCTCTATGATGTTCTGAAGCGGAGATATGAGGCTTTGTTTATTCCGTTGCTAGGGTACTTAGTTTGGTTGCTAGGGAGAAAATTGGCATCCCATAATGATCAACCTTCAAGCCACAAGTAAAACGGTCCAACCCCCGTGTCTCTATGATGTTCTGAAGCGGAGATATAAGGCATTGTTTATTCCGTTGCTAGGGTACTACGTTTGGTTGCTAGGGAGAAAATTGGCATCCCATAATGATCAACCTTCATGCCACAAGTAAAACAGTCCAACCCCCGTGTCTCTATGATGTTCTGAAGCGGAGATATAAGGCTTTGTTTATTCCGTTGCTAGGGTACTAAGTTTGGTTGCTAGGGAGAAAATTGGCATCCCATAATGATCAACCTTCAAGCCACAAGTAAAACGGTCCAACCCCCGTGTCTCTATGATGTTCTGAAGCGGAGATATAAGGCATTGTTTATTCCGTTGCTAGGGTACTACGTTTGGTTGCTAGGGAGAAAATTGGCATCCCATAATGATCAACCTTCATGCCACAAGTAAAACAGTCCAACCCCCGTGTCTCTATGATGTTCTGAAGCGGAGATATAAGGCTTTGTTTATTCCGTTGCTAGGGTACTAAGTTTGGTTGCTAGGGAGAAAATTGGCATCCCATAATGATCAACCTTCAAGCCACAAGTAAAACGGTCCAACCCCCGTGCCTCTATGATGTTCTGAAGCGGAGATATAAGGCTTTGTTTATTCCGTTGCTAGGGTACTAAGTTTGGTTGCTAGGGAGAAAATTGGCATCCCATAATGATCAACCTTCAAGCCACAAGTAAAACGGTCCAACCCCCGTGTCTCTATGATGTTCTGAAGCGGAGATATGAGGCTTTGTTTATTCCGTTGCTAGGGTACTTAGTTTGGTTGCTAGGGAGAAAATTGGCATCCCATAATGATCAACCTTCAAGCCACAAGTAAAACGGTCCAACCCCCGTGTCTCTATGATGTTCTGAAGCGGAGATATAAGGCATTGTTTATTCCGTTGCTAGGGTACTACGTTTGGTTGCTAGGGAGAAAATTGGCATCCCATAATGATCAACCTTCATGCCACAAGTAAAACAGTCCAACCCCCGTGTCTCTATGATGTTCTGAAGCGGAGATATAAGGCTTTGTTTATTCCGTTGCTAGGGTACTAAGTTTGGTTGCTAGGGAGAAAATTGGCATCCCATAATGATCAACCTTCAAGCCACAAGTAAAACGGTCCAACCCCCGTGTCTCTATGATGTTCTGAAGCGGAGATATAAGGCATTGTTTATTCCGTTGCTAGGGTACTACGTTTGGTTGCTAGGGAGAAAATTGGCATCCCATAATGATCAACCTTCATGCCACAAGTAAAACAGTCCAACCCCCGTGTCTCTATGATGTTCTGAAGCGGAGATATAAGGCTTTGTTTATTCCGTTGCTAGGGTACTAAGTTTGGTTGCTAGGGAGAAAATTGGCATCCCATAATGATCAACCTTCAAGCCACAAGTAAAACGGTCCAACCCCCGTGCCTCTATGATGTTCTGAAGCGGAGATATAAGGCTTTGTTTATTCCGTTGCTAGGGTACTAAGTTTGGTTGCTAGGGAGAAAAATGGCATCCCATAATGATCACACTTAAAGCCACAAGTAAAACGGTCCAACCCCCGTGTCTCTACAATGTTCTGAAGCGGAGATATAAGGCTTTGTTTATTCCGTTGCTAGGGTACTAAGTTTGGTTGCTAGGGAGAAAAATGGCATCCCATAATGATCACACTTAAAGCCACAAGTAAAACGGTCCAACCCCCGTGTCTCTAAGATGTTCTGAAGCGAAGAAATAAGGCTTTGTTTATTCCGTTGCTAGGGTACTAAGTTTGGTTGCTAGGGAGAAAATTGGCATCCCATAATGATCAACCTTCAAGCCACAAGTAAAACGGTCCAACCCCCATGTCTCTACGACACTCTTAAGTGAAGATATTCCATCTGGGACGCTTTTATTCCTTTATATGGGCATGTTTCCTGCCCCATTATAAGTCAATGGGAAATTTTGGGGGCCTCTTACACCCCAGGGGTACAGCTTACACCCCATTGTGATGTATGTTCTTACAGAGCCTGTCAGCCTCCTTAAATGTGGTAACCCACAAGTTTCTACAAGTTTCTCACTCGCAGCTATGACTCGTCAAAGTTTGTCTCAATGTTAAGTCAATGGAAATTTTGGGGTGTTTGAGCCCCCCGTTTAGGAATTCGGAAGGTCCCATCAGTTAGAAAAGTCATAGCATAAATCTACGGACCAGTCTTAAAAGTTTTGTAAAGTTTTGTGGGTGTAGCTTGAAAGCTCTAGGAGGAGTTACAGTCAGAAAAAGTGGGGGAGCATAAGAATAATAATAATAATAATAACTAGATAGGTACATTTCCTGAAGAAAATGTGAGTGGTGCTTGCCGTGGCAAGTTTCGTGGGACAATTTATGATTATACTCCAAGCCAAAAGTCAAACGATCCAACCCCCGTGTCTCTACGATGTTCTGATGCGGAGATATAAGGCTTTGTTTACTCTGTTGCTAGGGTACTGTATTTGGTTGCTAGGGAAAAAATGGCATCCACTAGTGATTACCCTCCGAGTCACGAGTCAAACGGTCCAACCCCCGTGTCTCTACGATGTTCTGATGCGGAGATATAAGGCTTTGTTTACTCTGTTGCTAGGGTACTGTATTTGGTTGCTAGGGAAAAAAATTGCATCCACTAGTGATTACCCTCCGAGTCATGAGTCAAACGGTCCAACCCCCGTGTCTCTACGATGTTCTGATGCGGAGATATAAGGCTTTGTTTACTCTGTTGCTAGGGTACTGTATTTGGTTGCTAGGGAAAAAAATGGGATCCACTAGTGATTACCCTCCGAGTCACGAGTCAAACGGTCCAAACCCCATGTCTCTACGATGTTCTGATGCAGAGATATAAGGCTTTGTTTACTCTGTTGCTAGGGTACTGTATTTGGTTGCTAGGGAAAAAAATGGCATCCACTAGTGATTACCCTCCGAGTTATGAGTCAAACGGTCCGACCCCCATGTCTCTACGATGTTCTGATGCGGAGATATAAGGCTTTGTTTACTCTGTTGCTAGGGTACTGTATTTGGTTGCTAGGGGCGTGGCTTGGGAGTGGCCAATGATGAGCCCAGTGATTACACTCTGAGTCACAAGTAAAACGGTCCAACCCCCGTGTCTCTACGATGTTCTGATGCGGAGATATAAGGCTTTGTTTACTCTGTTGCTAGGGTACTGTATTTGGTTGCTAGGGGCGTGGCTTGGGAGTGGCCAATGATGTGCCCAGTGATTACACTCCGAGTCACAAGTAAAACGGTCCAACCCCCGTGTCTCTATGATGTTCTGATGTGGAGATATAAGGCTTTGTTTACTCTGTTGCTAGGGTACTGTATTTGGTTGCTAGGGGCGTGGCTTGGGAGTGGCCAATGATGAGCCCAGTGATTACACTCCGAGTCACAAGTAAAACGGTCCAAACCCTGTGTCTCTATGATGTTCTGATGTGGAGATATAAGGCTTTGTTAACTCTGTTGCTAGGGTACTGTATTTGGTTGCTAGGGGCGTGGCTTGGGAGTGGCCAATGATGAGCCCAGTGATTACACTCCGAGTCACAAGTAAAACGGTCCAACCCCCGTGTCTCTACGATGTTCTGATGCGGAGATATAAGGCTTTGTTTACTCTGTTGCTAGGGTACTGTATTTGGTTGCTAGGGGCGTGGCTTGGGAGTGGCCAATGATGTGCCCAGTGATTACACTCCGAGTCACAAGTAAAACGGTCCAAACCCTGTGTCTCTACGATGTTCTGATGCGGAGATATAAGGCTTTGTTTATTCGGTTGCTAGGGTGCTCAAATTTGGTTGCTAGGGGCGTGGCTTGGGAGTGGCCAATGATGTGCCCAATTGTTACACCCCTAGTCACAAGTAAAACGGTCCAACCCCCGTGTCTCTAAGATGTTCTGATGCGGAGATATAACTGTTTGTATTTTATGTTGCTAGGGTGCTCAAAAGTGGTTGCTAGGGGCGTGGCTTAGTAAGTCTGTAAGGATCCTGAGAGACTGATTGGATGCCTGAGTAAAATGAGCCCACCCCCATGTCTCTATGACACTGTGGTGCGAAGATATCCATCTAGGCATTTTATAATGGCAGTCAATGGTATAGGTTGCTAGGGTGCCCAAAATGGTTGCTATGGTAACCTTACACCCCATTGTGGGGTACGTCCTGACAGAGTCTAGCACCCTCTTCAATTTTAGTAACCCACATGTTTCTATGAAATCCTCACTTGGACCTGTGACCTGTCAAATTTTTTTGGCAATGTTAGTCTATGGGATTTTCGCCCCATTGACTTTCCATTAGGGCACTTTTGGGCACCTCTTACACCCCAGGGGTACAACTTACACCCCAATGTGATCCATGTTCTTACAGAGCCTACCACCCTCTTCAAATGCTGTAACCCACATGTTTCTACAAAATCCTAGAGTGGAGCTATGACCTGCCAAAGTTCGACGCAATGTAAAGTCAATGGGACGTTTTCGGGAGGTTTTTCGCGCCCCTTTCGGAAATCCTGCACCCGATCGCTTATAAAAGTCATAGCACACCTCTCCTCAATAATCCGGTCGATTTGAGCCCTCTTTCATGGCACTACGCCAAACCGTGCGAGACGAGTTACGCGCCGAAAAAGTGTCCAGAAAAAGAAGAATAATAATAATAATATCTTTGAGGAATAGTAATAGTGATGCTTTGCATAAATGCAAGCACCACTAATAATAATAAGTTTAGATACAACAACAGTATGTTGGCTTTGTCAAGCCAACATAATAATAATAACTAGACAGGTACATTTCCTGAAGAAAATGTGAAGTGGTGCTTGCCGTGGCAAATTTCGGGGGACAATATATGATTATACTCCAAGCCAAAAGTAAAACAATTCAACCCACATGTCTCTACGATATTCTGATGCGAAGATATAAGGCTTTGTTTACTCTGTTGCTAGGGTAATGTATTTGGTTGCTAGGGAGAAAATTGGCATCCACTAGTGATTACACTCAGAGTCATGAGTCAAACGGTCCAACCCCCGTGTCTCTACGATGTTCTGATGCGGAGATATAAGGCTCTGTTTACTCTGTTGCTAGGGTACTGTATTTGGTTGCTAAGGAAAAAATGGCATCCACTAGTGATTACCCTCCGAGTGACGAGTCAAACGATCCAACCCCCGTGTCTCTACGATGTTCTGATGCGGAGATATAAGGCTTTGTTAACTCTGTTGCTAGGGTACTGTATTTGGTTGCTAGGGAAAAAATGGCATCCACTAGTGATTACCCTCCGAGTCACGAGTCAAACGGTCCAAACCCCGTGTCTCTACGATGTTCTGATGCGGAGATATAAGGCTTTGTTTACTCTGTTGCTAGGGTACTGTATTTGGTTGCTAGGGAAAAAAATGGCATCCACTAGTGATTACCCTCCGAGTCACGAGTCAAACGGTCCAACCCCCGTGTCTCTACGATGTTCTGATGCGGAGATATAAGGCTTTGTTTACTCTGTTGCTAGGGTACTGTATTTGGTTGCTAGGGAAAAAAATGGCATCCACTAGTGATTACCCTCCGAGTCATGAGTCAAACAGTCCAACCCCCTGTGTCTCTACGATGTTCTGATGCGGAGATATAAGGCTCTGTTTACTCTGTTGCTAGGGTACTGTATTTGGTTGCTAAGGAAAAAAATGGCATCCACTAGTGATTACCCTCCGAGTGACGAGTCAAACGATCCAACCCCCGTGTCTCTACGATGTTCTGATGCGGAGATATAAGGCTTTGTTTACTCTGTTGCTAGGGTACTGTATTTGGTTGCTAGGGAAAAAATGGCATCCACTAGTGATTACCCTCCGAGTCACGAGTCAAACGGTCCAAACCCGTGTCTCTACGATGTTCTGATGCGGAGATATAAGGCTTTGTTTACTCTGTTGCTAGGGTACTGTAATTGGTTGCTAGGGAAAAAAATGGCATCCACTAGTGATTACCCTCCGAGTCACGAGTCAAACGGTCCAACCCCCGTGTCTCTACGATGTTCTGATGCGGAGATATAAGGCTTTGTTTACTCTGTTGCCAGGGTACTGTATTTGGTTGCTAGGGAGAAAATTGGCATCCACCAGTGATAACACTCCAAGTCACGAGTAAAACGGTCCAACCCCCGTGTCTCTACGATTTTCTGATGTGGAGATATAATGATTTGTTTATTCGGTTGCTAGGGTGCTCATATTTGGTTGCTAGGGGCGTGGCTTAATACCTCTTGGCATCCACTACTGATTTCCCTCTGAGTCACGAGTAAAACGGTCCAACCCCCGTGTCTCTACGATTTTCTGATGCGGAGATATAAGGCTTTGTTTATTCGGTTGCTAGGGTGCTCATATTTGGTTGCTAGGGGCGTGGCTTAATACCTCTTGGCATCCACTAATGATTACCCTCTGAGTCACGAGTAAAACGGTCCAACCCCCGTGTCTCTACGATTTTCTGATGCAGAGATATAACGATTTGTTTATTCCGTTGCTAGGGTGCTCATATTTGGTTGCTATGGGCGTGGCTTAATACAACTTGGCATCCACTAGTGATTACCCTCTGAGTCATGAGTAAAACGGTCCAACCCCCGTGTCTCTACGATTTTCTGATGCGGAGATATAAGGCTTTGTTTATTCGGTTGCTAGGGTGCTCATATTTGGTTGCTAGGGGCGTGGCTTAATACCTCTTGGCATCCACTAATGATTACCCTCTGAGTCACGAGTAAAACGGTCCAACCCCCGTGTCTCTACGATTTTCTGATGCGGAGATATAACGATTTGTTTATTCCGTTGCTAGGGTGCTCATATTTGGTTGCTAGGGGCGTGGCTTGGGAGTGGCCAATGATGTGGCAAGTGATTACACTCCGAGTCACAAGTAAAACGGTCCAACCCCCGTGTCGCTACGATGTTCTGATGCCGAGATATAACTGTTTGAATTTTATGTTGCTAGGGTGCTCAAAAGTGGTTGCTAGGGGCGTGGCTTAGTAACTCTGCAAGGGTCCTGAGAGGCTGATTGGATGCCTGAGTAAAATGAGCCCACCCCCATGTCTCTGTGACACTGTGGTGCAAAGATATCCCTCTGGGCATTTTCTAATGGCAGTCTATGGGATAGGTTGCTAGGGTGCCCAAAATGGTTGCTAGGGTAACATTACAACCCCATTGCGGGGGACGTCCTGACAGAGTCTAGCACCCTCTTCAAATTTAGTAACCCACATGCTTCTACGAAATCCTCGCTCGGACCTGTGACCCGTCAAAGTTTTTGCAATGTTAAGTCTATGGGATTTTCCCCCATTGACTTTTCATTGGGCATTTTTGGGCACCTCTTACACCCCAGGGGTACAACTTACACCCCATTGTGATGTATGTTCTTACAGAGTCTACCACCCTCTTCAAATGTTGTAACCCACATGTTTCTACAAAATCCTCGAGCGGAGCTATGACTTGTCAAAGTTTGGCGTAATGTTAAGTCAATGGGATTTTTCGGGTGGTTTTTTGCCCCCCTTTCGGAAATTCTGCACCCGACCGCTTATAAAAGTCATAGCCACCATCTCCTCAAAAAACCGGTCGATTTGAGCCCTCTTTCATGGGACTACGGCAAACCGTGCGGGACGAGTTACGCGCCGAAAAAGTGTGCAGACATAAGAATAATAATAATAATAACTAGATAGGTACATTTCCTGAAGAAAATGTGAGTGGTGCTTGCACTGGCATGTTTCAAGGGACAATTTATGATTATACTCCAAGCCAAAAGTCAAACGATCCAACCCCCGTGTCTCTACGATGTTCTGATGCGGAGATATAAGGCTTTGTTTACTCTGTTGCTAGGGTACTGTATATGGTTGCTAGGGAAAAAATTGGCATCCACTAGTGATTACACTTCCAGTCACGAGTCAAACGGTCCAACCCCCATGTCTCTACGATGTTCTGATGCAGAGATATAAGGCTTTGTTTACTCTGTTGCTAGGGTACTGTATTTGGTTGCTAGGGAAATAAATGGCATCCACTAGTGATTACCCTTTGAGTCACGAGTCAAACGGTCCAAACCCCGTGTCTCTACGATGTTCTGATGCGGAGATATAAGGCTTTGTTTACTCTGTTGCTAGGGTACTGTATTTGGTTGCTAGGGGAAACAATGGCATCCACTAGTGATTACCCTCCGAGTCACGAGTCAAACGGTCCAAACCCCGTGTCTCTACGATGTTCTGATGCGGAGATATAAGGCTTTGTTTACTCTGTTGCTAGGGTACTGTATTTGGTTGCTAGGGAAAAAAATGGCATCCACTAGTGATTACCCTCCGAGTCACGAGTCAAACGGTCCAAACCCCGTGTCTCTACGATGTTCTGATGCGGAGATATAAGGCTTTGTTTACTCTGTTGCTAGGGTACTGTATTTGGTTGCTAGGGAAAAAAATGGCATCCACTAGTGATTACCCTCCGAGTCACGAGTCAAACGGTCCAACCCCCGTGTCTCTACGATGTTCTGATGCGGAGATATAAGGCTTTGTTTACTCTGTTGCTAGGGTACTGTATTTGGTTGCTAGGGAAAAAAATTGCATCCACTAGTGATTACCCTCCGAGTCATGAGTCAAACGGTCCAACCCCCGTGTCTCTACGATGTTCTGATGTGGAGATATAAGGCTTTGTTTACTCTGTTGCTAAGGTACTGTATTTGGTTGCTAGGGGCGTGGCTTGGGAGTGGCCAATGATGTGCCCAGTGATTACACTCCGAGTCACAAGTAAAACGGTCCAACCCCCGTGTCTCTACGATGTTCTGATGCGGAGATATAAGGCTTTGTTTACTCTGTTGCTAGGGTACTGTATTTGGTTGCTAGGGGCGTGGCTTGGGAGTGGCCAATTATGTGCCCAGTGATTACACTCCGAGTCACAAGTAAAACGGTCCAAACCCCGTGTCTCTACGATGTTCTGATGCGGAGATATAAGGCTTTGTTTATTCGGTTGCTAGGGTGCTCAAATTTGGTTGCTAGGGGCGTGGCTTGGGAGTGGCCAATGATGTGCCCAATTGTTACACCCCTAGTCACAAGTAAAACGGTCCAACCCCCGTGTCTCTACGATGTTCTGATGCCGAGATATAACTGTTTGTATTTTATGTTGCTAGGGTGCTCAAAAGTGGTTGCTAGGGGCGTGGCTTAGTAAGTCTGTAAGGATCCTGAGAGACTGATTGGATGCCTGAGTAAAATGAGCCCACCCCCATGTCTCTATGACACTGTGGTGCAAAGATATCCATCCGGGCATTTTATAATGGCAGTCTATGGTATAGGTTGCTAGGGTGCCCAAAATGGTTGCTATGGTAACCTTACACCCCATTGTGGGGGACGTCCTGACAGAGTCTAGCACCCTCTTCAAATTTAGTAACCCACATGTTTCTATGAAATCCTGGCTCGGACCTATGACCCGTCAAAATTTTTGCAATGTAAGTCTATGGGATTTTGCCCCATTGACTTTTCATTGGGGCACTTTTGGGCACCTCTTACACCCCAGGGGTACAACTTACACCCCATTGTGATCCATGTTCTTACAGAGCCTACCACCCTCTTCAAATGTTGTAACCCACATGTTTCTACAAAATCCTCGAGCGGAGCTATGACTCGTCAAAGTTGGGCGCAATGTTAAGTCAATGGGATTTTTTGGGTGGTTTTTCGCCCCCCTTTCGGAAATCCTGCACCCGATCGCTTATAAAAGTCATAGCACACCTCTCCTCAATAAGCCGGTCGATTTGAGCCCTAATTTATGGGTCTACGACAAAGCGTGCGGGACGAGTTACGCGCCGAAAAAGTGTCCAGAAAAAGAAGAATAATAATAATATCTTTGAGCAATAATAATAGTGATGCTTTGCATAAATGCAAGCACCACTAACTAGATAGGTACATTTCCTGAAGAAAATGTGAAGTGGTGCTTGCCGTGGCAAATTTCGGGGGACAATATATGATTATACTCCAAGCCAAAAGTAAAACAATTCAACCCACATGTCTCTACGATATTCTGATGCGAAGATATAAGGCTTTGTTTATTCGGTTGCTAGGGTACTGTATTTGGTTGCTAGGGGCGTGGCGTGGGAGTGGCCAATTATGTGCCCAGTGATTACACTCCGAGTCACAAGTAAAACGGTCCAACCCCCGTGTCTCTACGATGTTCTGATGCGGAGATATAAGGCTTTGTTTACTCTGTTGCTAGGGTACTGTATTTGGTTGCTAGGGAAAAAATTGGCATCCACTAGTGATTACACTCCGAGATACGAGTCAAACGGTCCAACCCCCGTGTCTCTGCGATGTTCTGATGTGGAGATAAAAGGCTTTGTTTACTCTGTTGCTAGGGTACTGTATTTGGTTGCTAGGGAAAAAATTGGCATCCACTAGTGATTACACTCCGAGATACGAGTCAAACGGTCCAACCCCCGTGTCTCTGCGATGTTCTGATGTGGAGATAAAAGGCTTTGTTTACTCTGTTGCTAGGGTAATGTATTTGGTTGCTAGGGAGAAAATTGGCATCCACTAGTGATTACACTCCGAGTCACGAGTCAAACGGTCCAAACCCCGTGTCTCTCCGATGTTCTGATGCGGAGATATAAGGGTTTGTTTACTCTGTTGCTAGGGTACTGTATTTGGTTGCTAGGGAAAAAATTGGCATCCACTAGTGATTACACTCTGAGTCACGAGTCAAACGGTCCAAACCCCGTGTCTCTACGATGTTCTGATGCGGAGATATAAGGGTTTGTTTACTCTGTTGCTAGGGTACTGTATTTGGTTGCTAGGGAAAAAATGGCATCCACTAGTGATTACCCTCCGAGTCATGAGTCAAACGGTCCAACCCCCGTGTCTCTACGATGTTCTGATGCGGAGATATAAGGCTTTGTTTACTCTGTTGCTAGGGTACTGTATTTGGTTGCTAAGGAAAAAAATGGCATCCACTAGTGATTACCCTCCGAGTCACGAGTCAAACGATCCAACCACCGTGTCTCTACGATGTTCTGATGCGGAGATATAAGGCTTTGTTTACTCTGTTGCTAGGGTACTGTATTTGGTTGCTAGGGAAAAAATGGCATCCACTAATGATTACCCTCCGAGTCACGAGTCAAACGGTCCAAACCCCGTGTCTCTACGATGTTCTGATGCGGAGATATAAGGCTTTGTTTACTCTGTTGCTAGGGTACTGTATTTGGTTGCTAGGGAAAAAAATGGCATCCACTAGTGATTACCCTCCGAGTCACGAGTCAAACGGTCCAACCCCCGTGTCTCTACGATGTTCTGATGCGGAGATATAAGGCTTTGTTTACTCTGTTGCTAGGGTACTGTATTTGGTTCCTAGGGAAAAAAAATTGCATCCACTAGTGATTACCCTCCGAGTCATGAGTCAAACGGTCCAACCCCCGTGTCTCTATGATGTTCTGATGCGGAGATATAAGGCTTTGTTTACTCTGTTGCTAGGGTACTGTATTTGGTTGCTAGGGAAAAAATGGCATCCACTAGTGATTACCCTCCGAGTCATGAGTCAAACGGTCCAACCCCCGTGTCTCTACGATGTTCTGATGTGGAGATATAAGGCTTTGTTTACTCTGTTGCTAGGGTACTGTATTTGGTTGCTAGGGGCGTGGCTTGGGAGTGGCCAATGATGTGCCCAGTGATTACACTCCGATTCACAAGTAAAACGGTCCAACCCCCGTGTCTCTACGATGTTCTGATGCGGAGATATAAGGCTTTGTTTACTCTGTTGCTAGGGTACTGTATTTGGTTGCTAGGGGGAAAATTGGCATCCACTGGTGATTACCCTCTGAGTCACAAGTCAAATGGTCTAACCCCCGTGTCTCTACGATGCTCTGATGCGGAGAAATAAGGCTTTGTTTACTCTTTTGCTAGGGAGCTGTATTTGGTTGCTAGGGAAAAAATTGGCATCCACTAGTGATTACACTCTGAGTCACGAGTCAAACGGTCCAAACCCCGTGTCTCTACGATGTTCTGATGCGGAGATATAAGGGTTTGTTTACTCTGTTGCTAGGGTACTGTATTTGGTTGCTAGGGAAAAAATGGCATCCACTAGTGATTACCCTCCGAGTCATGAGTCAAACGGTCCAACCCCCGTGTCTCTACGATGTTCTGATGCGGAGATATAAGGCTTTGTTTACTCTGTTGCTAGGGTACTGTATTTGGTTGCTAAGGAAAAAAATGGCATCCACTAGTGATTACCTTCCGAGTCACGAGTCAAACGATCCAACCACCGTGTCTCTACGATGTTCTGATGCGGAGATATAAGGCTTTGTTTACTCTGTTGCTAGGGTACTGTATTTGGTTGCTAGGGAAAAAAATGGCATCCACTAATGATTACCCTCCGAGTCACAAGTCAAACGGTCCAAACCCCGTGTCTCTACGATGTTCTGATGCAGAGATATAAGGCTTTGTTTACTCTGTTGCTAGGGTACTGTATTTGGTTGCTAGGGGGAAAATTGGCATCCTCTGGTGATTACCCTCTGAGTCACAAGTCAAATGGTCCAACCCCCGTGTCTCTACGATGCTCTGATGCGGAGAAATAAGGCTTTGTTTACTCTGTTGCTAGGGAGCTGTATTTGGTTGCTAGGGACAAAAATGGCATCCACTAGTGATTACACTCTGAGTCACGAGTCAAACGGTCCAACCCCCGTGTCTCTACGATGTTCTGATGCCGAGATATAACTGTTTGAATTTTATGTTGCTAGGGTGCTCAAAACTGGTTGCTAGGGGCGTGGCTTAATACCTCAGTAAGGATCCTGAGAGACTGATTGGATGCCTGAGTAAAATGAGCCCACCCCCATGTCTCTGTGACACTGTGGTGCAAAGATATCCATCTGGGCATTTTATAATGGCAGTCTATGGGATAGGTTGCTAGGGTGCCCAAAATGGTTGCTAGGGTAACCTTACACCCCATTGTGGGGGACGTCCTGACAGAGTCTAGCACCCTCTTTAATTTTAGCAACCCACATGTTTCTACGAAATCCTCGCTCGTACCTATGACCCGTCAAAGTATTTGCAATTTTAAGTCTATGGGATTTTCGCCCCATTGACTTTTCATTGGGGCACTTTTGGGCGCCTCTTACACCCCAGGGGTACAACTTACACCCCATTGTGATCCATGTTCTTACAGAGTCTACCACCGTCTTCAAATGTTGTAACCCACATGTTTCTACAAAATCCTCGAGCGGAGCTATGACTCGTCAAAGTTGGGCTCAATGTTAAGTCAATGGGATTTTTCGGGTGGTTTTTCGCCCCCCTTTCGAAAATCCTGCACCCGATCGCTTATAAAAGTCATAGCAGTCGTGTCCTTAATAAGCCCGTCGATTTGAGCCCTCTTTCATGGGTCTACGACAAACCGTGCGGGACGAGTTAGGTGCCGAAAAAACGTGCAGATGTAAGAATAAAATATAATAATAATAACTAGATAGGTACATTTCCTGAAGAAAATGTGAAGTGGTGCTTGCCGTGGCAAAATTCTCGGGACAATATATGATTATACTCCAACCCAAAAGTAAAACGTTCCAACCCACTATCCACTAGTGATTACACTCAGAGTCACGAGTTAAACGGTCCAACCCCCGAGTCTCTACGATGTTCTGATGCGGAGATATAAGGTTTTGTTTACTCTGTTGCTAGGGTACTGTATTTGGTTGCTAGGGAAAAAATTGGCATCCCATAATGATTACACTCTGAGTCACAAGTCAAACGGTCCAACCCCCGTGTCTCTACGATGTTCTGATGCGGAGATATAAGGTTTTGTTTACTCTGTTGCTAGGGTACTGTATTTGGTTGCTAGGGAAAAAATTGGCATCCCATAATGATTACACTCCGAGTCACGAGTCAAACGGTCCAACCCCCGTGTCTCTACGATGTTCTGATGCGGAGATATAAGGCTTTGTTTACTCTGTTGCTAGGGTACTGTATTTGGTTGCTAGGGAAAAAATTGGCATCCCATAATGATTACACGCTGAGTCATGAGTAAAACGGTCCAACCCCCGTGTCTCTACGACATTGTAAAGCGAAGATATCCCATCTGGAACTTTTTTATTCCCTTATATGGGCATGTTTCCTGCCCCATTATAAGTCAATGGGAATTTTCGGGTGCCTCTTACACCCCAGGGGTACAACTTACACCCCAATGTCATGTATGTTCTTACATAGCCTACCACCCTCTTCAAATAATGTAACCCACATGTTTCTATGAAATCCTCACTCGTACCTATGACGCGTCAAAATTTTTCCAATGTTAAGTCTATGGGATTTTGCCCCATTGACTTTTCATTGGGCATTTTTGGGCACCTCTTACACCCCAGGGGTACAACTTACACCCCATTGTGATCCATGTTGTTACAGAGTCTACCACCCTCTTCAAATGTTGTAACCCACATGTTTCTATAAAATCCTTGAGCGGAGCTATGACTCGTCAAAGTTGGGCGCAATGTTAAGTCAATGGGATTTTTCGGGTGGTTTTTCGCCCCCCTTTCGGAAATCCTGCACCCGATCCCTTATAAAAGTCATAGCAGACGTGTCCTCAATAAGCCGGTCATTTTGAGCCCTGTTTTATTGGTCTACGACAAACCGTGTGGGACGAGTTACGCGCCGAAAAAGTGTCCAGATATAAGAATAATAAATAAAGATATAAATAAATAATAAGTATGAGCAATAGTAATAGTGATGCCTTGCATAAATGCAAGCACCACTAACTAGATAGGTACATTTCCTGAAGAAAATGTGAAGTGGTGCTTGCCGTGGCACATTTCGGGGGACAGTATATGATTATACTTCCAGTCACGAGTAAAACGATCCAAACCCCGTGTCTCTACGATGTTCTGATGCGGAGATATAAGGCTTTGTTTACTCTGTTGCTAGGGTACTGTATTTGGTTAATAGGGAGAAAATTTGTATCCAGTAGTGATAACACTCTGACACACAAGTAAAACGGTCCAACCCCCATGTCTCTATGATGTTCTGATGCGGAGATATAAGGCTTTGTTTATTCGGTTGCTAGGGTAGTGTATCTGGTTGCTAGGGAGAAAATTGCCATCCACTAGTGATTACACTCCGAGTCACAAGTCATACGGTCCAACCCCCGTGTCTCTACTATGTTCTGATGCGCAGATATAAGGCTTTGTTTATTCGGTTGCTAGGGTACTGTATTTGGTTGCTAGGGAAAATTTGACATCCAATAGTGATTACACTCCGGGTCACGAGTCAAACGGTCAAACCCCCATGTCTCTACGATGTTCTGATGGCGAGATATAAGGCTTTGTTTATTTGGTTGCTAGGGTACTGTATTTGGTTGCTAGGGAACAATTTGACATCCAATACTGATTACACTCCAAGTCACAAGTCAAATGGTCCAACCCCCGTGTCTCTACGATGTTCTGATGCGGAGATATAAGGCTTTGTTTACTCTGTTGCTAGGGTACTGTATTTGGTTGCTAGGGAAAAAATGGCATCCACTAGTGATTACCCTCCGAGTCACGAGTCAAACGGTCCAACCCCCGTGTCTCTACGATGTTCTGATGCGGTGATATAAGGCTTTGTTTACTCTGTTGCTAGGGTACTGTATTTGGTTGCTAGGGAAAAAATTGGCATCCACTAGTGATTACACTCTGATTCACGAGTCAAACGGTCCAACCCCCGTGTCTCTACGATGTTCTGATGCGGAGATATAAGGCTTTGTTTACTCTGTTGCTAGGGTACTGTATTTGGTTGCTAGGGGGAAAATTGGCATCCACTGGTGATTACCCTCTGAGTCACAAGTCAAATGGTCCAACCCCCGTGTCTCTACGATGCTCTGATGCGGAGAAATAAGGCTTTGTTTACTCTGTTGCTAGGGAGCTGTATTTGGTTGCTAGGGACAAAAATGGCATCCACTAGTGATTACCCTCCGAGTCACGAGTCAAATGGTCCAACCCCCCTGTCTCTACGATGTTCTGATGTGGAGATATAAGGCTTTGTTTATTTGGTTGCTAGGGTACTGTATTTGGTTGCTAGGGAACAATTTGACATCCAATACTGATTACACTCCAAGTCACAAGTCATATGGTCCAACCCCTGTGTCTCTACGATGTTCTGATGCGGAGATATAAGGCTTTGTTTACACTGTTGCTAGGGTACTGTATTTGGTTGCTAGGGGGAAAATTGGCATCCACTGGTGATTACCCTCTGAGTCACAAGTCAAATGGTCCAACCCCCCTGTCTCTACGATGCTCTGATGCGGAGAAATAAGGCTTTGTTTACTCTGTTGCTAGGGAGCTGTATTTGGTTGCTAGGGACAAAAATGGCATCCACTAGTGATTACCCTCCGAGTCACGAGTCAAATGGTCCAACCCCCGTGTCTCTACGATGTTCTGATGTGGAGATATAAGGCTTTGTTTACTCTGTTGCTAGGGAGCTGTATTTGGTTGCTAGGGAAAAAATGGCATCCACTAGTGATTACCCTCCGAGTCACGAGTCAAACCGTCCAACCCCCGTGTCTCTACGATGTTCTGATGCGGTGATATAAGGCTTTGTTTACTCTGTTGCTAGGGTACTGTATTTGGTTGCTAGGGAAAAAATTGGCATCCCATAGTGATTACACTCTGAGTCACGAGTCAAACGGTCCAACCCCCGTGTCTCTACGATGTTCTGATGCGAGATATAACTGTTTGAATTTTATGTTGCTAGGGTGCTCAAAACTGGTTGCTAGGGGCGTGGCTTAATACCTCAGTAAGGATCCTGAGAGACTGATTGGATGCCTGGGTAAAATGAGCCCACCCCCATGTCTCTGTGACACTGTAGTGCAAAGATATCCATCTGGGCATTTTATAATGGCAGTCTATGGGATAGGTTGCTAGGGTGCCCAAAATGGTTGCTAGGGTAACCTTACACCCCATTGTGGGGGACGTCCTGACAGAGTCTAGCACCCTCTTTAATTTTAGCAACCCACATGTTTCTACGAAATCCTCGCTCGTACCTATGACCCGTCAAAGTATTTGCAATTTTAAGTCTATGGGATTTTCGCCCCATTGACTTTTCATTGGGGCACTTTTGGGCGCCTCTTACACCCCAGGGGTACAACTTACACCCCATTGTGATATATGTTCTTACAGAGTCTACCACCCTCTCCAAATGTTGTAACCTACATGTTTCTACAAAATCCTCGAGCGGAGCTATGACTCGTCAAAGTTGGGCTCAATGTTAAGTCAATGGGATTTTTTGGGTGGTTTTTCGCCCCCCTTTCGAAAATCCTGCACCCGATCGCTTATAAAAGTCATAGCAGTCGTGTCCTTAATAAGCCCGTCGATTTGAGCCCTCTTTCATGGGTCTACGACAAACCGTGCGGGACGAGTTAGGTGCCGAAAAAACGTGCGGATGTAAGAATAAAATATAATAATAATAATAATATCCCTGAGGAATAGTAATAGTGATGCCTTGCATAAATGCAAGCACCACTAATAATAATAATAATAATAAGTTTAAGTGCAACAACAGTATGTTGGCTTTCTCAAGCCAACATAATAAGTATGAGCAATAATAATAGTGATGCCTTGCATAAATGCAAGCACCACTAATAAGTATGCAAGATAGTAATAGTGATGCTTTGCATAAATGCAAGCACCACTAATAATAATAATAAGTTTAAGAGCAATAACAATATGTTGGCTTTTTCAAGCCAACATAATAAGTTTAAGAGCAATAACAATATGTTGGCTTTTTCAAGCCAACATAATAATAATAATATCCCTGAGGAATAGTAATAGTGATGCCTTGCATAAATGCAAGCAGCACTAACTAGATATTAAAGTTTGAAGACAAACTTTATGTTGGCTTGAAAAAGCGTAGCCTGAACGTTTAAAACGGATTGACAGAAGTTTAGTTTAGTAGGATATCTGGCAGTTAGTATGTTTAAGTATGAAGCTAACATGATTAGCATGAAGCTAGCATGAAGCTAACATGATTAGCATGAAGCTAGCATGATGCTAGCATGATTAGCATGAAGCTAGCATGATGCTAGCATGATTAGCATGAAGTTAGCATGATGCTAGCATGATTAGCATGAAGCTAGCATGATGCTAGCATGATTAGCATGAAGCTACCATGATGCTAGCATGAAGCTAGCATGATTAGCATGAAGCTAGCATGAAGCTAGCATGATTAGCATGAAGCTAGCATGAAGCTAGCATGATGCTAGCATGATTAGCATGATGTTAGCATGATTAGTATGTAGCTAGCATGAAGCTAGCATGATGCTAGCATGATTAGCATGAAGCTAGCATGATGCTAGCATGATTAGCATGTAGCTAGCATGAAGCTAGCATGAAGCTAGCATGATGCTAGCATGATTAGCATGAAGCTTGCATGATGCTAGCATGAAGCTAGCATGATGCTAGCATGAAGCTAGCATGATTAGCATGAAGCTAACATGATGTTAGCATGATTAGCATGAAGCTAGCATGATGCTAGCATGATTAGCATGAAGCTAGCATGATTACCATGAAGCTAGCATGATGCTAGCATGATTAGCATGTAGCTAGCATGAAGCTAGCATGATTAGCATGAAGCTAGCATGATGCTAGCATGATTAGCATGAAGCTAGCATGATTAGCATGAAGCTAGCATGATGTTAGCATGATTAGCATGTATCTAGCTTGAAGCTAGCATGAAGCTAGCATGATGTTAGCATGATTAGCATGAAGCTAGCATGATGCTAGCATGATTAGCATAAAGCTAGCGTGATGCTAGCATGATTAGCATGAAGCTAGCATAAAGCTAGCATGATTAGCATGAAACTAGCATGATTCTAGCATGATTAGCATGAAGCTAGCATGATGCTAGCATGATCAGCATGAAGTTAGCATGATGCTAGCATGATTAGCATGAAGCTAGCATGAAACTAGCAAGATTAGCATGAAGCTAGCATGAAGCTAACACGAGGCTTGCATGATTAGCATGAAGCTAGCATGATGTTAGCATGATTAGCATGTAGCTAGCATGATGTTAGCATGATTAGCATGTAGCTAGCATGATGCTAGCATGATTAGCATGAAGCTAGCATGATGCTAGCATGATTAGCATGAAGTTAGCATGATTATAGCATGATTAGCATGAAACTAGCATGATTCTAGCATGATTAGCATGAAGCTAGCATGATTCTAGCATGATTAGCATGAAGCTAGCATGATGCTAGCATGATTAGCATGAAGCTAGCATGATGCTAGCATGATTAGCATGAAGCTAGCATGAGAATAGCTAGATTAGCATGAAGCTAGCATGATTTAACGTGAAGCTAGCATGATTAGCATGATGCTAGCATGATTAGCATTAAGCTAGCACTATTTAGCGTGCAGCTAACAAGATTTAACATGAAGTTAGCATGATTTAGCATGAAGTTAGCAAGATTTATTATGAAATTAGCATAAAGCTAGCATGAAACTAGCATGAAGCTAGTATGACTTAGCATGGAGCTAGCATGAAGCTAACATGACCCAAAGACCCAACCCCCATGTCTCTATGATGTTCAGATCCAGAGATATAAGGCTTTGTTTATTATGTTGCTAGGGTGCTCAAATTGGTTGCTAGGGGCGTGGTTTAATACCTCAGTAGGAATCCTAAGAGACTGATTGGATGCCTGAGTAAAATGAGCCCACCCCTATGTCTCTATGACACTCTGGTGTAAAGATATCCATCTGGGCTTTTTATAATGGTAGTTTATGGGAGATGTTGCTAGGGTACCCAAAATTGTTGCTAGGGGCGTGGCTTAATAGCTCTGGGGCGATCCTAAGAGACCTATTTGATGACTGAGTAAAATGAGCCCACCCCCATGTCTCTACGACACTCTAAAGTGAAGATATTCCATCTGGGACGCTTTTACTCCCTTATATGGGCATGTTTCCTGCCCCATTATAAGTCAATGGGAATTTTTGGGGGCCTCTTACACCCCAGGGGTACAGCTTACACCTTAATGTGATGTATGTTCTTACAGAGCCTGTCAGCCTCCTTAAATGTGGTAAGCCACAAGTTTCTACAAGTTTCTCACTCGCAGCTATGGCCCGTCAAAGTTTGTCTCCATGTTAAGTAAATGGGAAATTTGGGGTGTTTGAGCGCCCCGTTTAGGAATTCGGAAGGTCCCATCAGTTAGAAAAGATATAGCACACTAAGTCAGACCAGTCTGAAGTTCCGTGGAAAATTTGGTGCATGTAGCTTGAAAGCCCTAGGACGAGTTAGTGTCAGAAATTTTGGGGTGCTAAGAAGAATAATAATAAGATATAAGTTTAAAAGCAATAACAATATGTTGGCTTTTTCAAGCCAACATAATGAAATATAAGTTTAAAAGCAATAACAATATGTTGGCTTTTTCAAGCCAACATAATAATAATAACTAGATAGGTACATTTCCTGAAGAAAATGTGAGTGGTGCTTGCCGTGGCAAATTTCAGGGGACAGTTTATGATTATACTCCAAGGCAAAAGTCAAACGGTCCAACCCTCATGTCTCTATGATGTTCTGATGCGGAGATATAATGCTTTGTTTACTCTGTTGCTAGGTTACTGTATTTGGTTGCTAGGGAAAAAATTGGCATACCATAATGATTACACTCCGAGTCACGAGTCAAACGGTCCAACCCCCGTGTCTCTACGATGTTCTGATGCGGAGATATAAGGCTTTGTTTACTCTGTTGCTAGGGTACTGTATTTGGTTGCTAGGGAAAAAATTGGCATCCCATAATGATTACACTCCGAGTCACGAGTCAAAGGGTCCAACCCCCGTGTCTCTACGATGTTCTGATGTGGAGATAATGAAGCTAGCATGATTAGCATGAAGCTAGCATGATTAGCATGAAGCTAGCATGATTAGCATGAAGTTAGCATGATTACCATGAAGCTAACATGAAGCTAGCATGATTAACATTAAGCATGATTAACATTAGCATGAAGTTAGCATGAAGTTAGCATGAAGCTAGCATGATTACCATGAAGTTAACATGAAGCTAGCATGATTAGCATGAAGCTAGCATGATGCTAGCATGATTAGCATGAAGCTAGCATGATGTTAACATGATTAGCATGAAGCTAGCATGATGCTAGCATGATTAGCATGAAGCTAGCATGATGCTACCATGATTAGCATGAAGCTAGCATGAAGCTAGCATGATTAGCATGAAGCTAGCATGATGTTAGCATGATTAGCATGAAGCTAGCATGATTAGCATGAAGCTAGCATGATGCTACCATGATTAGCATGAAGATAGCATGATGCTAACATGAAGTTAGCATGATTAGCATGAAGCTAACATGATTAGCATGAAGCTAGCATGATGTTAGCATGATTAGCATGAAGCTAGCATGATTTTAGCATGATTAGCATGAAGCTAGCATGATAAGCATGATGCTAACATGAAGCTAGCATGATTAGCATGAAGCTAACATGATTAACATGAAGCTAGCATGATGCTAGCATGATTAGCATGAAGCTAGCATGATGCTAGCATGATTAGCATGAAGCTAGCATGAAGCTAGCATGATTTGCATGAAGCTAACATGATGTTAGCATGATTAGCATGAAGCTAGCATGATGCTAGCATGATTAGCATGAAGTTAGCATGATTAGCATGAAGCTAACATGATTAGCATGAAGCTAGCATGATGTTAGCATGATTAACATGAAGCTAGCATGATTAGCATGAAGCTAACATGATTAGCATGAAGCTAGCATGATGCTAACATGAATTAGCATGAAGCTAGCATGATGCTAACATGAATTAGCATGAAGCTAGCATGAATTAGCATGAAGCTACCATGATGCTAACATGAATTAGCATGAAGTTAACATGAATTAGCATGAAGTTAGCATGAAGCTAGCACGATGCTAACATGAATTAGCATGAAGCTAACACGATGCTAACATGAATTAGCATGAAGCTAGCACAATGATAACATGAATTAGCATGAAGCTAGCACAATGCTAAAATGAAGAAGCATGAAGCTAGCATAATGTTAACATGAATTAGCATGAAGCTAGCATGATGCTAACATAAATTAGCATGAAGCTAGCATGATGCTAACATAAATAAGCATGAAGCTAGCATGATGCTAACATTATTTAGCATGAAGTTAGCAAGATATATTCTGAAATTAGCATAAAGCTAGCATGAAACTAGCATGAAGCTAGTATGACCTAGCATGAAGCTAGCATGAAGCTAACATGATCCAAACACCCAACCCCCATGTCTCTATGATGTTCAGATCCAGAGATATAAGGCTTTGTTTATTATGTTGCTAGGGTGCTCATATTTCGTTGCTAGGGGCGTGGCTTAATACCTATGTAAGGATCCTGAGAGACTGATTGGATGCCTGAGTAAAATGAGCCCACCCCCATGTCTCTATGACACTGTGGTGCAAAGATATCCATCTGGGCATTTTATAATGGCAGTCTATGGGAGATGTTGCTAGGGTGCCCAATATTGTTGCTAGGGGCGTGGCTTAATAGCTCTGGGATGATCCTGAGAGACTGATTGGATGCCCGAGTAAAATGAGCCCACCCACTTATCTCTACGACACTGTAAAGCAAAGATATTCCATCTGGAACTGCTTTATTCCCTTATATGGGCATGTTTCCTGCCCCATTTTAAGTCAATGGGAATTTTCGGGTGCCTCTTACACCCCAGGGGTACAACTTACACCCCAATGTCATGTATGTTCTTACAGAACCTACCACCCTCTTCAAATGTTGTAACCCACATGTTTCTACAAAATCCTCGAGCGGAGCTATGACTCGTCAAAGTTGGGCGCAATGTTAAGTCAATGGGAATTTTCGGGTGGTTTTTCGCCCCCCTTTCAGAAATCCTGCACCCGATCGCCTATAAAAGTCATAGCACACCTCTCCTCAATAATCCGGTCGATTTGAGCCCTCTTTCATGGGACTATGTTAAACCGTGCGGGACGAGTTACGTGCCGAAAAAGTGTCCAGAAAAAGAATAATAATAACTAGATAGGTACATTTCCTGAAGAAAATGTGAGTGGTGCTTGCCGTGGCAAATTTCAGGGGACAATTTATGATTATACTCCAAGCCAAAAGTAAAATGGTCCAACCCCCGTGTCTCTACGATGTTCTGAAGCAGAGATATAAGGATTTGTTTACTCTGTTGCTAGGGTACTGTATTTGGTTGCTAGGGGAAAAAATGGCATCCACTAATGATTACCCTCCGAGTCACGAGTCAAACGGTCCAACCCCCATGTCTTTACGATGTTCTGATGCGGAGTTATAAGGCTTTGTTTACTCTGTTGCTAGGGTACTGTATTTGGTTGCTAGGGAAAAAAATGGCATCCACTAGTGATTACCCGCCGAGTCACGAGTCAAACGGTCCAACCCCCGTGTCTCTACGATGTTCTGATGCGGAGATATAAGGCTTTGTTTACTCTGTTGCTAGGGTACTGTATTTGGTTGCTAGGGGAAAAATTGGCATCCCATAATGATTACACTCTGAGTCACGAGTCAAACGGTCCAACCCCCGTGTCTCTACGATGTTCTGATGCCGAGATATAAGGCTTTGTTTACTCTGTTGCTAGGATACTGTATTTGGTTGCTAGGGGAAAAATGGCATCCCATAATGATTACACTCTGAGTCACGAGTCAAACGGTCCAACCCCCGTGTCTTTACGATGTTCTGATGCCGAGATATAACTGTTTGAATTTTATGTTGCTAGGGTGCTCAAAAGTGGTTGCTAGGGGCGTGGCTTAATACCTATTTAAGGATCCTGAGAGACTGGTTGGATGCCTGAGTAAAATGAGCCCACCCCCATGTCTCTATGACACTGTGGTGCAAAGATATCCATCTGGGCATTTTATAATGGCAGTCTATGGGAGATGTTGCTAGGGTGCCCAAAATTGTTGCTAGGGGCGTGGCTTAATAGCTCTGGGATGATCCTGAGAGACTGATTGGATGCCCGAGTAAAATGAGCCCACCCACTTTTCTCTACGACACTGTAATACAAAGATATCCCATCTGGAACTGTTTTATTCCCTTATATGGGCATGTTTCCTGCCCCATTATAAGTCAATGGGAATTTTCGGGTGCCTCTTACACCCCAGGGGTACAACTTACACCCCAATGTCATGTATGTTCTTACATAGCCTTCCACCCTCTTAAAATTGAGTAACCCACATGTTTCTACGAAATCCTCGTTCGGACCTATGACCTGACAAAGTTTTCCGCAATGTTAGTCTATGGGATTTTGCCCCATTGACTTTTCATTGGGCATTTTTGGGCACCTCTTACACCCCAGGGGTACAACTTACACCCCATTGTGATGTATGTTCTTACAGAGTCTACCACCCTCTTCAAATGTTGTAACCCACATGTTTCTACAAAATCTTCGAGCGGAGCTATGACTCGTCAAAGTTGGGCCCAATGTTAAGTCAATGGGATTTTTCGGGTGGTTTTTCGCCCCCCTTTCAGAAATCGTGCACCCGATCGCTTATAAAAGTCATAGCACACCTCTCCTCAATAATCCGGTCGATTTGAGCCCTCTTTCATGGGACTACGTGAAACCGTGCGGGACGAGTTACGCGCCGAAAAAGTGTCCAGAAAAAGAAGAATAATAATAAGTATGAGCAATAGTAATAGTGATGCCTTGCATAAATGCAAGCACCACTAACTAGATAGGTACATTTCCTGAAGAAAATGTGAGTGGTGCTTGCCGTGGCAAGTTTCAGGGACAATTTATGATTATACTCCAAGCCAAAAGTAAAATGGTCCAACCCCCTTGTCTCTACGATGTTCTGATGCAGAGATATAAGGCTTTGTTTATTTGGTTGCTAGGGTACTGTATTTGGTTGCTAGGGGAAAAAATTGGCATCCACTAGTGATTACACTTCGAGTCATGAGTCAAACGGTCCAACCCCCGTGTCTCTACGATGTTCTGATGTGGAGATATTAGGCTTTGTTTATTCTGTTGCTAGGGTACTGTATTTGGTTGCTAGGGGAAAAAATGCCATCCACTAGTGATTACACTTCGAGTCACAAGTCAAACGGTCCAACCCCCGTGTCTCTACGATGTTCTGATGCAGAGATATAAGGCTTTGTTTATTCCGTTGCTAGGGTGTTCATATTTGGTTGCTAGGGGCGTGGCTTAACACCTCTTGGCATCCACTAGTGATTACCCTTCGAGTCACGAGTCAAACGGTCCAACCCCTGTGTCTCTACGATGTTCTGATGCAGAGATAAAAGGCTTTGTTTATTCCGTTGCTAGGTGTTCATATTTGGTTGCTAGGGGCGTGGCTTAACACCTCTTGGCATCCATAAGTGATTACCCTTCAAGTCACGAGTAAAACGGTCCAACCCCCGTGTCTCTACAATGTTCTGATGCGAAGATATAAGGCTTTGTTTATTCCGTTGCTAGGGTGTTCATATATGGTTGCTAGAGGCGTGGCTTAACACCTCTTGGCATTAACTAGTGATTACACTTCGAGTCACGAGTAAAACGGTCCAACCCCCGTGTCTCTACGATGTTCTGATGTGGAGATATTAGGCTTTGTTTATTCCGTTGCTAGGGTACTGTATTTGGTTGCTAGGGAAAAAAATGGCATCCACTAGTGATTACACTTCGAGTCACGAGTCAAACGGTCCAACCCCCGTGTCTCTACGATGTTCTGATGTGGAGATATAAGGCTTTGTTTATTCGGTTGCTAGGGTACTGTATTTGGTTGCTAGGGAGAAAATTGGCATCCACTGGTGATTACACTCCGAGTCACGAGTCAAACGGTCAAACCCCCGTGTCTCTACGATGTTCTGATGCGGAGACATAAGGCTTTGTTTACTCTGTTGCTAGGGTACTGTATTTGGTTGCTAGGGAAAAAATTGGCATCCACTAGTGATTACACTCCGAGATACGAGTCAAACGGTCCAACCCCCGTGTCTCTGCGATGTTCAAATGTGGAGATAAAAGGCTTTGTTTACTCTGTTGCTAGGGTAATGTATTTGGTTGCTAGGGAGAAAATTGGCATCCACTAGTGATTACACTCCGAGTCACGAGTCAAACGGTCCAAACCCCGTGTCTCTACGATGTTCTGATGCGGAGATATAAGGGTTTGTTTACTCTGTTGCTAGGGTACTGTATTTGGTTGCTAGGGAAAAAATGGCATCCACTAGTGATTACCCTCCAAGTCATGAGTCAAACGGTCCAACCCCCGTGTCTCTACGATGTTCTGATGCGGAGATATAAGGCTTTGTTTACTCTGTTGCTAGGGTACTGTATTTGGTTGCTAAGGAAAAAAATGGCATCCACTAGTGATTACCCTCCGGGTCACGAGTCAAACGATCCAACCCCCGTGTCTCTACGATGTTCTGATGCGGAGATATAAGGCTTTGTTTACTCTGTTGCTAGGGTACTGTATTTGGTTGCTAGGGAAAAAAATGGCATCCACTAGTGATTACCCTCCCAGTCCCGAGTCAAACGGTCCAAACCCCGTGTCTCTATGATGTTCTGATGCGGAGATATAAGGCTTTGTTTACTCTGTTGCTAGGGTACTGTATTTGGTTGCTAGGGAAAAAAATGGCATCCACTAGTGATTACCCTCTGAGTCACGAGTCAAACGGTCCAACCCCCGTGTCTCTACGATGTTCTGATTTGGAGATATAAGGCTTTGTTTACTCTGTTGCTAGGGTACTGTATTTGGTTGCTAGGGAAAAAAATTGCATCCACTAGTGATTACCCTCCGAGTCATGAGTCAAACGGTCCAACCCCCGTGTCTCTACGATGTTCTGATGCGGAGATTTAAGGCTTTGTTTACTCTGTTGCTAGGGTACTGTATTTGGTTGCTAGGGAAAAAAATGGCATCCACTAGTGATTACCCTCCGAGTCATGAGTCAAACGGTCCAACCCCCATGTCTCTACGATGTTCTGATGTGGAGATATAAGGCTTTGTTTACTCTGTTGCTAGGGTACTGTATTTGGTTGCTAGGGGCGTGGCTTGGGAGTGGCCAATGATGTGCCCAGTTATTACACTCCGAGTCACAAGTAAAACGATCCAACCCCCGTGTCTCTACGATGTTCTGATGCGGAGATATAAGGCTTTGTTTACTCTGTTGCTAGGGTACTGTATTTGGTTGCTAGGGGCGTGGCTTGGGAGTGGCCAATTATGTGCCCAATTGTTACACCCCTAGTCACAAGTAAAACGGTCCAACCCCCGTGTCTCTACGATGTTCTGATGCCGAGATATAACTGTTTGTATTTTATGTTGCTAGGGTGCTCAAAAGTGGTTGCTAGGGGCGTGGCTTAGTAAGTCTGTAAGGATCCTGAGAGACTGATTGGATGCCTGAGTAAAATGAGCCCACCCCCATGTCTCTATGACACTGTGGTGCAAAGATATCCATCCGGGCATTTTATAATGGCAGTCTATGGTATAGGTTGCTAGGGTGCCCAAAATGGTTGCTATGGTAACCTTACACCCCATTGTGGGGGACGTCCTGACAGAGTCTAGCACCCTCTTCAAATTTAGTAACCCACATGTTTCTATGAAATCCTGGCTCGGACCTATGACCCGTCAAAGTTTTTGCAATGGTAAGTCTATGGGATTTTGCCCCATTGACTTTTCATTGGGGCACTTTTGGGCACCTCTTACACCCCAGGGGTACAACTTACACCCCATTGTGATCCATGTTCTTACAGAGCCTACCACCCTCTTCAAATGTTGTAACCCACATGTTTCTATAAAATCCTTGAGCGGAGCTATGACTCGTCAAAGTTGGGCGCAATGTTAAGTCAATGGGATTTTTTGGGTGGTTTTTTGCCCCCCTTTCGGAAATCCTGCACCCGATCGCTTATAAAAGTCATAGCACACCTCTCCTCAATAAGCCGGTCGATTTGAGCCCTAATTTATGGGTCTACGACAAAGCGTGCGGGATGAGTTACGCGCCGAAAAAGTGTCCAGAAAAAGAATAATAATAATAACTAGATAGGTACATTTCCTGAAGAAAATGTGAGTGGTGCTTGCCGTGGCAAAATTCTGGGGACCATATATGATTATACTCCAAGCCAAAAGTTAAACGATCCAACTCCCGTGTCTGTACGATGTTCTGATGTGGAGATATAAGGCTGTGTTTATCCGGTTGCTAGGGTACTGTATTTGGTTGCTAGGGAAAAATTTGGCATCCCATAATGATTACACTCTGAGTCACGAGTTATACGGTCCAACCCCCGTGTCTCAACGATGTTCTGGTGCAGAGATATAAGGCTTTGTTTATTCGGTTGCTAGGGTACTGTATTTGGTTGCTAGGGAAAATTTTGACATCCCATAATGATTACACTCTGAGTCACGAGTCAAACGGTCCAACCCTCGTGTCTCTACGATGTTCTGATGCGGAGATATAAGGCTTTGTTTACTCTGTTGCTAGGGTACTGTATTTGGTTGCTAGGGAAAAAATTGGCATCCCATAATGATTACACTCTGAGTCACGAGTCAAACGGTCCAACCCCCATGTCTCTACGATGTTCTGATGCGGAGATATAAGGCTTTGTTTACCCTGTTGCTAGGGTACTGTATTTGGTTGCTAGGGAAAAAATTGGCATCCCATAATGATTACACTCTGAGTCACGAGTCAAACGGTCCAACCCCCATGTCTCTACGATGTTCTGATGCTGAGATATAAGGCTTTGTTTACTCTGTTGCTAGGGTACTATATTTGGTTGGTAGGGAAAAAATTGGCATCCCATAATGATTACAATCTGAGTCACGAGTCAAACGGTCCAACCCCCGTGTCTCTACGATGTTCTGATGCTGAGATATAAGGCTTTGTTTACTCTGTTGCTAGGGTACTATATTTGGTTGCTAGGGAAAAAATTGGCAGACCATAATGATTACACCCTGAGTCACGAGTCAAACGGTCCAACCCCCATGTCTCTACGATGTTCTGATGCGGAGATATAAGGCTTTGTTTACTCTGTTGCTAGGGTACTGTATTTGGTTGCTAGGGAAAAAATTGGCATCTCATAGTGATTACCCGCCGAGTCACGAGTCAAACGGTCCAACCCCCGTGTCTCTACGATGTTCTGATGCGGAGATATAAGGCTTTGTTTACTCTGTTGCTAGGGTACTGTATTTGGTTGCTAGGGAAAAATTGGCATCCCATAATGATTACACTCTGAGTCACGAGTCAAACGGTCCAACCCCCATGTCTCTACGATGTTCTGATGCGGAGATATAAGGCTTTGTTTACTCTGTTGCTAGGGTACTGTATTTGGTTGCTAGGGGCGTGGCTTGGGAGTGGCCAATGATGTGCCCAGTGATTACACTCCGAGTCACAAGTAAAACGGTCCAACCCCCGTGTCTCTACGATGTTCTGATGCGGAGATATAAGGCTTTGTTTACTCTGTTGCTAGGGTACTGTATTTGGTTGCTAGGGGCGTGGCTTGGGAGTAGCCAATTATGTGCCCAGTGATTACACTCCGAGTCACAAGTAAAACGGTCCAACCCCCGTGTCTCTACGATGTTCTGATGCGGAGATATAAGGCTTTGTTTACTCTGTTGCTAGGGTACTGTATTTGGTTGCTAGGGGCGTGGCTTGGGAGTGGCCAATGATGTGCCCAGTGATTACACTCCGAGTCACAAGTAAAACGGTCCAAACCCCGTGTCTCTACGATGTTCTGATGCGGAGATATAAGGCTTTGTTTATTCGGTTGCTAGGGTGCTCAAATTTGGTTGCTAGGGGCGTGGCTTCGGAGTGGCCAATGATGTGCCCAATTGTTACACCCCTAGTCACAAGTAAAATGGTCCAACCCCCGTGTCTCTACGATGTTCTGATGCCGAGATATAACTGTTTGTATTTTATGTTGCTAGGGTGCTCAAAAGTGGTTGCTAGGGGCGTGGCTTAGTAAGTCTGTAAGGATCCTGAGAGACTGATTGGATGCCTGAGTAAAATGAGCCCACCCCCATGTCTCTATGACACTGTGGTGCAAAGATATCCATCCGGGCATTTTATAATGGCAGTCTATGGTATAGGTTGCTAGGGTGCCCAAAATGGTTGCTATGGTAACCTTACACCCCATTGTGGGGGACGTCCTGACAGAGTCTAGCACCCTCTTCAAATTTAGTAACCCACATGTTTCTATGAAATCCTGGCTCGGACCTATGACCCGTCAAAATTTTTGCAATGGTAAGTCTATGGGATTTTGCCCCATTGACTTTTCATTGGGGCACTTTTGGGCACCTCTTACACCCCAGGGGTACAACTTACACCCCATTGTGATCTATGTTTTTACAGAGCCTACCACCCTCTTCAAATGTTGTAACCCACATGTTTCTACAAAATCCACGAGCGGAGCTATGACCCATCAAAGTTGGGCCCAATGTTAAGTCAATGGGATTTTTGGGGTGGTTTTACGCCCCCCTTTCGGAAATCCTGCACCCGATCCCTTATAAAAGTCATAGCACACCTCTCCTCAATAATCCGGTCGATTTGAGCCCTCTTTCATGGGTCTACAACAAAGCGTGCGGGACGAGTTAATCGCCGAAAAAAGTGTCCGGATGTAAGAATAAAATATAATAATAATATCCCTGAGCAATAGTAATAGTGATGCTTTGCATAAATGCAAGCACCACTAATAACTAGATATTAAAGTTTGAGGACAAACTTTATGTTGGCTTGACAAAGCCTGGTCTGAACGTTTAAGACAGTTTGACAGAAGTTTGACAGAAGTTTGGTTTAGTAGGCTATCTTGTTGTTAGTATGCTTAAGTATGAAGCTTTTTAAAATAAAGCTAACATAATTTAGCATAAAGCTAGCCTGATTTAGCATGAAGCTAACATGATTTAGCATAAAGTCAGCATTAAGCTAACATGTCTAAGGACCCAACCCCCATGTCTCTATGATGTTCTGATGCGGAGATATAAGGCTTTGTTTGTTCCGTTGCTAGGGTACTAAGTTTGGTTGCTAGGCAGAAAATTGGCATCCCATAATGATTACACTTCAAGCCACAAGTAAAACGGTCCAACCCCCGTGTCTGTATGATGTTCTGATGCGGAGATATAAGGCTTTGTTTATTCCGTTGCTAGGGTACCAAGTTTGGTTGCCAGGGAGAAAATTGGCATCCCATAATGATCACACTTCAAGCCACAAGTAAAATGGTCCAACCCCCGTGTCTCTATGATGTTCTGTTGTGGAGATATAATGCTTTGTTTGTTCAGTTGCTAGGGTACAAAGTTTGGTTGCTAGGGAGAAAATTGGCATCCCATAATGATAACACTTCAAGCCACAAGTAAAACGGTCCAACCCCCGTGTCTCTACGACCTTCTGATGCAGAGATATAATGCTTTGTTTATTCCGTTGCTAGGGTACTAAGTTTGGTTGCTAGGGAGAAAATTGGCATCCCATAATGATCAACCTTCAAGCCACAAGTAAAACGGTCCAACCCCCGTGTCTCTATGATGTTCTGAAGCGGAGATATAAGGCTTTGTTTATTCCGTTGCTAGGGTACTAAGTTTGGTTGCTAGGGAGAAAATTGGCATCCCATAATGATCAACCTTCAAGCCACAAGTAAAACGGTCCAACCCCCGTGTCTCTATGATGTTCTGAAGCGGAGATATAAGGCTTTGTTTATTCCGTTGCTAGGGTACTTAGTTTGGTTGCTAGGGAGAAAATTGGCATCCCATAATGATCAACCTTCAAGCCACAAGTAAAACGGTCCAACCCCCGTGTCTCTATGATGTTCTGAAGCGGAGATATAAGGCTTTGTTTATTCCGTTTCTAGGGTACTAAGTTTGGTTGCTAGGGAGAAAATTGGCATCCCATAATGATCAACCTTCAAGCCACAAGTAAAACGGTCCAACCCCCGTGTCTCTATGATGTTCTGAAGCGGAAATATGAGGCTTTGTTTATTCCGTTGCTAGGGTACTTAGTTTGGTTGCTAGGGAGAAAATTGGCATCCCATAATGATCAACCTTCAAGCCACAAGTAAAACGGTCCAACCCCCGTGTCTCTATGATGTTCTGAAGCGGAGATATAAGGCATTGTTTATTCCGTTGCTAGGGTACTACGTTTGGTTGCTAGGGAGAAAATTGGCATCCCATAATGATCAACCTTCATGCCACAAGTAAAACAGTCCAACCCCCGTGTCTCTATGATGTTCTAAAGCGGAGATATAAGGCTTTGTTTATTCCGTTGCTAGGGTACTAAGTTTGGTTGCTAGGGAGAAAATTGGCATCCCATAATGATCAACCTTCAAGCCACAAGTAAAACGGTCCAACCCCCGTGTCTCTATGATGTTCTGAAGCGGAGATATAAGGCTTTGTTTATTCCGTTGCTAGGGTACAAAGTTTGGTTGCTAGGGAGAAAATTGGCATCCCATAATGATCACACTTAAAGCCACAAGTTAAACGGTCCAACCCCCGTGTCTCTACAATGTTCTGATGCTGAGATATAAGGCTTTGTTTATTCCGTTGCTAGGGTACTAAGTTTGGTTGCTAGGGAGGAAATTGGCATCCCATAATAATCAACCTTCAAGCCACAAGTAAAACGGTCCAACCCCCGTGTCTCTAAGATGTTCTGAAGCGGAGAAATAAGGCTTTGTTTATTCCGTTGCTAGGGTACTAAGTTTGGTTGCTAGGGAGAAAATTGGCACCCCATAATGATCAACCTTCAAGCCACAAGTAAAACGGTCCAACCCCCGTGTCTCTATGATGTTCTGAAGCGGAGATATAAGGCTTTGTTTATTCCGTTGCTAGGGTACTTAGTTTGGTTGCTAGGGAGAAAATTGGCATCCCATAATGATCAACCTTCAAGCCACAAGTAAAACGGTCAAACCCCCGTGTCTCTAAGATGTTCTGAAGCGGAGAAATAAGGCTTTGTTTATTCCGTTGCTAGGGTACTAAGTTTGGTTGCTAGGGAGGAAATTGGCATCCCATAATAATCAACCTTCAAGCCACAAGTAAAACGGTCCAACCCCCGTGTCTCTAAGATGTTCTGAAGCGGAGAAAAAAGGCTTTGTTTATTCCGTTGCTAGGGTACTAAGTTTGGTTGCTAGGGAGAAAATTGGCATCCCATAATGATCAACCTTCATGCCACAAGTAAAACGGTCAAACCCCCGTGTCTCTATGATGTTCTGAAGCGGAGATATAAGGCATTGTTTATTCCGTTGCTAGGGTACTACGTTTGGTTGCTAGGGAGAAAATTGGCATCCCATAATGATCAACCTTCAAGCCACAAGTAAAACGGTCCAACCCCCATGTCTCTACAATGTTCTGATGCTGAGATATAAGGCTTTGTTTATTCCGTTGCTAGGGTACTAAGTTTGGTTGCTAGGGAGGAAATTGGCATCCCATAATAATCAACCTTCAAGCCACAAGTAAAACGGTCCAACCCCCGTGTCTCTAAGATGTTCTGAAGCGGAGAAATAAGGCTTTGTTTATTCCGTTGCTAGGGTACTAAGTTTGGTTGCTAGGGAGAAAAATGGCATCCCATAATGATCAACCTTCAAGCCACAAGTAAAACGGTCCAACCCCCGTGTCTCTATGATGTTCTGAAGCGGAGATATAAGGCTTTGTTTATTCCGTTGCTAGGGTACTAAGTTTGGTTGCTAGGGAGGAAATTGGCATCCTATAATAATCAACCTTCAAGCCACAAGTAAAACGGTCCAACCCCCGTGTCTCTAAGATGTTCTGAAGCGGAGAAATAAGGCTTTGTTTATTCCGTTGCTAGGGTACTAAGTTTGGTTGCTAGGGAGAAAATTGGCATCCCATAATGATCAACCTTCAAGCCACAAGTAAAACGGTCCAACCCCCATGTCTCTACGACACTCTAAAGTGAAGATATTCCATCTGGGACGCTTTTATTCCTTTATATGGGCATGTTTCCTGCCCCATTATAAGTCAATGGGAAATTTTGGGGGCCTCTTACACCCCAGGGGTACAGCTTACACCCCATTGTGATGTATGTTCTTACAGAGCCTGTCAGCCTCCTTAAATGTGGTAACCCACAAGTTTCTACAAGTTTCTCACTCGCAGCTATGACTCGTCAAAGTTTGTCTCAATGTTAAGTCAATGGAAATTTTGGGGTGTTTGAGCCCCCCGTTTAGGAATTCGGAAGGTCCCATCAGTTAGAAAAGTCATAGCATAAATCTACGGACCAGTCTTAAAAGTTTTGTAAAGTTTTGTGGGTGTAGCTTGAAAGCTCTAGGAGGAGTTACAGTCAGAAAAAGTAGGGATCAGAAGAATAATAATAACTAGATAGGTACATTTCCTGAAGAAAATGTGAAGTGGTGCTTGCCGTGGCAAAATTCTGGGGACCATATATGATTATACTCCAAGCCAAAAGTAAAACGATCCAACTCTCGTGTCTCTACGATGTTCTGATGCGGCGATATAAGGCTTTGTTTATGCGGTTGCTAGGGTACTGTATTTGGTTGCTAGGGAAAAATTGGCATCCACTAGTGATTACCCTCCGAGTCACGAGTCAAACGGTCCAACCCCCATGTCTCTACGATGTTCTGATGCGGGAGATATAAGGCTTTGTTTACTCTGTTGCTAGGGTACTGTATTTGGTTGCTAGGGAAAAAAATTGCATCCACTAGTGATTACCCTCCGAGTCATGAGTCAAACGGTCCAACCCCCGTGTCTCTACGATGTTCTGATGCGGAGATATAAGGCTTTGTTTACTCTGTTGCTAGGGTACTGTATTTGGTTGCTAGGGAAAAAAATGGCATCCACTAGTGATTACCCTCCGAGTCACGAGTCAAACGGTCCAAACCCCATGTCTCTACGATGTTCTGATGCGGAGATATAAGGCTTTGTTTACTCTGTTGCTAGGGTACTGTATTTGGTTGCTAGGGAAAAAATGGCATCCACTAGTGATTACCCTCCGAGTCATGAGTCAAACGGTCCAACCCCCATGTCTCTACGATGTTCTGATGTGGAGATATAAGGCTTTGTTTACTCTGTTGCTAGGGTACTGTATTTGGTTGCTAGGGGCGTGGCTTGGGAGTGGCCAATGATGTGCCCAGTGATTACACTCCGAGTCACAAGTAAAACGGTCCAACCCCCGTGTCTCTACGATGTTCTGATGCGGAGATATAAGGCTTTGTTTACTCTGTTGCTAGGGTACTGTATTTGGTTGCTAGGGGCGTGGCTTGGGAGTGGCCAATTATGTGCCCAGTGATTACACTCCGAGTCACAAGTAAAACGGTCCAACCCCCGTGTCTCTACGATGTTCTGATGCGGAGATATAAGGCTTTGTTTACTCTGTTGCTAGGGTACTGTATTTGGTTGCTAGGGGCGCGGCTTGGGAGTGGCCAATGATGTGCCCAGTGATTACACTCCGAGTCACAAGTAAAACGGTCTAAACCCCGTGTCTCTACGATGTTCTGATGCGGAGATATAAGGCTTTGTTTATTCGGTTGCTAGGGTGCTCAAATTTGGTTGCTAGGGGCGTGGCTTGGGAGTGGCCAATGATGTGCCCAATTGTTACACCCCTAGTCACAAGTAAAACGGTCCAACCCCCGTGTCTCTACGATGTTCTGATGCCGAGATATAACTGTTTGTATTTTATGTTGCTAGGGTGCTCAAAAGTGGTTGCTAGGGGCGTGGCTTAGTAAGTCTGTAAGGATCCTGAGAGACTGATTGGATGCCTGAGTAAAATGAGCCCACCCCCATGTCTCTATGACACTGTGGTGCAAAGATATCCATCCGGGCATTTTATAATGGCAGTCTATGGTATAGGTTGCTAGGGTGCCCAAAATGGTTGCTATGGTAACCTTACACCCCATTGTGGGGGACGTCCTGACAGAGTCTAGCACCCTCTTCAAATTTAGTAACCCACATGTTTCTATGAAATCCTGGTTCGGACCTATGACCCGTCAAAATTTTTGCAATGGTAAGTCTATGGGATTTTGCCCCATTGACTTTTCATTGGGGCACTTTTGGGCACCTCTTACACCCCAGGGGTACAACTTACACCCCATTGTGATCCATGTTCTTACAGAGCCTACCACCCTCTTCAAATGTTGTAACCCACATGTTTCTACAAAATCCTCGAGCGGAGCTATGACTCGTCAAAGTTAGGCGCAATGTTAAGTCAATGGGATTTTTTGGGTGGTTTTTCGCCCCCCTTTCGGAAATCCTGCACCCGATCGCTTATAAAAGTCATAGCACACCTCTCCTCAATAAGCCGGTCGATTTGAGCCCTAATTTATGGGTCTACGACAAAGCGTGCGGGACGAGTTACGCGCCGAAAAAGTGTCCAGAAAAAGAATAATAATAATAATAATAATAATAATAAGTATGCAAGATAGTAATAGTGATGCTTTGCATAAATGCAAGCACCACTAACTAGATAGGTACATTTCCTGAAGAAAATGTGAGTGGTGCTTGCCGTGGCAAATTTCAGGGGACAATTTATGATTATACTCCAAGCCAAAAGTAAAACGGTCCAACCCCCGTGTCTCTACGATGTTCTGAAGCAGAGATATAAGGCTTTGTTTACTCTGTTGCTAGGGTACTGTATTTGGTTGCTAGGGGAAAAAATGGCATCCACTAGTGATTACCCTCCGAGTCACGAGTTAAACGGTCCAACCCCCGTGTCTTTACGATGTTCTGATGCGGAGTTATAAGGCTTTGTTTACTCTGTTGCTAGGGTACTGTATTTGGTTGCTAGGGGCGTGGCTTGGGAGTGGCCAATGATATGCCTAGTGATTACACTCCGAGTCACAAGTAAAACGGTCCAACCCCCGTGTCTCTACGATGTTCTGATGTGGAGATATAAGGCTTTGTTTACTCTGTTGCTAGGGTACTGTATTTGGTTGCTAGGGGCGTGGCTTGGGAGTGGCCAATGATGTGCCTAGTGATTACACTCCGAGTCACAAGTAAAACGGTCCAACCCCCATGTCTCTACGATGTTCTGATGCGGAGATATAAGGCTTTGTTTACTCTGTTGCTAGGGTACTGTATTTGGTTGCTAGGGGCGTGGCTTGGGAGTGGCCAATTATGTGCCCAGTGATTACACTCCGAGTCACAAGTAAAACGGTCCAACCCCCGTGTCTCTACGATGTTCTGATGCGGAGATATAAGGCTTTGTTTACTCTGTTGCTAGGGTACTGTATTTGGTTGCTAGGGGCATGGCTTGGGAGTGGCCAATGATGTGCCCAGTGATTACACTCCGAGTCACAAGTAAAACGGTCCAAACCCCGTGTCTCTACGATGTTCTGATGCGGAGATATAAGGCTTTGTTTATTCGGTTGCTAGGGTGCTCAAATTTGGTTGCTAGGGGCGTGGCTTGGGAGTGGCCAATGATGTGCCCAATTGTTACACCCCTAGTCACAAGTAAAACGGTCCAACCCCCGTGTCTCTACGATGTTCTGATGCCGAGATATAACTGTTTGTATTTTATGTTGCTAGGGTGCTCAAAAGTGGTTGCTAGGGGCGTGGCTTAGTAAGTCTGTAAGGATCCTGAGAGACTGATTGGATGCCTGAGTAAAATGAGCCCACCCCCATGTCTCTATGACACTGTGGTGCAAAGATATCCATCCGGGCATTTTATAATGGCAGTCTATGGTATAGGTTGCTAGGGTGCCCAAAATGGTTGCTATGGTAACCTTACACCCCATTGTGGGGGACGTCCTGACAGAGTCTAGCACCCTCTTCAAATTTAGTAACCCACATGTTTCTATGAAATCCTGGCTCGGACCTATGACCCGTCAAAATTTTTGCAATGGTAAGTCTATGGGATTTTGCCCCATTGACTTTTCATTGGGGCACATTTGGGCACCTCTTACACCCCAGGGGTACAACTTACACCCCATTGTGATCCATGTTCTTACAGAGCCTACCACCCTCTTCAAATGTTGTAACGCACATGTTTCTACAAAATCCTCGAGCGGAGCTATGACTCGTCAAAGTTGGGCGCAATGTTAAGTCAATGGGATTTTTTGGGTGGTTTTTCGCCCCCCTTTCGGAAATCCTGCACCCGATCGCTTATAAAAGTCATAGCACACCTCTCATCAATAAGCCGGTCGATTTGAGCCCTAATTTATGGGTCTACGTCAAAGCGTGCGGGACGAGTTACGCGCCGAAAAAGTGTCCAGAAAAAGAAGAATAATAATAATAACTAGATAGGTACATTTCCTGAAGAAAACGTGAGTGGTGCTCGCCGTGGCAAAATTCTGGAGATCATATATGATTATACTCCAAGCCAAAAGTAAAACGATCCAACTCCCGTGTCTCTACGATGTTCTGATGCGAAGATATAAGGCTTTGTTTACTCTGTTGCTAGGGTACTGTATTTGGTTGCTAGGGAAAAAAATGGCATCCACTAGTGATTACCCTCCGAGTCACGAGTCAAACGGTCCAAACCCCGTGTCTCTACGATGTTCTGATGCGGAGATATAAGGCTTTGTTTACTCTGTTGCTAGGGTACTGTATTTGGTTGCTAGGGGAAAAAACGGCATCCACTAGTGATTACCCTCCGAGTCACGAGTCAAACGGTCCAACCCCCGTGTCTCTACGATGTTCTGATGCGGAGATATAAGGCTTTGTTTACTCTGTTGCTAGGGTGCTGTATTTGGTTGCTAGGGAAAAAAATTGCATCCACTAGTGATTACCCTCCGAGTCATGAGTCAAACGGTCCAACCCCCGTGTCTCTACGATGTTCTGATGCGGAGATATAAGGCTTTGTTTACTCTGTTGCTAGGGTACTGTATTTGGTTGCTAGGGAAAAAATTGGCATCCACTAGTGATTACCCTCCGAGTCATGAGTCAAACGGTCCAACCCCCGTGTTTCTACGATGTTCTGATGTGGAGATATAAGGCTTTGTTTACTCTGTTGCTAGGGTACTGTATTTGGTTGCTAGGGGCGTGGCTTGGGAGTGGCCAATGATGTGCCCAGTGATTACACTCCGAGTCACAAGTAAAACGGTCCAACCCCCGTGTCTCTACGATGTTCTGATGCGGAGATATAAGGCTTTGTTTACTCTGTTGCTAGGGTACTGTATTTGGTTGCTAGGGGCGTGGCTTGGGAGTGGCCAATGATGTGCCCAGTGATTACACTCCGAGTCACATGTAAAACGGTCCAAACCCCGTGTCTCTACGATGTTCTGATGCGGAGATATAAGGCTTTGTTTATTCGGTTGCTAGGGTGCTCAAATTTGGTTGCTAGGGGCGTGGCTTGGGAGTGGCCAATGATGTGCCCAATTGTTACACCCCTAGTCACAAGTAAAACGGTCCAACCCCCGTGTCTCTACGATGTTCTGATGCGGAGATATAAGGCTTTGTTTACTCTGTTGCTAGGGTACTGTATTTGGTTGCTAGGGGCGTGGCTTGGGAGTGGCCAATGATGTGCCCAGTGATTACACTCCGAGTCACAAGTAAAACGGTCCAACCCCCGTGTCTCTACGATGTTCTGATGCGGAGATATAAGGCTTTGTTTACTCTGTTGCTAGGGTACTGTATTTGGTTGCTAGGGGCGTGGCTTGGGAGTGGCCAATGATGTGCCCAGTGATTACACTCCGAGTCACAAGTAAAACGGTCCAACCCCCGTGTCTCTACGATGTTCTGATGCGGAGATATAAGGCTTTGTTTACTCTGTTGCTAGGGTACTGTATTTGGTTGCTAGGGGCGTGGCTTGGGAGTGGCCAATGATGTGCCCAGTGATTACACTCCGAGTCACATGTAAAACGGTCCAAACCCCGTGTCTCTACGATGTTCTGATGCGGAGATATAAGGCTTTGTTTATTCGGTTGCTAGGGTGCTCAAATTTGGTTGCTAGGGGCGTGGCTTGGGAGTGGCCAATGATGTGCCCAATTGTTACACCCCTAGTCACAAGTAAAACGGTCCAACCCCCGTGTCTCTACGATGTTCTGATGCCGAGATATAACTGTTTGTATTTTATGTTGCTAGGGTGCTCAAAAGTGGTTGCTAGGGGCGTGGCTTAGTAAGTCTGTAAGGATCCTGAGAGACTGATTGGATACCTGAGTAAAATGAGCCCACCCCCATGTCTCTATGACACTGTGGTGCAAAGATATCCATCCGGGCATTTTATAATGGCAGTCTATGGTATAGGTTGCTAGGGTGCCCAAAATGGTTGCTATGGTAACCTTACACCCCATTGTGGGGGACGTCCTGACAGAGTCTAGCACCCTCTTCAAATTTAGTAACCCACATGTTTCTATGAAATCCTGGCTCGGACCTATGACCCGTCAAAATTTTTGCAATGGTAAGTCTATGGGATTTTGCCCCATTGACTTTTCATTGGGGCACTTTTGGGCACCTCTTACACCCCAGGGGTACAACTTACACCCCATTCTGATCCATGTTCTTACAGAGCCTACCACCCTCTTCAAATGTTGTAACCCACATGTTTCTACAAAATCCTCGAGCGGAGCTATGACTCGTCAAAGTTTGGCGCAATGTTAAGTCAATGGGATTTTTTGGGTGGTTTTTCGCCCCCCTTTCGGAAATCCTGCACCCGATCGCTTATAAAAGTCATAGCACACCTCTCCTCAATAAGCCGGTCGATTTGAGCCCTAATTTATGGGTCTACGACAAACCGTGCGGGACGAGTTACGCGCCGAAAAAGTGTCCAGAAAAAGAAGAATAATAATAATAACTAGATAGGTACATTTCCTGAAGAAAATGTGAGTGGTGCTTGCCGTGGCAAAATTCTGGGGAACATACATGATTATACTCCAAGCCAAAAGTAAAACGATCCAACTCCTGTGTCTCTACGATGTTCTGATGCGAAGATATTAGGCTTTGTTTACTCTGTTGCTAGGGTACTGTATTTGGTTGCTAGGGAAAAAATTGGCATCCCATAGTGATTACACTCTGAGTCACGAGTCAAACGGTCCAACCCCCGTGTCTCTACGATGTTCTGATGCTGAGATATAAGGCTTTGTTTACTCTGTTGCTAGGGTACTGTATTTGGTTGCTAGGGAAAAAAATGGCATCCCATAATGATTACACTCTGAGTCACGAGTCAAACGGTCCAACCCCCGTGTCTGTACGATGTTCTGATGCGGAGATATAAGGCTTTGTTTACTCTGTTGCTAGGGTACTGTATTTGGTTGCTAGGGAAAAAATTGGCATCCCATAATGATTACACTCTGAGTCACGAGTCAAACGGTCCATCCCCCGTGTCTCTACGATGTTCTGATGCGGAGATATAAGGCTTTGTTTACTCTGTTGCTAGGGTACTGTATTTGGTTGCTAGGGAAAAAATTGGCATCCCATAATGATTACACTCTGAGTCATGAGTCAAACGGTCCAACCCCCGTGTCTCTACGATGTTCTGTTGCCGAGATATAAGGCTTTGTTTACTCTGTTGCTAGGGTACTGTATTTGGTTGCTAGGGAAAAAATTGGCATCCCATAATGATTACACTCTGAGTCACGAGTCAAACGGTCCAACCCCCGTGTCTCTACGATGTTCTGATGCCGAGATATAACTGTTTGAATTTTAAGTTGCTAGGGTGCTCAAAAGTGGTTGCTAGGGGCGTGGCTTAATACCTATGTAAGGATCCTGAGAGACTGATTGGGTGCCTGAGTAAAATGAGCCCACCCCCATGTCTCTGTGACAGTGTGATGCAAAGATATCCATCTGGGCATTTTATAATGGCAGTCTATGGGAGATGTTGCTAGGGTGCCCAAAATTGTTGCTAGGGGCGTGGCTTAATAGCTCTGGGATGATCCTGAGAGACTGATTGGATGCCCGAGTGAAATGAGCCCACCCACTTATCTCTATGACACTGTAAAGCAAAGATATCCCATCTGGAACTGTTTTATTCCCTTATATGGGCATGTTTCCTGCCCCATTATAAGTCAATGGGAATTTTTGGGTGCCTCTTACACCCCAGGGGTACAACTTACACCCCATTGTGATCCATGTTCTTACAGAGCCTACCACCCTCTTCAAATGTTGTAACCCACATGTTTCTATAAAATCCTCTAGCGGAGCTATGACCTGTCAAAGTTGGGCGCAATGTTAAGTCAATGGGATTTTTCGGGTGGTTTTTTGCCCCCCTTTCAGAAATCCTGCACCCGATCCCTTATAAAAGTCATAGCACACCTCTCCTCAATAATCCGGTTGATTTGAGCCCTCGTTCGTGGGACTACGTTAAACCGTGCGGGACGAGTTACGCGCCGAAAAAGTGTCCAGAAAAAGAAGAATAATAATTATAAACTAGATAGGTACATTTCCTGAAGAAAATGTGAGTGGTGCTTGCCGTGGCAAAATTCTGGAGATCATATATGATTATACTCCAAGCCAAAAGTAAAACGATCCAACTCCCGTGTCTCTACGATGTTCTGATGCGGAGATATAAGGCTTTGTTTACTCTGTTGCTAGGATACTGTATTTGGTTGCTAGGGAAAAAATGGCATCCACTAGTGATTACCCTCCGAGTCACGAGTCAAACGGTCCAAACCCCGTGTCTCTACGATGTTCTGATGCGGAGATATAAGGCTTTGTTTACTCTGTTGCTAGGGTACTGTATTTGGTTGCTAGGGAAAAAAATGGCATCCACTTGTGATTACCCTCCGAGTCACGAGTCAAACGGTCCAAACCTCGTGTCTCTACGATGTTCTGATGCGGAGATATAAGGCTTTGTTTACTCTGTTGCTAGGGTACTGTATTTGGTTGCTAGGGAAAAAAATGGCATCCACTAGTGATTACCCTCCGAGTCACGAGTCAAACGGTCCAACCCCCGTGTCTCTACGATGTTCTGATGCGGAGATATAAGGCTTTGTTTACTCTGTTGCTAGGGTACTGTATTTGGTTGCTAGGGGCGTGGCTTGGGAGTGGCCAATTATGTGCCCAGTGATTACACTCCGAGTCACAAGTAAATGGTCCAACCCCCGTGTCTCTACGATGTTCTGATGCGGAGATATAAGGCTTTGTTTACTCTGTTGCTAGGGTACTGTATTTGGTTGCTAGGGGCGTGGCTTGGGAGTGGCCAATGATGTGCCCAGTGATTACACTCCGAGTCACAAGTAAAACGGTCCAACCCCCGTGTCTCTACGATGTTCTGATGCGGAGAAATAAGGATTTGTTTATTCGGTTGCTAGGGTGCTCCAATTTGGTTGCTAGGGGCGTGGCTTGGGAGTGGCCTATGATGCGGCCAGTGATTACCCTCCGAGTCACGAGTAAAACGGTCCAACCCCCGTGATTCTATGATGTTCTGATGCAGAGATATAAGGGTTTGTTTATTCGGTTGCTAGGGTGCTCATATTTGGTTGCTAGGGGCGTGGCTTGGGAGTGGCCAATGATGTCGCAAGTTATTACGCTCTGAGTCACAAGTAAAATGGTCCAACCCCACTGTCTCTACGATGTTTTGATGCGGAGAAATAAGGATTTGTTTATTCGGTTGCTAGGGTGCTCCAATTTGGTTGCTAGGGGCGTGGCTTGGGAGTGGCCATTGATGCGGCCAGTGATTACCCTCCGAGTCATGAGTAAAACGGTCCAACCCCCATGATTCCACGATGTTCTGATGTCGAGATATAACTGTTTGAATTTTATGTTGCTAGGGTGCTTAAAAGTGGTTGCTAGGGGCGTGGCTTAATAGCTCTGGGACTATCCTGATAAATTGATTGGATGTCTGAGTAAAATGAGCCCACCCCCATGTCTCTACGACATTGTAAAGCGAAGATATCCCATCTGGAACTTTTTTATTCCCTTATATGGGCATGTTTCCTGCCCCATTATAAGTCAATGGGAATTTTCGGGTGCCTCTTACACCCCAGGGGTGCAGCTTACACCCCAATGTGATGTATGTTCTTACAGAGTCTATCACCCTCTTCAAATGTTGTAACCTACATGTTTCTACAAAATCCTCAAACGGAGCTATGACCCGTCAAAGTTCGGCCCAATGTTAAGTCAATGGGATTTTTCGGTTGGTTTTTCGCCCCCCTTTCGAAAATCCTGCACCCGATCGCTTATAAAAGTCATAGCACACCTCTCCTTAATAATCCGGTCGATTTGAGCCCTCTTTCATGGGACTGTGGCAAACCGTGCGGGACGAGTTACGCGCCGAAAAAGTGTGCAGACATAAGAATAAGATATAATAATAATAACTAGATAGGTACATTTCCTGAAGAAAATGTGAAGTGGTGCTTGCCGTGGCAAAATTCTCGGGACAATATATGATTATACTCCAACCCAAAAGTAAAACGTTCCAACCCACTATCCACTAGTGATTACATTCAGAGTCACGAGTTAAACGGTCCAACCCCCGTGTCTCTACGATGTTCTGATGCGGAGATATAAGGCTTTGTTTACACTGTTGCTAGGGTACTGTATTTGGTTGCTAGGGAAAAAATTGGCATCCACTGGTGATTACACTCTAAGTCACAAGTCAAACGGTCCAACCCCCGTGTCTCTACGATGTTCTGATGCGGAGATATAAGGGTTTGTTTACACTGTTGCTAGGGTACTGTATTTGGTTGCTAGGGAAAAAATTGGCATCCACTAGTGATTACATGCCGAGTCACGAGTAAAACGGTCCAACCCCCGTGTCTCTACGATGTTCTGATGCAGAGATATAAGGCTTTGTTTACACTGTTGCTAGGGTACTGTATTTGGTTGCTAGGGAAAAAAATTGGCATCCACTAGTGATTACATGCCGAGTCACGAGTAAAACGGTCCAACCCCCGTGTCTCTACGATGTTCTGATGCTGAGTTATAAGGCTTTGTTTACACTGTTGCTAGGGTACTGTATTTGGTTGCTAGGGAAAAAATTGGCATCCACTAGTGATTACATGCCAAGTCACGGGTAAAACGGTCCAACCCCCGTGTCTCTACGATGTTCTGATGCGGAGATATAAGGCTTTGTTTACACTGTTGCTAGGGTACTGTATTTGGTTGCTAGGGAAAAAATTGGCATCCACTGGTGATTACACTCTAAGTCACAAGTCAAACGGTCCAACCCCCGTGTCTCTACGATGTTCTGGTGCGGAGATATAAGGCTTTGTTTACTCTGTTGCTAGGGTACTGTATTTGGTTGCTAGGGAAAAAATTGGCATCCCATAATGATTACACTCTGAGTCACTAGTCAAACGGTCCAACCCCCGTGTCTCTACGATGTTCTGGTGCGGAGATATAAGGCTTTGTTTACTCTGTTGCTAGGGTACTGTATTTGGTTGCTAGGGAAAAAATTGGCATCCCATAATGATTACACTCTGAGTCACTAGTCAAACGGTCCAACCCCCGTGTCTCTACGATGTTCTGGTGCGGAGATATAAGGCTTTGTTTACTCTGTTGCTAGGGTACTGTATTTGGTTGCTAGGGAAAAAATTGGCATCCCATAATGATTACACTCCGAGTCACGAGTCAAAAGGTCCAACCCCCGTGTCTCTACGATGTTCTGATGCGGAGATATAAGGCTTTGTTTACTCTGTTGCTAGGGTACTGTATTTGGTTGCTAGGGAAAAAATTGGCATCCCATAATGATTACACTCTGAGTCACTAGTCAAACGGTCCAACCCCCGTGTCTCTACGATGTTCTGCTGCGGAGATATAAGGCTTTGTTTACTCTGTTGCTAGGGTACTGTATTTGGTTGCTAGGGAAAAAAATGGCATCCCATAATGATTACACTCCGAGTCACAAGTCAAAAGGTCCAACCCCCGTGTCTCTACGATGTTCTGGTGCGGAGATATAAGGCTTTGTTTACTCTGTTGCTAGGGTACTGTATTTGGTTGCTAGGGAAAAAATTGGCATCCCATAATGATTACACTCTGAGTCACTAGTCAAACGGTCCAACCCCCGTGTCTCTACGATGTTCTGGTGCGGAGATATAAGGCTTTGTTTACTCTGTTGCTAGGGTACTGTATTTGGTTGCTAGGGAAAAAAATGGCATCCCATAATGATTACACTCCGAGTCACAAGTCAAAAGGTCCAACCCCCGTGTCTCTACGATGTTCTGATGTGGATATATAAGGCTTTGTTTACTCTGTTGCTAGGGTACTGTATTTGGTTGCTAGGGAAAAAATTGGCATCCCATAATGATTACACTCCGAGTCACGAGTCAAACGGTCCAACCCCCGTGTCTCTACGATGTTCTGATGCGGAGATATAAGGCTTTGTTTACTCTGTTGCTAGGGTACTGTATTTGGTTGCTAGGGAAAAAATTGGCATCCCATAATGATTACACTCTGAGTCACTAGTCAAACGGTCCAACCCCCGTGTCTCTACGATGTTCTGGTGCGGAGATATAAGGCTTTGTTTACTCTGTTGCTAGGGTACTGTATTTGGTTGCTAGGGAAAAAAATGGCATCCCATAATGATTACACTCCGAGTCACAAGTCAAAAGGTCCAACCCCCGTGTCTCTACGATGTTCTGGTGCGGAGATATAAGGCTTTGTTTACTCTGTTGCTAGGGTACTGTATTTGGTTGCTAGGGAAAAAATTGGCATCCCATAATGATTACACTCTGAGTCATGAGTAAAACGGTCCAACCCCCGTGTCTCTACGACATTGTAAAGCAAAGATATCCCATCTGGAACTTTTTTATTCCCTTATATGGGCATGTTTCCTGCCCCATTATAAGTCAATGGGCATTTTCGGGTGCCTCTTACACCCCAGGGGTACAGCTTACACCCCTATGTGATGTATGTTCTTACAGAGTCTATCACCCTCTTCAAATGTTGTAACCTACATGTTTCTACAAAATCCTCAAGCGGAGCTATGACCCGTCAAAGTTCGGCCCAATGTTAAGTCAATGGGATTTTTCGGGTGGTTTTTCGCCCCCCTTTCGAAAATCCTTCACCCGATCGCTTATAAAAGTCATAGCACACCTCTCCTTAATAATCTGGTCGATTTGAGCCCTCTTTCATGGGACTGTGGCAAACCGTGCGGGACGAGTTACGCGCCGAAAAATGTGCAGACATAAGAATAAGATATAATAATAATAATAATAAGTATGCAAGATAATAATAGTGATGCCTTGCATAAATGCAAGCACCACTAATAACTAGATAGGTACATTTCCTGAAGAAAATGTGAAGTGGTGCTTGCCGTGGCAAAATTCGGGGGACAAAATATTCTAAGAGTGATTTTACACGCAGTCACAAGTAAAATGATCCAACCCCGTGTCTCTACAATGTTCTGATGCAGAGATATAAGGCTTTGTTTACTCTGTTGCTAGGGTACTGTATTTGGTTGCTAGGGAAAAAATTGGCATCCACTAGTGATTACCCTCCGAGTCACGAGTCAAACGGTCCAACCCCCGTGTCTCTACGATGTTCTGATGCGGAGATATAAGGCTTTGTTTACTCTGTTGCTAGGGTACTGTATTTGGTTGCTAGGGAAAAAATTGGCATCCCATAATGATTACACTCTGAGTCACTAGTCAAACGGTCCAACCCCCGTGTCTCTACGATGTTCTGATGCGGAGATATAAGGCTTTTTTACTCTGTTGCTAGGGTACTGTATTTGGTTGCTAGGGAAAAAATTGGCATCCCATAATGATTACACTCTGAGTCACGAGTCAAACGGTCCAACCCCCGTGTCTCTACGATGTTCTGATGCGGAGATATAAGGCTTTGTTTACTCTGTTGCTAGGGTACTGTATTTGGTTGCTAGGGGCGTGGCTTGGGAGTGGCCAATGATGTGCCCAATTGTTACACCCCTAGTCACAAGTAAAACGGTCCAACCCCCTTGTCTCTACGATGTTCTGATGCCGAGATATAACTGTTTGAATTTTATGTTGCTAGGGTGCTCAAAAGTGGTTGCTAGGGGCGTGGCTTAGTAAGTCTTTAAGGATCCCGAGAGACTGATTGGATGCCTGAGTAAAATGAGCCCACCCCCATGTCTCTATGACACTGTGCTGCAAAGATATCCATCTGGGCATTTTATAATGGCAGTCTATGGGAGATGTTGCTAGGGTGCCCAAAATGGTTGCTAGGGGCGTGGCTTAATAGCTCTGGGACTCTCCTGAGAGACTGATTGGATGCCTGAGTAAAATAAGCCCACCCCCTTGATTCTACGACACTGTAATTCGAAGATATCCCATCAGGAAAATTCTTATTCCCTTATATGGGCATGTTCCCTGACCAATTATAAGTCAATGGGGCACTTTTGGGCGCCTCCTACACCCCAGGGGTACATCTTTCACCCCATTGTGATGTATGTTCTTACAGAGTCTACCACCCTCTTCAAATGTTGTAACCCACAAGTTTCTACCAAATCCTCGAGCTGAGCTATGACCCGTCAAAGTTGGGCGCAATGTTAAGTCAATGGGATTTTTCGGGTGGTTTTTCGTCCCCCTTTCGAAAATCCTGCACCCGATCCCTTATAAAAGTCATAGCACACCTCTCCTCAATAAACCGGTCATTTTGAGCCATCTTTCATGGGTCTATGACAAACCGTGCGGGACGAGTTACGCGCCGAAAAAAGTGTCCAGAATAAGAATAATAAGAACTAGATAGGTACATTTCCTGAAGAAAATGTGAGTGGTGCTTGCCGTGGCAAATTTCAGGGGATAATTTATGATTATACTCCAAGCCAAAAGTAAAACGGTCCAACCCCTGTGTCTCTACGATGTTCTGATGCAGAGATATAAGGCTTTGTTTACTCTGTTGCTAGGGTACTGTATTTGGTTGCTAGGGAAAAAATTGGCATCCACTAGTGATTACACTCCGAGTCACGAGTCAAACTGTCCAAACCCCATGTCTCTACGATGTTCTGATGCGGAGATATAAGGCTTTGTTTACTCTGTTGCTAGGGTACTGTATTTGGTTGCTAGGGAAAAAAATGGCATCCACTAGTGATTACCCTCCGAGTCATGAGTCAAACGGTCCAACCCCCGTGTCTCTACGATGTTCTGATGCGGAGATATAAGGCTTTGTTTACTCTGTTGCTAGGGTACTGTATTTGGTTGCTAGGGAAAAAAATGGCATCCACTAGTGATTACCCTCAGAGTCATGAGTCAAACGGTCCAACCCCCGTGTCTCTACGATGTTCTGATGCGGAGATATAAGGCTTTGTTTACTCTGTTGCTAGGGTACTGTATTTGGTTGCTAAGGGAAAAAATGGCATCCACTAGTGATTACCCTCCGAGTCATGAGTCAAACGGTCCAACCCCCGTGTCTCTACGATGTTCTGATGCCGAGATATAACTGTTTGAATTTTATGTTGCTAGGGTGCTCAAAAGTGGTTGCTAGGGGCGTGGCTTAATACCTATGTAAGGATCCTGAGAGACTGATTGGATGTCTGAGTAAAATGAGCCCACCCCCATGTCTCTATGACACTGTGGCGCAAAGATATCCATCTGGGCATTTTATAATGGCAGTCTATGGGAGATGTTGCTAGGGTGCCCAAAATTGTTGCTAGGGGCGTGGCTTAATAGCTCTGGGATGATCCTAAGAGACTGATTGGATGCCCGAGTAAAATGAGCCCACCCACTTATCTCTACGACACTGTAAAGCAAAGATATCTCATCTGGAACTGTTTTATTCCCTTATATGGGCATGTTTCCTGCCCCATTATAAGTCAATGGGAATTTTCGGGTGTCGCTTACACCCCAGGGGTACAACTTACACCCCATTGTGATCCATGTTCTTACAGAGTCTACCATCCTCTTCAAATGTTGTAACCCACATGTTTCTACAAAATCCTTGAGCGGAGCTATGACCCATCAAAGTTGGGCGTAATGTTAAGTCAATGGGATTTTTTGGGTGGTTTTTCGCCCCCCTTTCGAAAACCTTGCACCCGATCGCTTATAAAAGTCATAGCAGACGTGTCCTCAATTAGCCGGTCGTTTTGAGCACTGTTTCATTGGTCTACGACAAACCGTGCGGGACGAGTTACGCGCCGAAAAAGTGTCCAGATATAAGAATAATAAATAAATAAATAATAAGTATGAGCAATAATAATAGTGATGCCTTGCATAAATGCAAGCACCACTAATAAGTATGAGGAATAGTAATAGTGATGCCTTGCATAAATGCAAGCACCACTAATAAGTATGCAAGATAGTAATAGTGATGCCTTGCATAAATGCAAGCACCACTAACTAGATAGAAAAGTTCGTCGGAACAAACTTTATGTTGGCTTGAGAAAGCCTAGTCTGAGAGTAGAGTTTGACAACTTAGCATGAAGCTATCATGATTTAAGATAAAGCTAGCATGATTTAACATGAAGCGAACATGATTTAGCATGAAGCTAGCATGATTTAGCATGAAGCTAGCATGAAGCTAGTGTAGTGGGAGAAGGTGATTGACAGCTGTGTTTACCTATCAGAGAGTAGGGCTCTCTACTTAAGGGCTGATTGGTTGACGCCTTGTGTGTGTCATGTCTGATCCCTCCCCCCGTGTCTGTTGACGGTCGTTACAGGTAAGCGTGCTAGCTCTTAGCATATGGCTATTTTAATGTGTTGTGTGTGATTTTAAAATGAAATTTGAATTCTAGTGTGTTGGTTCCGATGTTGGTGCCAGTTAGCACTGTTAAATGGCTTTTAAGAGTGCTAGCCTCTCAGGCTGACTCCCTGTATGCCAGGGCACTGGTGGCTGCCATGACAGCTGTATGCCGGTGTCCGTAAGGTGTTGTGCCTGGTGTAAGAAGCGGTAAGTGCATAACCCCCAACTTTAAGCGAAAGTGATGATGTGGATTAGTAATGTTTATATCTGCATCCACTTTAGGATTCTCCCTCTCGTTCCGGGCCGTGATTAGTTCTGCCGCTTACCTCTTCGCGCTGTTTTAGCGCTGCTAAGTTTGCCTGCTGTGTGGATGGGTTGCCATTATTAAAGGGTGCTGCTGGTGTCTGGTCAATCTTTGTAAAATCGCACCGTAGTGCTCCAATTCATATACGTGTTGGGGACATGAACATTTCTGTTTTAAAGACTCAATGATGCTCTGTGATTTTCCCCTTTCCAACCCATTTAAATATTTTGTTTCTTTTGTGAATTTATTTTTTATTTATAATTTGTTTGCTGCACGTGACTCCTCATATTTGTAATGTGCCCTTGTGTGTGTGGTCTAGTGGCCCGAATAATACACTGTGACAGAGGGGAGTGGTATGTGTAATTAACCCTCCAAATGTTTTCTGGTCTCTGCCGGTTGTGTATCGTATCAATGGTCACTTTAAAGGAGTTGTGAGAATGTGTATGTAAGAAGTAGTAAACCATCCATTAAATGTGTTTATAATTATTTTTTTTTAGTGTCTTTAACCTTTATTTTTGTTCATCGCAGGAGCTGGGGTCCCACGGGTGACAGGAATTTCTACAGTGGTGGTGGTGCTTCTCATCGTGTGCTGTGTAACATCTTGTGTGTTTCGTAGTGTGGTTTGAGTGCACTTTGGTGTGTGTGTGGTTGTGTGGAAGTGTGCTCTGCTCAAACTGAACTCTGTCCTTTGCCGTTGGGAGCCTCAGCCCTGCTGGTAACATCCTTTTTCTTTATTTGTTTTGATTCTACTTTTGTTATTAGTATTGTCTTCCTCTTTCTTTTGAAGGAGTACTTGGTGTGTCTTAATTGAGAGTTTTTAAATATTGTATCAATAAAATTTTGTAACATTTTGTATGATACCCACGTCTCCTGCCTACTTTATTATAAGGGACCGAACCTGTGTCCTTCACCCATCATTTTGGGGGTAATTTGAGATTTCCCCGGGTGCAATTCCCGGGGTGGCGTAGTCGGAGTTCCTTAAAATCTTAGGCTCATGTTCTCTCTCTAGCACCGCTCTGCTACAATCTGGCGTAGTCGGCAGGGTCCCTTTGTAGTGCAGAGGCGTGGGTATTTTTTTTATGCTTGCATTTGTTCTGTTTTATGTGTACATTGTAGTGTTTGGAAACCAGGCACCAGAAATCTCCCCTTATGGTGGGTCTGCACGTTGAGGCGAGTATGTATTTTTAATTTACGTCTACGGTTGGGTCATTCCTAACTATGCAAGTCATGTGAATGAATGATTTGGTAGTTTAAGGTAGACAATGAATTATTTTTGGAACGAGAGGGAGGATCTGCTAACATGGGTTAAGTCGAGAGCCAACTGGATTCTATGGGTGGGTTTTGGGGATGTCTGACGTGGCACATCATAGACGCCTTGAACTCAGGTGTTGTCATTTGTTCTGCATGAGTGATGCAGTTCTGTTTTTGCCATTAGGGTTCGGTCTTCCAGCCGGGTTGTTGGACCGCCTGCTGTAGGAAAGTTAGACCCCGGTACTGTCAGTTTACTGGAAGTCTGTGTTGATATGACCGAAGTAACACTATGCTCCTAATTCCTTGGTAGATGGGGTCCCTCAGAGTCTGTGGTGGAACCATCCAGTTAGAATTAAAGTCCAGGAGATGTTCCTGTGGCTAGTTACCTTGGGATGGGTGGGAAAACGTTTTTATTATTCTCTTTGAGAGTGTAAGGAGGATAAGGTAAAGTTAGGGCATTGCTGGAGCAGCATTTGCCTGTGACTGGTATCTCTGATGGGGGCAGGATGTATTGTAACCCTCATGTCATTTTCAGGTGGGGTCCCTCAGTACCTGGGGTGGAACCATCTGGTTACATTTATAGTCCAGGAGATGTTCCTGTGGCTAGTTACCTTGGGATGGTTGGGAAACGTTTTTATTATTCTCTTTGAGAGTGTAAGGAGGATAAGTTAAAGGTAGGGCATTGCTGCAATAGTATTTGCCCGTGACTTTGATTTTTAGGTGGGGTTGGGTACTAATCGGTCCCATGTTATTTGTTGTTAGATGGGGTCCCTCAGCATCTGGGGTGAAACCATCTGATGAGTTTTATAGGTAGGAGAGGTACCCCCCACACAGGTCAGTCATTTTCAGATGGGGTCCCTCAGTATCTGGGGTGAAACCATCTGATTCAATCCTTAGCACATGAGAAGCTTGTGTGTTGTCATTAGAAAGGGTACTGCAGGTCGGTACTTTAACCTACACCATCTCCTACGATTAGCAGGCACCGGTTCCGTGTCTAGCATAGTGGGTAGTACAGTTGGTGCTCTGTTCTGTCCTTGGGACTAAATTCTGAGGTAGGTTTTTAATTGCATCACCGTCGGGACGACGTCGCAGAAACTTGGGGTGGAATGTAGTGGGAGAAGGTGATTGACAGCTGTGTTTACCTATCAGAGAGTAGGGCTCTCTACTTAAGGGCTGATTGGTTGACGCCTTGTGTGTGTCATGTCTGATCCCTCCCCCCGTGTCTGTTGACGGTCGTTACAGGTAAGCGTGCTAGCTCTTAGCATATGGCTATTTTAATGTGTTGTGTGTGATTTTAAAATGAAATTTGAATTCTAGTGTGTTGGTTCCGATGTTGGTGCCAGTTAGCACTGTTAAATGGCTTTTAAGAGTGCTAGCCTCTCAGGCTGACTCCCTGTATGCCAGGGCACTGGTGGCTGCCATGACAGCTGTATGCCGGTGTCCGTAAGGTGTTGTGCCTGGTGTAAGAAGCGGTAAGTGCATAACCCCCAACTTTAAGTGAAAGTGATGATGTGGATTAGTAATGTTTATATCTGCATCCACTTTAGGATTCTCCCTCTCGTTCCGGGCCGTGATTAGTTCTGCCGCTTACCTCTTCGCGCTGTTTTAGCGCTGCTAAGTTTGCCTGCTGTGTGGATGGGTTGCCATTATTAAAGGGTGCTGCTGGTGTCTGGTCAATCTTTGTAAAATCGCACCGTAGTGCTCCAATTCATATACGTGTTGGGGACATGAACATTTCTGTTTTAAAGACTCAATGATGCTCTGTGATTTTCCCCTTTCCAACCCATTTAAATATTTTGTTTCTTTTGTGAATTTATTTTTTATTTATAATTTGTTTGCTGCACGTGACTCCTCATATTTGTAATGTGCCCTTGTGTGTGTGGTCTAGTGGCCCGAATAATACACTGTGACAGAGGGGAGTGGTATGTGTAATTAACCCTCCAAATGTTTTCTGGTCTCTGCCGGTTGTGTATCGTATCAATGGTCACTTTAAAGGAGTTGTGAGAATGTGTATGTAAGAAGTAGTAAACCATCCATTAAATGTGTTTATAATTATTTTTTTTTAGTGTCTTTAACCTTTATTTTTGTTCATCGCAGGAGCTGGGGTCCCACGGGTGACAGGAATTTCTACAGTGGTGGTGGTGCTTCTCATCGTGTGCTGTGTAACATCTTGTGTGTTTCGTAGTGTGGTTTGAGTGCACTTTGGTGTGTGTGTGGTTGTGTGGAAGTGTGCTCTGCTCAAACTGAACTCTGTCCTTTGCCGTTGGGAGCCTCAGCCCTGCTGGTAACATCCTTTTTCTTTATTTGTTTTGATTCTACTTTTGTTATTAGTATTGTCTTCCTCTTTCTTTTGAAGGAGTACTTGGTGTGTCTTAATTGAGAGTTTTTAAATATTGTATCAATAAAATTTTGTAACATTTTGTATGATACCCACGTCTCCTGCCTACTTTATTATAAGGGACCGAACCTGTGTCCTTCACCCATCATTTTGGGGGTAATTTGAGATTTCCCCGGGTGCAATTCCCGTGGCGTAGTCGGAGTTCCTTAAAATCTTAGGCTCATGTTCTCTCTCTAGCACCGCTCTGCTACACTAGCATAATTTAACATGAGGCTAGCATGATGATAGCATGATTAGCATAAAGCTAGCATGATGCTAGCATGATTAGCATGAAGCTAGTATGATGCTAGCATGATTAGCATGATGCTAGCATGATTAGCATGAAGCTAGCATGATGCTAGCATGATTAGCATGATGCTAACATGATTAGCATGAAGCTAGCATGATTAGCATGAAGCTAGCATGATTAGCATGAAGCTAGCATGATGTTAACATGATTAGCATGAAGCTAGTATGATTAGCATGAAGCTAGCATGATGCTAGCATGATTAGCATGAAGCTAGCATGAAGTTAGCATGATTAGCATGAAGCTAGCATGATGCTAGCATGATTAGCATGAAGCTAGCATGATGCTAGCATGATTAGCCTGAAGCTAGCATGATGTTAGCATGATTAGCATGATGCTAACATGATTAGCATGAAGCTAGCATGAAGATAGCATGATTAGCATGAAGCTAGCATGATGTTAGCATGAAGCTAGCATGATGTTAGCATGATTAGCATGAAGCTAGTATGATTAGCATGAAGCTAGCATGATGTTAGCATAATTAGCATGAAGCTAGCATGATGTTAGCATGATTAGCATGAAGTTAGCATGATGCTAGCATGATTAGCATGAAGCTAGCATGATGTTAGCATGATTAGCATGAAGCTAGTATGATTAGCATGAAGCTAGCATGATGTTAGCATAATTAGCATGAAGCTAGCATGATTAGCAGGAAGCTAGCATGAAGCTAACATTTATTGCGTTGCTAGGGTACTAAGTTTGGTTGCTAGGGAGAAAATTGCCATCCCATAATGATCACCCTTCAAGCCACAAGTAAAACGGTCCAACCCCCGTGTCTCTACAATGTTCTGATGCGGAGATATAAGGCTTTGTTTATTCCGTTGCTAGGGTACTAAGTTTGGTTGCTAGGGAGAAAATTGGCATCCCATAATGATCACACTTCAAGCCACAAGTAAAACGGTCCAACCCCCATGTCTCTACAATGTTCTGATGCGGAGATATAAGGCTTTGTTTATTCCGTTGCTAGGGTACTAAGTTTGGTTGCTAGGGAGAAAATTGGTATCCCATAATGATTACACTTCAAGCCACAAGTAAAACGGTCCAACCCCTGTGTCTCTACGATGTTCAGATCCAGAGATATAAGGCTTTGTTTATTATGTTGCTAGGGTCTTCATATTTTGTTGCTAGGGGCGTGGCTTAATACCTCAATAAGAATCCCAAGAGACTGATTGGATGCCTGAGTAAAATGAGCCCACCCCTATGTCTCTATGACACTCTGGTGCAAAGATATCCATCTGGGCTTTTTATAATGGTAGTCTATGGGAGATGTTGCTAGGGTACCCAAAATTGTTGCTAGGGGCGTGGCTTAATAGCTCTGGGGTGATCCTAAGAGACTGATTGGATGCTTGAGTAAAATTAGCCCACCCCCATGTCTCTAAGACACTCTAAAGTGAAGATATTCCATCTGGGACGCTTTTATTCCCTTTTATGGGCATGTTTCCTGCCCCATTATAAGTCAATGGGAAATTTTGGGGGCCCCTTACACCCCAGGGGTACAGCTTACACCCCATTGTGAGGTATGTTCTTACAGAGCCTGTCAGCCTCCTTAAATGTGGTAAGCCACAAGTTTCTACAAGTTTCTCACTCGCAGCTATGACCCGTCAAAGTTTGTCTCAATGTTAAGTCAATGGAAATTTTGGGGTGTTTCAGCGCCCCGTTTAGGAATTCGGAAGGTCCCATCAGTTAGAAAAGATATAGCAACTCGAGTCAGATCAGACCGAAGGTATGTCCAAAGTTTGATGGCTGTAGCTTGAAAGCTCTAGGACGAGTTAGAGTTAGAAATTTTAGTCTCAGAAGAAAAAGAATAACTAGATAGTAAAGTTTGAAGACAAACTTTATGTTGGCTTGAGAAAGCGTAGCCTGAACGTTTAAAACGGTTTGACATAAGTTTAGTTTAGTAGGCTATCTGGCTGTTAGTATGTTTAAGTATGAAGGTATCATGATTTACCATGAAGCTAGCATGATGTTAGCATGATTAGCATGAAGCTAGCATGATGTTAGCATGATTAGAATGAAGCTAGCTTGATGCTAGCATGATTAGCATGAAGCTAGCATGATAAGCATGAAGCTAGCATGATGCTAGCATGATTAGCATGAAGCTAGCATGATGCTAGCATGATTAGCATGAAGCTAGCATGATTAGCATGACGCTAGTATGATGCTAGCATGATGTTAGCATGATTAGCATGAAGCTAGCATGATGCTAGCATGATTAGCATGAAGCTAGCATGATGCTAGCATGATTAGCATGAAGCTAGCATGATGCTAGCATGATTTGCATGAAGCTAGCATGATGCTAGCATGATTAGCATGAAGCTAGCATGATGCTAGCATGATTAGCATGAAGCTAGCTTGATGCTAGCATGATTAGCATGAAGTTAGCATGATGCTAGCATGATTAGCATGAAGCTAGCATGATGCTAGCATGATTAGCATGAAGCTAGCATGATGTTAGCATGATTAGCATGAAGTTAGCATGAAGCTAGCATGATGCTAGTATGATTAGCATGAAGCTAGCATGATGCTAGCATGCTTAGCATGAAGCTAGCATGATGTTAGCATGATTAGCATGAAGCTAGCATGAAGTTAGCATGATTAGCATGAAGCTAGCATGAAGTTAGCATGATTAGCATGAAGCTAGCATGATGTTCGCATGATTAGCATGAAGCTAGCATGAAGCTAGCATGATTAGCAAGAAGCTAGCATGAAGCTAACATTTATTGCGTTGCTAGGGTACTAAGTTTGGTTGCTAGGGAGAAAATTGGCATCCCATAATGATCACCCTTCAAGCCACAAGTTAAACGGTCCAACCCCCGTGTCTCTACAATGTTCTGATGCGGAGATATAAGGCTTTGTTTATTCCGTTGCTAGGGTACTTAGTTTGGTTGCTAGGGAGAAAATTGGCATCCCATAATGATCACACTTCAAGCCACAAGTAAAACGGTCCAACCCCCGTGTCTCTATGATGTTCTGAAGCGGAGATATAAGGCTTTGTTTATTCCGTTGCTACGGTACTAAGTTTGGTTGCTAGGGAAAAAATTGGCATCCCATAATGATTACACTTCAAGCCACAAGAAAAACGGTCCAACCCCTGTGTCTCTACGATGTTCAGATCCAGAGATATAAGGCTTTGTTTATTATGTTGCTAGGGTCTTCATATTTTGTTGCTAGGGGCGTGGCTTAATACCTCAATAAGAATCCTAAGAGACTGATTGGATGCCTGAGTAAAATGAGCCCACCCCTATGTCTCTATGACACTCTGGTGCAAAGATATCCATCTGGGCTTTTTATAATGGTAGTCTATGGGAGATGTTGCTAGGGTACCCAAAATTGTTGCTAGGGGCGTGGCTTAATATCTCTGGGGTGATCCTAAGAGACTGATTGGATGCTTGAGTAAAATGAGCCAACCCCCATGTCTCTAAGACACTCTAAAGTGAAGATATTCCATCTGGGACGCTTTTTTTCCCTTTTATGGGCATATTTCCTGCCCCATTTTAAGTCAATGGGAAAATTTGGGGGCCTCTTACACCCCAGGGGTACAGCTTACACCCCATTGTGAGGTATGTTCTTACACAGCCTGTCAGCCTCCTTAAATGTGGTAAGCCACAAGTTTCTACAAGTTTCTCACTCGCAGCTTTGACCCGTCAAAGTTTGTCTCAATGTTAAGTCAATGGAAATTTTGGGGTGTTTCAGCGCCCCGTTTAGGAATTCGGAAGGTCCCATCAGTTAGAAAAGATATAGCACACCTCGTCAGATCAGACCGAAAGTCTGTCCAAAGTTTGATGGCTGTAGCTTGAAAGCTCTAGGACGAGTTAGAGTTAGAAATTTTAGTCTCAGAAGAAAAAGAATAATAATAATAACTAGATATTAAAGTTTGAGGACAAACTTTATGTTGGCTTGAAAAAGCGTAGCCTGAACATTTAAAATGGTTTGACAGAAGTTTATTTTAGTAGGCTATCTGGCTGTTAGCATGATTAGCATGAAGCTAGCATGATTAGCATGAAGCTAGCATGATTAGCATGAAGCTAGCATGATGTTAGCATGAGCAGTATGAAGCTAGCATGAAGCTAACATGATTAGCATGAAGCTAACATGAAGCTAACATGATTAGCATGAAGCTAGCATGATGCTAGCATGATTAGCATGAAGCTAGCATGAAGCTAACATTTATTCCGTTGCTAGGGTACTAAGTTTGGTTGCTAGGGAGAAAATTGGCATCCCATAATGATTACACTTCAAACCACAAGTAAAACGGTCCAACCCCCGTGTCTCTATGATGTTCTGAAGCGGAGATATAAGGCTTTGTTTATTCCGTTGCTAGGGTACTAAGTTTGGTTGCTAGGGAGAAAATTGGCATCCCATAATGATCAACCTTCAAGCCACAAGTAAAACGGTCCAACCCCCCTGTCTCTATGATGTTCTGAAGCGGAGATATAAGGCTTTGTTTATTCCGTTGCTAGGGTACTAAGTTTGGTTGCTAGGGAGAAAATTGGCATCCCATAATGATCAACCTTCAAGCCACAAGTAAAACGGTCCAACCCCCATGTCTCTATGATGTTCTGAAGCGGAGATATAAGGCTTTGTTTATTCCGTTGCTAGGGTACTAAGTTTGGTTGCTAGGGAGAAAATTGGCATCCCATAATGATCACACTTCAAGCCACAAGTAAAACGGTCCAACCCTCGAGTCTCTATGATGTTCTGATGCGGAGATATAAGGCTTTGTTTATTCCGTTGCTAGGGTACTAAGTTTGGTTGCTAGGGAGAAAATTGGCATCCCATAATGATCAACCTTCAAGCCACAAGTAAAACGGTCCAACCCCCGTGTCTCTAAGATGTTCTGAAGCGGAGATATAAGGCTTTGTTTATTCCGTTGCTAGGGTACTAAGTTTGGTTGCTAGGGAGAAAATTGGCATCCCATAATGATCAACCTTCAAGCCACAAGTAAAACGGTCCAACCCCCTTGTCTCTAAGATGTTCTGAAGTGGAGATATAAGGCTTTGTTTATTCCGTTGCTAGGGTACTAAGTTTGGTTGCTAGGGAGAAAATTGGCATCCCATAATGATCAACCTTCAAGCCACAAGTAAAACGGTCCAACCCCCGTGTCTCTAAGATGTTCTGAAGCGGAGATATAAGGCTTTGTTTATTCCGTTGCTAGGGTACTAAGTTTGGTTGCTAGGGAGAAAATTGGCATCCCATAATGATCACACTTCAAGCCACAAGTAAAACGGTCCAACCCTCGAGTCTCTATGATGTTCTGATGCGGAGATATAAGGCTTTGTTTATTCCGTTGCTAGGGTACTAAGTTTGGTTGCTAGGGAGAAAATTGGCATCCCATAATGATCAACCTTCAAGCCACAAGTAAAACGGTCCAACCCCCGTGTCTCTAAGATGTTCTGAAGCGGAGATATAAGGCTTTGTTTATTCCGTTGCTAGGGTACTAAGTTTGGTTGCTAGGGAGAAAATTGGCATCCCATAATGATCAACCTTCAAGCCACAAGTAAAACGGTCCAACCCCCTTGTCTCTAAGATGTTCTGAAGTGGAGATATAAGGCTTTGTTTATTCCGTTGCTAGGGTACTAAGTTTGGTTGCTAGGGAGAAAATTGGCATCCCATAATGATCAACCTTCAAGCCACAAGTAAAACGGTCCAACCCCCGTGTCTCTAAGATGTTCTGAAGCGGAGATATAATGCTTTGTTTATTCAGTTGCTAGGGTACTAAGTTTGGTTGCTAGGGAGAAAATTGGCATCCCATAATGATCAACCTTCAAGCCACAAGTAAAACGGTCCAACCCCCGTGTCTCTAAGATGTTCTGAAGCAGAGATATAAGGCTTTGTTTATTCCGTTGCTAGGGTACTAAGTTTGGTTGCTAGGGAGAAAATTGGCATCCCATAATGATCAACCTTCAAGCCACAAGTAAAACGGTCCAACCCCCGTGTCTCTATGATGTTCTGAAGCGGAGATATAAGGCTTTGTTTATTCCGTTGCTAGGGTACTAAGTTTGGTTGCTAGGGAGAAAATTGGCATCCCATAATGATCAACCTTCAAGCCACAAGTAAAACGGTCCAACCCCCGTGTCTCTATGATGTTCTGAAGCGGAGATATAAGGCTTTGTTTATTCCGTTGCTAGGGTACTAAGTTTGGTTGCTAGGGAGAAAATTGGCATCCCATAATGATCAACCTTCAAGCCACAAGTAAAACGGTCCAACCCCCGTGTCTCTATGATGTTCTGAGGCGGAGATATAAGGCTTTGTTTATTCCGTTGCTAGGGTACTAAGTTTGGTTGCTAGGGAGAAAATTGGCATCCCATAATGATCAACCTTCAAGCCACAAGTAAAACGGTCCAACCCCCGTGTCTCTATGATGTTCTGAAGCGGAGATATAAGGCTTTGTTTATTCCGTTGCTAGGGTACTAAGTTTGGTTGCTAGGGAGAAAATTGGCATCCCATAATGATCAACCTTCAAGCCACAAGTAAAACGGTCCAACCCCCGTGTCTCTATGATGTTCTGAAGCGGAGATATAAGGCTTTGTTTATTCCGTTGCTAGGGTACTAAGTTTGGTTGCTAGGGAGAAAATTGGCATCCCATAATGATCAACCTTCAAGCCAGAAGTAAAACGGTCCAACCCCCGTGTCTCTATGATGTTCTGAAGCGGAGATATAAGGCTTTGTTTATTCCGTTGCTAGGGTACTAAGTTTGGTTGCTAGGGAGAAAAATGGCATCCCATAATGATCAACCTTCAAGCCACAAGTAAAACGGTCCAACCCCCATGTCTCTAGGACACTCTAAAGTAAAGATATTCCATCTGGGATGCTTTTATTCCCTTATATGGGCATGTTTCCTGCCCCATTATAAGTCAATGGGAAATTTTGGGGGCCTCTTACACCCCAGGGGTATAGCTTACACCCCATTGTGATGTATGTTCTTACAGAGCCTGTCAGCCACCTTAAATGTGGTAAGCCACAAGTTTCTACAAGTTTCTCACTCACAGCTACGACCTGTCAAAGTTTGTCTCAATGTTAAGTCAATGGAAATTTTGGGGTGTTCGAGACCCCCGTTTAGGAATTCGGAAGGTCCCATCAGTTAGAAAAGATATAGCACACTAAGTCAGACCAGTCTGAAGGTCTGTGGAAAATTTGGTGCATGTAGCTTGAAAGCCCTAGGACGAGTTAGTGTTTATAATTTTGGGGGGAGAAAAAGAATAATAATAATAACTAGATATTAAAGTTTGAAGACAAACTTTATGTTGGCTTGAAAAAGCGTAGCCTGAACGTTTAAAACGGTTTGACAGAAGTTTATTTTAGTCGGCTATCTGGCTGTTGGTATGTTTAGGTATGAAGGTAGCATGATTTAGCATGATTTATCATGAAGCTAGGATGATTAGCATGATGCTAGCATGATTAACATGAAGCTAGCATGATGCTAGCATGATTAGCATGAAGCTAGCATGATGTTAGCATGATTAGCATGAAGCTAGCATGATGTTAGCATGATTAGCATGAAGCTAGCATGATGCTAGCATGATTAGCATGAAGCTAGCATGATTAGCATGAAGCTAGCATGATTAACATGAAGCTAGCATGATGCTGGCATGATTAGCATGAAGCTAGCATGATGCTAGCATGATTAGCATGATTAGCATGAAGCTAGCATGATGCTAGCATGATTAGCATGAAGCTAGCATGATGCTAGCATGATTAGCATGAAGCTAGCATGATGTTAGCATGATTAGCGTGAAGTTAGCATGAAGTTAACATGATGGTAGCATGATTAGCATGAAGCTAGCATGTTGCTAGCATGATTAGCATGATGGTAGCATGATTAGCATAAAGCTAGCATGTTGCTAGCATGATTAGCATGAAGCTAGCACGATGTTAACATGATTAGCATGAAGCTAGCATGATGCTAGCATGATTAGCATGAAGCTAGCATGATGCTAGCATGATTAACATGAAGCTAGCATGATGCTAGCATGATTAGCATGACGCTAGCATAATGCTAGCATAAAGCTAACATGTTGCTAGCATGATTAGCATGAAGCTAACATGATTAGCATGAAGCTAACATGATTGTAGCATGATTAGCATGAAGCTAGCATAATTAGCATGAAGCTAACATGATGTTAGCATGATTAGCATGAAGCTAGCATGATGCTAGCATGATTAGCATGATGCTAGCATGATTAGCATAAAGCTAGCATGTTGCTAGCATGATTAGCATGAAGCTAGCATGATGTTAGCATGATTAGCATGAAGCTAGCATGATGCTAGCATGAAACTAGCATGATTCTAGCATGATTAGCATGAAGCTAGCATGATTCTAACATGATTAGCATGAAGCTAGCATGATGCTAGCATGATTAGCATGAAGCTAGCATGAAGCTAACATGATTAGCATGAAGCTAGCATGAGGCTAGCATGATTAGCATGAAGCTAGCATGAGGCTAACATGATTAGCAAGAAGTAAACATGAGGTTAGCATGATTAGCGTGAAGCTAACATGATTTAACGTGAAGTTAGCATGATTAGCATGATGCTAGCATGATTAGCATGAAGCTAGCATGATGCTAGCATGATTAGCATGAAGCTAGCATGATGCTAACATGATTACAATGAAGCTAGCATGATGCTAGCATGATTAGCATGATGCTAACATGATTAGCATCAAGCTAGCATGATGCTAGCATGATTAGCATGAAGCTAGCATGATGCAAGCATGATTAGCATGAAGCTAGCATGTTGCTAGCATGATTAGCATGAAGCTAGCATGATGCTAGCATGATTAGCATGAAGCTAACATGATGCTAGCATGATTAGCATGAAGCTAGCATGATGCTATCATGATTAGCATGATGTTAGCATGAAGCTAGCATGATTAGCATGAAACTAGCATGATGCTAGCATGATTAGCATGAAGCTAGCATGATGTTAGCATGATTAGCATGAAGCTAGCATGATGCTAGCATGATTAGCATGAAGCTAGCATGATTAGCATGAAGCTAGCATGATTATCATGCGGCTAGTATGATGTTAGCATGATTAGCATGAAGCTAGCATGATGCTAACATGATAAGCATGAAGCTAGCATGTTGCTAGCATGATTAGCATGAAGCTAGCATGATGCTAGCATGATTAGCATGAAGCTAGCATGATGCTAGCATGATTAGCATGAAGCTAGCATGATGTTAACATGATTAGCATGATGCTAGCATGATTAGCATGAAGCTAGCATGATGTTAGCATGATTACCATGAAGCTAGCATGATGCTACCATGAAACTAGCATGATTCTAGCATAATTAGCATGAAGCTAGCATGATTCTAGCATGATTAGCATGAAGCTAGCATGATTGTAGCATGATTAGCATGAAGCTAGCATGATGCTAGCATGATTAGCATGAAGCTAGCATGAGGCTACCATGATTAGCATGAAGTAAGCATGAGGTTAGCATGATTAACATGAAGCTAGCATGATTTAACGTGAAGCTAGCATGATTAGCATGATGCTAACATGATTAGCATGACGCTAGCACTATTTGGCGTGATTTGACATGAAGTTAGCATGATTTAGCATGAACTTAGCAAGATTTATTATGAAATTAGCATAAAGCTAGCATGAAACTAGCATGAAGCTAGTATGACTTAGCATGGAGCTAGCATGAAGCTAACATGACCCAAAGACCCAACCCCCATGTCTCTATGATGTTCAGACCAAGAGATATAAGGCTTTGTTTATTATGTTGCTAGGGTGTTCATATTTTGTTGCTAGGGGCGTGGCTTAATGCCTCAATAAGAATCCTATTAAGACTGATTGGATGCCTGAGTAAAATGAGCCCACCCCCATGTCTCTATGACACTCTGGTGTAAAGATATCCATCTGGGCTTTTATAATGGTAGTCTATGGGAGATGTTGCTAGGGTACCCAAAATTGTTGCTAGGGGCGTGGCTAAATAGCTTTGGGGCGATCCTAAGAGACTGATAGGATGACTGAGTAAAATGAGCCCACCCCCATGTCTCTACAACACTCTAAAGTAAAGATATTCCATCTGGGACGCTTTCATTCCCTTATATGGGCATGTTTCCTGCCCCATTATAAGTCAATGGGAAATTTTGGGGGCCTCTTACACCCCAGGGGTATAGCTTACACCCCATTGTGATGTATGTTCTTACAGAGCCTGTCAGCCTCCTTAAATGTGGTAAGCCACAAGTTTCTACAAGTTTCTTACTCACAGCTATGACCCGTCAAAGTTTGTCTCAATGTTAAGTCAATGGAAATTTTGGGGTGTTCGAGCCCCCCGTTTAGGAATTCGGAAGGTCCCATCAGTTAGAAAAGATATAGCACACTAAGTCAGAGCAGTCTGAAGGTCTGTGGAAAATTTGGTGCATGTAGCTTGAAAGCCCTAGGACGAGTTAGTGTCGGAAATTTAGTCTCAGAAGAAAGCGGAATAATAATAATAAAAATAAGTTTAATAGCAATAACAATATATTGGCTTTTTCAAAGCCAACATAATAATAATAACTAGATAGTAAAGTTTGAAGACAAACTTTATGTTGGCTTGAGAAAGCGTAGCCTGAACGTTTAAAACGGTTTGACAAAAGTTTAGTTTAGTAGGCTATCTGGCTGTTAGTATGTTTAAGTATGAAGGTAGCATGATGTTAGCATGATTAGCATGAAGCTAGCATGATTAGCATGAAGCTAGCATGATGCTAGCATGATTAGCATGAAGTTAGCATGATTAGCATGAAGCTAGCATGATTAGCATGAAGTTAGCATGATTAACATGAAGCTAGCATGATGCTAGCATGATTAGCATGAAGTTAGCATGATGCTAGCATGATTTGCATGAAGCTAACATGATGCTAGCATGATTAGCATGAAGCTAGCATGATGCTAGCATGATTAGCATGAAGCTAGCTTGATGCTAGCATGATTAGCATGAAGTTAGCATGATGCTAACATGATTAGCATGAAGCTAGCATGATGCTAGCATGATTAGCATGAAGCTAGCATGATGCTAGCATGATTAGCATGAAGCTAGCATGATGCTAGCATGATTACCATGAAGTTAGCATGATGCTAGCATGATTAGCATGAAGCTAGCATGATGCTAGCATGATTAGCATGAAGCTAGCATGATTTTAGCATGATTAGCATGAAGCTAGCATGATGCTAGCATGATTAGCATGAAGCTAGCATGATGCTAGCATGATTAGCATGAAGCTAGCATGATGCTAGCATGATTAGCATGAAGCTAGCATGATGCTAGCATGATTAGCATGAAGCTAGCATGATGCTAGCATGATTAGCATGAAGCTAGCATGATGCTAGCATGATTAGCATGAAGCTAGCATGATGCTAGCATGATTAGCATGAAGCTAGCATGAAGCTAGCATGATGCTAGCATGATTAGCATGAAGCTAGCATGATGCTAGCATGATTAGCATGAAGCTAGCATGATGTTAGCATGAATAGCATGAAGCTAGCATGAAGTTAGCATGATTAGCATGAAGCTAGCATGAAGTTAGCATGATTAGCATGAAGCTAGCATGATGTTAGCATGATTAACATGAAGCTAGCATGAAGCTAGCATGATTAGCAGGAAGCTAGCATGAAGCTAACATTTATTGCGTTGCTAGGGTACTAAGTTTGGTTGCTAGGGAGAAAATTGGCATCCCATAATGATCACCCTTCAAGCCACAAGTAAAACGGTCCAACCCCCGTGTCTCTACAATGTTCTGATGCAGAGATATGAGGCTTTGTTTATTCCGTTGCTAGGGTACTAAGTTTGGTTGCTAGGGAGAAAATTGGCATCCCATAATGATTACACTTCAAGCCACAAGTAAAACGGTCCAACCCCTGTGTCTCTACGATGTTCAGATCCAAAGATATAAGGCTTTGTTTATTATGTTGCTAGGGTCTTCATATTTTGTTGCTAGGGGCGTGGCTTAATACCTCAATAAGAATCCCAAGAGACTGATTGGATGCCTGAGTAAAATGAGCCCACCCCTATGTCTCTATGACACTCTGGTGCAAAGATATCCATCTGGGCTTTTTATAATGGTAGTCTATGGGAGATGTTGCTAGGGTACCCAAAATTGTTGCTAGGGGCGTGGCTTAATAGCTCTGGGGTGATCCTAAGAGACTGATTGGATGCTTGAGTAAAATGAGCCCACCCCCATGTCTCTAAGACACTCTAAAGTGAAGATATTCCATCTGGGACACTTTTATTCCCTTTTATGGGCATGTTTCCTGCCCCATTATAAGTCAATGGGAAATTTTGGGGGCCCCTTACACCCCAGGGGTACAGCTTACACCCCATTGTGAGGTATGTTCTTACACAGCCTGTCAGCCTCCTTAAATGTGGTAAGCCACAAGTTTCTACAAGTTTCTCACTCGCAGCTATGACCCGTCAAAGTTTGTCTCAATGTTAAGTCAATGGAAATTTGGGGGTGTTTCAGCGCCCCGTTTAGGAATTCGGAAGGTCCCATCAGTTAGAAAAGATATAGCACACCTCGTCAGATCAGACCGAAAGTCTGTCCAAAGTTTGATGGCTGTAGCTTGAAAGCTCTAGGACGAGTTAGAGTTAGAAATTTTAGTCTCAGAAGAAAAAGAATAATAATAATAACTAGATAGTAAAGTTTGAAGACAAACTTTATGTTGGCTTGAGAAAGCGTAGCCTGAACGTTTAAAACGGTTTGACATAAGTTTAGTTTAGTAGGCTATCTGGCTGTTAGTATGTTTAAGTATGAAGGTAGCATGATTTACCATGAAGCTAGCATGATGTTAGCATGATTAGCATGATGTTAGCATGATTAGCATGAAGCTAGCATGATGCTAGCATGATTTGCATGAAGCTAGCATGATGCTAGCATGATTAGCATGAAGCTAGCATGATGGTAGCATGATTAGCATGAAGCTAGCATGATGCTAGCATGATTAGCATGAAGCTAGCGTGATTAGCATGAAGCTAGTATGATGCTAGCATGATGTTAGCATGATTAGCATGAAGCTAGCATGATGCTTGCATGATTAGCATGAAGCTAGCATGATGCTTGCATGATTTGCATGAAGCTAGCATGATGCTAGCATGATTAGCATGAAGCTAGCATGATGCTAGCATGATTAGCATGAAGCTAGCTTGATGCTAGCATGATTAGCATGAAGCTAGCTTGATGCTAGCATGATTAGCATGAAGTTAGCATGATGCTAGCATGATTAGCATGAAGCTAGCATGATGCTAGCATGATTAGCATGAAGCTAACATGATGCTAGCATGATTAGCATGAAGCTAGCATGATGCTAGCATGATTAGCATGAAGCTAGCATGATGCTAGCATGATTAGCATGAAGCTAGCATGATGCTAGCATGATTAGCATGAAGCTAGCATGAAGCTAGCATGATGCTAGTATGATTAGCATGAAGCTAGCATGATGCTAGCATGATTAGCATGAAGCTAGCATGATGTTAGCATGATTAGCATGAAGCTAGCATGATGCTAGCATGATTAGCATGAAGCTAGCATGATGCTAGCATGATTAGCATGAAGCTAGCATGAAGCTAGCATGATGCTAGTATGATTAGCATGAAGCTAGCATGATGCTAGCATGATTAGCATGAAGCTAGCATGATGTTAGCATGATTAGCATGAAGCTAGCATGAAGTTAGCATGATTAGCATGAAGCTAGCATGAAGTTAGCATGATTAGCATGAAGCTAGCATGATGTTAGCATGATTAGCATGAAGCTAGCATGATGTTAGCATGATTAGCATGATGTTAGCATGATTAGCATGAAGCTAGCATGAAGCTAGCATGATTAGCAAGAAGCTAGCATGAAGCTAACATTTATTGCGTTGCTAGGGTACTAAGTTTGGTTGCTAGGGAGAAAATTGGCATCCCATAATGATCACCCTTCAAGCCACAAGTAAAACGGTCCAACCCCCGTGTCTCTATGATGTTCTGAAGCGGAGATATAAGGCTTTGTTTATTCCGTTGCTAGGGTACTAAGTTTGGTTGCTAGGGAAAAAATTGGCATCCCATAATGATTACACTTCAAGCCACAAGAAAAACGGTCCAACCCCTGTGTCTCTACGATGTTCAGATCCAGAGATATAAGGCTTTGTTTATTATGTTGCTAGGGTCTTCATATTTTGTTGCTAGGGGCGTGGCTTAATACCTCAATAAGAATCCTAAGAGACTGATTGGATGCCTGAGTAAAATGAGCCCATCCCTATGTCTCTATGACACTCTGGTGCAAAGATATCCATCTGGGCTTTTTATAATGGTAGTCTATGGGAGATGTTGCTAGGGTACCCAAAATTGTTGCTAGGGGCGTGGCTTAATATCTCTGGGGTGATCCTAAGAGACTGATTGGATGCTTGAGTAAAATGAGCCCACCCCCATGTCTCTAAGACACTCTAAAGTGAAGATATTCCATCTGGGACGCTTTTTTTCCCTTTTATGGGCATGTTTCCTGCCCCATTATAAGTCAATGGGAAAATTTGGGGGCCTCTTACACCCCAGGGGTACAGCTTACACCCCATTGTGAGGTATGTTCTTACACAGCCTGTCAGCCTCCTTAAATGTGGTAAGCCACAAGTTTCTACAAGTTTCTCACTCGCAGCTTTGACCCGTCAAAGTTTGTCTCAATGTTAAGTCAATGGAAATTTTGGGGTGTTTCAGCGCCCCGTTTAGGAATTCGGAAGGTCCCATCAGTTAGAAAAGATATAGCACACCTCGTCAGATCAGACCGAAAGTCTGTCCAAAGTTTGATGGCTGTAGCTTGAAAGCTCTAGGACGAGTTAGAGTTAGAAATTTTAGTCTCAGAAGAAAAAGAATAATAATAATAATAATAATAATAATAATAAGTTTAAGTGCAACAACAGTATGTTGGCTTTCTCAAGCCAACATAATAATAAGTTTAAGTGCAACAACAGTATGTTGGCTTTCTCAAGCCAACATAATAATAAGTTTAAGTGCAACAACAGTATGTTGGCTTTCTCAAGCCAACATAACTAGATATTAAAGTTTGAAGACAAACTTTATGTTGGCTTGAAAAAGCGTAGACTGAACGTTTAAAACGGTTTGACAGAAGTTTAGTAGGCTATCTGGCTGTTGGTATGTTTAGGTATGAAGGTAGCATGATTTAGCATGATTTATCATTAAGCCAACATGATAAACATGAAGCTAGGATGATTAGCATGATGCTAGCATGATTAACATGAAGCTAGCATGATGCTAGCATGATTAGCATTAAGTTAGCATGATTAGCATGAAGCTAGCATGATGCTAACATGATTAGCATGAAGCTAGCATGATGTTAACATGATTAACATGAAGCTAGCATGATGTTAGCATGATTAGCATGAAGCTAGCATGATGTTAGCATGATTAGCATGAAGCTAGCATGAAGCTAGCATGATGTTAGCATGATTAGCATGAAGCTAGCATGAAGTTAGCATGATTATCATGAAGCTAGCATGATGTTAGCATGATTAGCATGAAGCTAGCATGATGCTAGCATGATTAGCATGAAGCTACCATAATGCTAGCATGATTAGCATGAAGCTAGCATGATGTTAGCATGATTAGCATGAAGCTAGCATGATGTTAGCATGATTAGCATGAAGCTAGCATGATGCTATCATGATGCTAGCATGATTAGCATGAAGCTAGCATTATGCTAGCATTATGCTAGCATGATTAGCATGAAGCTAGCATGATGCTAGCATGATTAGCATGAAGTTAGCATGATGTTAGCATGATTAGCATGAAGCTAGCATGATGCTAGCATGATTTGCATGAAGCTAGCATGATGCTAGCATGATTAGCATGAAGCTAGCATGATGGTAGCATGATTAGCATGAAGCTAGCATGATGCTAGAATGATTAGCATGAAGTTAGCATGATGTTAACATGATTAGCATGAAGCTAGCATGATGCTAGCATGATTAGCATGAAGCTAGCATGATGCTAGCATGATTAACATGAAGCTAGCATGATTAGCATGAAGCTAGCATGATGTTATCATGATGCTAGCATGATTAGCATGAAGCTAGCATTATGCTAGCATTATGCTAGCATGATTAGCATGAAGCTAGCATGATGCTAGCATGATTAGCATGAAGTTAGCATGATGATGCTAGCATGATTAGCATGAAGCTAGCTTGATGCTAGCATGATTAGCATGAAGCTAGCATGATGCTAGCATGATTAGCATGAAGCTAGCATGATGCTAGCATGATTAGCATGAAGCTAGCTTGATGCTAGCATGATTAGCATGAAGTTAGCATGATGTTAGCATGATTAGCATGAAGCTAGCATGATGCTAGCATGATTAGCATGAAGCTAGCATGATGCTAGCATGATTAGCATGAAGCTAGCATGATGCTAGCATGATTAGCATGAAGCTAGCATGAAGCTAGCATGATTAGCATGAAGTTAGCATGAAGCTAGCATGATGCTAGTATGATTAGCATGAAGCTAGCATGATGCTAGCATGATTAGCATGAAGCTAGCATGATGTTAGCATGATTAGCATGAAGCTAGCATGATTAGCATGAAGCTAGCATGAAGTTAGCATGATTAGCATGAAGCTAGCATGATTAGCATGAAGCTAGCATGAAGCTAGCATGATTAGCAAGAAGCTAGCATGAAGCTAACATTTATTGCGTTGCTAGGGTACTAAGTTTGGTTGCTAGGGAGAAAATTGGCATCCCATAATGATCACCCTTCAAGCCACAAGTTAAACGGTCCAACCCCCGTGTCTCTACAATGTTCTGATGCGGAGATATAAGGCTTTGTTTATTCCGTTGCTAGGGTACTAAGTTTGGTTGCTAGGGAGAAAATTGGCATCCCATAATGATCACACTTCAAGCCACAAGTAAAACGGTCCAACCCCCGTGTCTCTATGATGTTCTGAAGCGGAGATATAAGGCTTTGTTTATTCCGTTGCTAGGGTACTAAGTTTGGTTGCTAGGGAAAAAATTGGCATCCCATAATGATTACACTTCAAGCCACAAGAAAAAACGGTCCAACCCCTGTGTCTCTACGATGTTCAGATCCAGAGATATAAGGCTTTGTTTATTATGTTGCTAGGGTCTTCATATTTTGTTGCTAGGGGCGTGGCTTAATACCTCAATAAGAATCCTAAGAGACTGATTGGATGCCTGAGTAAAATGAGCCCACCCCTATGTCTCTATGACACTCTGGTGCAAAGATATCCATCTGGGCTTTTTATAATGGTAGTCTATGGGAGATGTTGCTAGGGTACCCAAAATTGTTGCTAGGGGCGTGGCTTAATAGGTCTGGGGTGATCCTAAGAGACTGATTGGATGCTTGAGTAAAATGAGCCCACCCCCATGTCTCTAAGACACTCTAAAGTGAAGATATTCCATCTGGGACGCTTTTATTCCCTTTTATGGGCATGTTTCCTGCCCCATTATAAGTCAATGGGAAATTTTGGGGGCCTCTTACACCCCAGGGGTACAGCTTACACCCCATTGTGAGGTATGTTCTTACACAGCCTGTCAGCCTCCTTAAATGTGGTAAGCCACAAGTTTCTACAAGTTTCTCACTCGCAGCTATGACCCGTCAAAGTTTGTCTCAATGTTAAGTCAATGGAAATTTTGGGGTGTTTCAGCGCCCCGTTTAGGAATTCGGAAGGTCCCATCAGTTAGAAAAGATATAGCACACCTCGTCAGATCAGACCGAAGGTCTGTGCAAAGTTTGGTGTCTGTAGCTTGAAAGCTCTAGGAGGAGTTAGAGTTAGAAATTTTAGTCTCAGAAGAAAAAGAATAACTAGATAGTAAAGTTTGAAGACAAACTTTATGTTGGCTTGAGAAAGCGTAGCCTACACGTTTAAAACGGTTTGACATAAGTTTAGTTTAGTAGGCTATCTGGCTGTTAGTATGTTTAAGTATGAAGGTAGCATGATTTACCATGAAGCTAGCATGATGCTAGCATGATTAGCATGAAGCTAGCATGATGCTAGCATGATTAGCATGAAGCTAGCTTGATGCTAGCATGATTAGCATGAAGCTAGCATGATTAGCATGAAGCTAGCATGATGCTAGCATGATTAGCATGATGTTAGCATGATTAGCATGATGCTAGCATGATTAGCATGAAGCTAGCATGATGCTAGCATGATTAGCATGAAGCTAGCATGATGGTAGCATGATTAGCATGAAGCTAGCATGATGCTAGCATGATTAGCATGAAGCTAGCATGATGCTAGCATGATTAGCATGAAGCTAACATGATTAGCATGAAGCTAGCATGATGCTAGCATGATTAGCATGAAGCTAGCATGATGCTAGCATGATTACCATGAAGCTAGCATGATGTTAGCATGATTAGCATGATGCTAGCATGATTAGCATGAAGCTAGCATGAAGCTAGCATGATTAACATGAAGCTAGCATGATGCTAGCATGATTAGCATGAAGCTAGCATGATGCTAGCATGATTAGCATGAAGCTAGCATGATGCTAGCATGATTAGCATGAAGCTAGCATGATGCTAGCATGATTAGCATGAAGCTAGCATGAAGCTAGCATGATTAGCATGAAGCTAGCATGAAGCTAGCATGATTAGCATGAAGTTAGCATGAAGCTAGCATGATGCTAGTATGATTAGCATGATGCTAGCATGATGCTAGCATGATTAGCATGAAGCTAGCATGATGTTAGCATGATTAGCATGAAGCTAGCATGAAGTTAGCATGAAGCTAGCATGATGTTAGCATGATTAGCATGAAGCTAGCATGAAGGTAGCATGATTAGCAGGAAGCTAGCATGAAGCTAACATTTATTGCGTTGCTAGGGTACTAAGTTTGGTTGCTAGGGAGAAAATTGGCATCCCATAATGATCACACTTCAAGCCACAAGTAAAACGGTCCAACCCCCGTGTCTCTATGATGTTCTGAAGCGGAGATATAAGGCTTTGTTTATTCCGTTGCTAGGGTACTAAGTTTGGTTGCTAGGGAGAAAATTGGCATCCCATAATGATTACACTTCAAGCCACAAGTAAAACGGTCCAACCCCTGTGTCTCTACGATGTTCAGATCCAGAGATATAAGGCTTTGTTTATTATGTTGCTAGGGTCTTCATATTCTGTTGCTAGGGGCGTGGCTTAATACCTCAATAAGAATCCTAAGAGACTGATTGGATGCCTGAGTAAAATGAGCCCACCCCTATGTCTCTATGACACTCTGGTGCAAAGATATCCATCTGGGCTTTTTATAATGGTAGTCTATGGGAGATGTTGCTAGGGTACCCAAAATTGTTGCTAGGGGCGTGGCTTAATAGCTCTGGGGTGATCCTAAGAGACTGATTGGATGCTTGAGTAAAATGAGCCCACCCCCATGTCTCTAAGACACTCTAAAGTGAAGATATTCCATCTGGGACGCTTTTATTCCCTTTTATGGGCATGTTTCCTGCCCCATTATAAGTCAATGGGAAATTTTGGGGGCCTCTTACACCCCAGGGGTACAGCTTACACCCCATTGTGAGGTATGTTCTTACACAGCCTGTCAGCCTCCTTAAATGTGGTAAGCCACAAGTTTCTACAAGTTTCTCACTCGCAGCTATGACCCGTCAAAGTTTGTCTCAATGTTAAGTCAATGGAAATTTTGGGGTGTTTCAGCGCCCCGTTTAGTAATTCGGAAGGTCCCATCAGTTAGAAAAGATATAGCAACTCGAGTCAGATCAGACCGAAAGTCTGTCCAAAGTTTGATGGCTGTAGCTTGAAAGCTCTAGGACGAGTTAGAGTTAGAAATTTTAGTCTCAGAAGAAAAAGAATAATAATAATAACTAGATAGGTACATTTCCTGAAGAAAATGTGAGTGGTGCTTGCCGTGGCAAAATTCTCGGGACAATATATGATTATACTCCAACCCAAAAGTAAAACGGTCCAACCCCCGTGTCTCTACGATGTTCTGATGCGGAGATATAAGGCTTTGTTTACTCTGTTGCTAGGGTACTGTATTTGGTTGCTAGGGAAAAAATTGGCATCCCATAATGAATACACCCCGAGTCACGAGTCAAACGGTCCAACCCCCGTGTCTGTACGATGTTCTGATGCGGAGATATAAGGCTTTGTTTACTCTGTTGCTAGGGTACTGTATTTGGTTGCTAGGGAAAAAATTGGCATCCCATAATGATTACACTCCAAGTCACGAGTCAAACGGTCCAACCCCCGTGTCTGTACGATGTTCTGATGCGGAGATATAAGGCTTTGTTTACTCTGTTGCTAGGGTACTGTATTTGGTTGCTAGGGAAAAAATGGCACCCCATAATGATTACACTCTGAGCCATGAGTCAAACGGTCCAACCCCCGTGTCTCTACGATGTTCTGATGCGGAGATATAAGGCTTTGTTTACTCTGTTGCTAGGGTACTGTATTTGGTTGCTAGGGAAAAAATTGGCATCCCATAGTGATTACACTCCGAGTCACGAGTCAAACGGTCCAACCCCCGTGTCTCTACGATGTTCTGATGCGGAGATATAAGGCTTTGTTTACTCTGTTGCTAGGGTACTCTATTTGGTTGCTAGGGAAAAAAATGGCATCCCATAATGATTACACTCTGAGTCACGAGTCAAACGGTCCAACCCCCGTGTCTCTACGATGTTCTGATGCGGAGATATAAGGCTTTGTTTACTCTGTTGCTAGGGTACTGTATTTGGTTGCTAGGGAAAAAATTGGGATCCCATAATGATTACACTCTGAGTCACGAGTCAAACGGTCCAACCCCCGTGTCTCTACGATGTTCTGATGCGGAGATATAAGGCTTTGTTTACTCTGTTGCTAGGGTACTGTATTTGGTTGCTAGGGAAAAAAATGGCATCCCATAATGATTACACTCTGAGTCACGAGTCAAACGGTCCAGCCCCCGTGTCTCTACGATGTTCTGATGCAGAGATATAAGGCTTTGTTTACTCTGTTGCTAGGGTACTGTATTTGGTTGCTAGGGAAAAAAATGGCATCCCATAATGATTACACTCTGAGTCACGAGTCAAACGGTCCAACCCCCGTGTCTCTACGATGTTCTGATGCTGAGATATAACTGTTTGAATTTTATGTTGCTAGGGTGCTCAAAAGTGGTTGCTAGGGGCGTGGCTTAATACCTATGTAAGGATCCTGAGAGACTGATTGGATGCCTGAGTAAAATGAGCCCACCCCTATGTCTCTTTGACACTGTGGTGCAAAGATATCCATCTGGGCATTTTATAATGGCAGTCTATGGGAGATGTTGCTAGGGTGCCCAAAATTGTTGCTAGGGGCGTGGCTTAATAGCTCTGGGATGATCCTGAGAGACTGATTGGATGCCCGAGTAAAATGAGCCCACCCACTTATCTCTACGACACTGTAAACCAAAGATATCCCATCTGGAACTGTTTTATTCCCTTATATGGGCATGTTTCCTGCCCCATTATAAGTCAATGGGAATTTTCGGGTGCCTCTTATACCCCAGGGGTACAACTTACACCCCAATGTGATGTATGTTCTTACAGAGCCTACCACCCTCTTCAAATTTAGTAACCCACATGTTTCTAAGGAATCCTCACTCGTACCTATGACCCGTCAAAATTTTTGCAATGTTAAGTCTATGGGATTTTGCCCCATTGACTTTTCATTAGGCATTTTTGGGCACCTCTTACACCCCAGGGGTACAACTTACACCCCATTATGATGTATGTTCTCAGAGAGCCTACCACCCTCTTCAAATGTTGTAACCCACATGTTTCTATAAAATCCTCGAGCGGAGCTATGACTCGTCAAAGTTGGGCGCAATGTTAAGTCAATGGGATTTTTCGGGTGGTTTTTCGCCCCCCTTTCAGAAATCCTGCACCCGATCGCTTATAAAAGTCATAGCACACCTCTCCTCAATAATCCGGTCGATTTGAGCCCTCTTTCGTGGGACTACGTTAAACCGTGCGGGACGAGTTACGCGCCGAAAAAGTGTCCAGAAAAAGAAGAATAATAACTAGATAGGTACATTTCCTGAAGAGAATGTGAGTGGTGCTTGCCGTGGCAAATTTCGGGGGACAATTTATGATTATACTCCAAGCCAAAAGTAAAACGGTCCAACCCCTGTGTCTCTACGATGTTCTGATGCAGAGATATAAGGCTTTGTTTACTCTGTTGCTAGGGTACTGTATTTGGTTGCTAGGGAAAAAATTGGCATCCACTAGTGATTACACTCCGAGTCACGAGTCAAACGGTCCAACCCCCGTATCTCTACGATGTTCTGATGTGGAGATATTAGGATTTGTTTATTCGGTTGCTAGGGTACTGTATTTGGTTGCTAGGGAAAAAAATGGCATCCACTAGTGATTACACTTCGAGTCACGAGTCAAACGGTCCAACCCCCATGTCTCTACGATGTTCTGATGCGGAGATATAAGGCTTTGTTTATTCCGTTGCTAGGTGTTCATATTTGTTGCTATGGGCGTGGCTTAACACCTCTTGGCATCCACTAGTGATTACCCTTCGAGTCACGAGTAAAACGGTCCAACCCCCGTGTCTCTACGATGTTCTGATGCAGAGATTTAAGGCTTTGTTTATTCCGTTGCTAGGTGTTCATATTTGGTTGCTAGGGGCGTGGCTTAACACCTCTTGGCATCCACTAGTGATTACCCTTCGAGTCACGAGTAAAACGGTCCAACCCCCTTGTCTCTACGATGTTCTGATGCGAAGATATAAGGCTTTCTTTATTCCGTTGCTAGGGTGTTCATATTTGGTTGCTAGGGGCGTGGCTTAACACCTCTTGGCATTAACTAGTGATTACCCTTCGAGTCACGAGTAAAACGGTCCAGCCCCCATGTCTCTACGATGTTCTGATGTGGAGATATTAGGCTTTGTTTATTCGGTTGCTAGGGTACTGTATTTGGTTGCTAGGGAAATAATGGCATCCACTAGTGATTACCCTCCGAGTCACGAGTCAAACGGTCCAACCCCCGTGTCTCTACGATGTTCTGATGCGGAGATATATGGCTTTGTTTACTCTGTTGCTAGGGTACTGTATTTGGTTGCTAGGGAAAAAAATTGCATCCACTAGTGATTAGCCTCCGAGTCATGAGTCAAACGGTCCAACCCCCGTGTCTCTACGATGTTCTGATGCGGAGATATAAGGCTTTGTTTACTCTGTTGCTAGGGTACTGTATTAGGTTGCTAGGGAAAAAAATGGCATCCACTAGTGATTACCCTCCGAGTCACGAGTCAAACGGTCCAAACCCCATGTCTCTACGATGTTCTGATGCGGAGATATAAGGCTTTGTTTACTCTGTTGCTAGGGTACTGTATTTGGTTGCTAGGGAAAAAAATGGCATCCACTAGTGATTACCCTCCGAGTCATGAGTCAAACGGTCCAACCCCCATGTCTCTACGATGTTCTGATGTGGAGATATAAGGCTTTGTTTACTCTGTTGCTAGGGTACTGTATTGGTTGCTAGGGGCGTGGCTTGGGAGTGGCCAATGATGTGCCCAGTGATTACACTCCGAGTCACAAGTAAAACGGTCCAACCCCCGTTTCTCTACGATGTTCTGATGCGGAGATATAAGGCTTTGTTTACTCTGTTGCTAGGGTACTGTATTTGGTTGCTAGGGGCGTGGCTTGGGAGTGGCCAATGATGTGCCCAGTGATTACACTCCGAGTCACAAGTAAAACGGTCCAACCCCCGTGTCTCTACGATGTTCTGATGTGGAGATATAAGGCTTTGTTTACTCTGTTGCTAGGGTACTGTATTTGGTTGCTAGGGGCGTGGCTTGGGAGTGGCCAATGATGTGCCCAGTGATTACACTCCGAGTCACAAGTAAAACGGTCCAACCCCCGTGTCTCTACGATGTTCTGATGCGGAGATATAAGGCTTTGTTTACTCTGTTGCTAGGGTACTGTATTTGGTTGCTAGGGGCGTGGCTTGGGAGTGGCCAATGATGTGCCCAGTGATTACACTCCGAGTCACAAGTAAAACGGTCCAACCCCCGTGTCTCTACGATGTTCTGATGCAGAGATATAAGGCTTTGTTTACTCTGTTGCTAGGGTACTGTATTTGGTTGCTAGGGGCGTGGCTTGGGAGTGGCCAATTATGTGCCCAGTGATTACACTCCGAGTCACAAGTAAAACGGTCCAACCCCCGTGTCTCTACGATGTTCTGATGCGGAGATATAAGGCTTTGTTTACTCTGTTGCTAGGGTACTGTATTTGGTTGCTAGGGGCGTGGCTTGGGAGTGGCCAATGATGTGCCCAGTGATTACACTCCGAGTCACAAGTAAAACGGTCCAAACCCCGTGTCTCTACGATGCTCTGATGCTGAGATATAAGGCTTTGTTTATTCGGTTGCTAGGGTGCTCAAATTTGGTTGCTAGGGGCGTGGCTTGGGAGTGGCCAATGATGTGCCCAATTGTTACACCCCTAGTCACAAGTAAAACGGTCCAACCCCCGTGTCTCTACGATGTTCTGATGCCGAGATATAACTGTTTGTATTTTATGTTGCTAGGGTGCTCAAAAGTGGTTGCTAAGGGCGTGGCTTAGTAAGTCTGTAAGGATCCTGAGAGACTGATTGGATGCCTGAGTAAAATGAGCCCACCCCCATGTCTCTATGACACTGTGGTGCAAAGATATCCATCCGGGCATTTTATAATGGCAGTCTATGGTATAGGTTGCTAGGGTGCCCAAAATGGTTGCTATGGTAACCTTACACCCCATTGTGGGGGACGTCCTGACAGAGTCTAGCACCCTCTTCAAATTTAGTAACCCACATGTTTCTATGAAATCCTGGCTCGGACCTATGACCCGTCAAAATTTTTGCAATGTTAAGTCTATGGGATTTTCCCCCATTGACTTTTCATTGGGGCACTTTTGGGCGCCTCTTACACCCCAGGGGTACAACTTACACCCCAATGTGATGTATGTTCTTACAGAGTCTACCACCCTCTTCAAATGTTGTAACCCACATGTTTCTACAAAATCCTCGAGCGGAGCTATGGCTAGTCAAATTTGGGCGCAATGTTAAGTCAATGGGATTTTTCGGGTGGTTTTTCGCCCCCCTTTCGGAAATCCTGCACCCGATCGCTTATAAAAGTCATAGCACACCTCTCCTCAATAAGCCGGTCGATTTGAGCCCTCTTTCACGGGTCTACGACAAACCGTGCGGGACGAGTTAGGTGCCGAAAAAACGTGCAGATGTAAGAATAAAATATAATAATATCCCTGAGGAATAGTAATAGTGATGCCTTGCATAAATGCAAGCACCACTAACTAGATAGTAAAGTTTGAAGACAAACTTTATGTTGGCTTGAGAAAGCGTAGCCTGAACGTTTAAAACGGTTTGACATAAGTTTAGTTTAGTAGGCTATCTGGCTGTTAGTATGTTTAAGTATGAAGGTAGCATGATTTACCATGAAGCTAGCTTGATGCTAGCATGATTAGCATGAAGCTAGCATGATGCTAGCATGATTAGAATGAAGCTAGCTTGATGCTAGCATGATTAGCATGAAGCTAGCATGATAAGCATGAAGCTAGCATGATGCTAGCATGATTAGCATGAAGCTAGCATGATGCTAGCATGATTAGCATGAAGCTAGCATGATTAGCATGAAGCTAGTATGATGCTAACATGATGTTAGCATGATTAGCATGAAGCTAGCATGATGATAGCATGATTAGCATGAAGCTAGCATGATGCTAGCATGATTAGCATGAAGCTAGCATGATGCTAGCATGATTAGCATGAAGCTAGCATGATGCTAGCATGATTAGCATGAAGCTAGCATGATGCTAGCATGATTTGCATGAAGCTAGCATGATGCTAGCATGATTAGCATGAAGCTAGCATGATGCTAGCATGATTAGCATGAAGCTAGCATGATGCTAGCATGATTAGCATGAAGCTAGCATGATGTTAGCATGATTAGCATGAAGCTAGCATGATGCTAGCATGATTAGCATGAAGCTAGCATGAAGCTAGCATGATTAGCATGAAGCTAGCATGATGCTAGTATGATTAGCATGAAGCTAGCATGATGCTAGCATGATTAGCATGAAGCTAGCATGAAGCTAGCATGATTAGCATGAAGCTAGCATGATGTTAGCATGATTAGCATGAAGCTAGCATGAAGTTAGCATGATTAGCATGAAGCTAGCATGAAGTTAGCATGATTAGCATGAAGCTAGCATGATGTTAGCATGATTAGCATGAAGCTAGCATGAAGCTAGCATGATTAACAAGAAGCTAGCATGAAGCTAACATTTATTGCGTTGCTAGGGTACTAAGTTTGGTTGCTAGGGAGAAAATTGGCATCCCATAATGATCACCCTTCAAGCCACAAGTTAAACGGTCCAACCCCCGTGTCTCTACAATGTTCTGATGCGGAGATATAAGGCTTTGTTTATTCCGTTGCTAGGGTACTAAGTTTGGTTGCTAGGGAGAAAATTGGCATCCCATAATGATCACACTTCAAGCCACAAGTAAAACGGTCCAACCCCCGTGTCTCTATGATGTTCTGAAGCGGAGATATAAGGCTTTGTTTATTCCGTTGCTAGGGTACTAAGTTTGGTTGCTAGGGAAAAAATTGGCATCCCATAATGATTACACTTCAAGCCACAAGAAAAACGGTCCAACCCCTGTGTCTCTACGATGTTCAGATCCAGAGATATAAGGCTTTGTTTATTATGTTGCTAGGGTCTTCATATTTTGTTGCTAGGGGCGTGGCTTAATACCTCAATAAGAATCCTAAGAGACTGATTGGATGCCTGAGTAAAATGAGCCCACCCCTATGTCTCTATGACACTCTGGTGCAAAGATATCCATCTGGGCTTTTTATAATGGTAGTCTATGGGAGATGTTGCTAGGGTACCCAAAATTGTTGCTAGGGGCGTGGCTTAATATCTCTGGGGTGATCCTAAGAGACTGATTGGATGCTTGAGTAAAATGAGCCCACCCCCATGTCTCTAAGACACTCTAAAGTGAAGATATTCCATCTGGGACGCTTTTTTTCCCTTTTATGGGCATGTTTCCTGCCCCATTATAAGTCAATGGGAAAATTTGGGGGCCTCTTACACCCCAGGGGTATAGCTTACACCCCATTGTGAGGTATGTTCTTACACAGCCTGTCAGCCTCCTTAAATGTGGTAAGCCACAAGTTTCTACAAGTTTCTCACTCGCAGCTTTGACCCGTCAAAGTTTGTCTCAATGTTAAGTCAATGGAAATTTTGGGGTGTTTCAGCGCCCCGTTTAGGAATTCGGAAGGTCCCATCAGTTAGAAAAGATATAGCACACCTCGTCAGATCAGACCGAAAGTCTGTCCAAAGTTTGATGGCTGTAGCTTGAAAGCTCTAGGACGAGTTAGAGTTAGAAATTTTAGTCTCAGAAGAAAAAGAATAATAATAATAACTAGATAGTAAAGTTTGAACACAAACTTTATGTTGGCTTGAGAAAGCGTAGCCTGAACGTTTAAAACGGTTTGACATAAGTTTAGTTTAGTAGGCTATCTGGCTGTTAGTATGTTTAAGTATGAAGGTAGCATGATTTACCACGAAGCTAACATGATGCTAACATGATTAGAATGAAGCTAGCTTGATGCTAGCATGATTAGCATGAAGCTAGCATGATAAGCATGAAGCTAGCATGATGCTAACATGACTAGCATGAAGCTAGCATGATGCTAGCATGATTAGCATGAAGCTAGTATGATGCTAACATGATGTTAGCATGATTATCATGAAGCTAGCATGATGCTAGCATGATTAGCATGAAGCTAGCATGATGCTAGCATGATTAGCATGAAGCTAGCATGATGCTAGCATGATTAGCATGAAGCTAGCATGATGCTAGCATGATTAGCATGAAGCTAGCATGATGCTAGCATGATTAGCATGAAGCTAGCATGATGCTAGCATGATTTGCATGAAGCTAGCATGATGCTAGCATGATTAGCATGATGCTAGCATGAATAGCATGAAGCTAGCATGACGCTAGCATGATTAGCATGAAGCTAGCATGATGCTAGCATGATTAGCATGAAGCTAGCATGATGCTAGCATGATTAGCATGAAGCTAGCATGATGCTAGCATGGTTAGCATGAAGCTAGCATGATGCTAGCATGATTAGCATGAAGCTAGCATGAAGCTAGCATGATTAGCATGAAGTTAGCATGAAGCTAGCATGATGCTAGTATGATTAGCATGAAGCTAGCATGATGCTAGCATGATTAGCATGAAGTTAGCATGATTAGCATGAAGCTAGCATGAAGTTAGCATGATTAGCATGAAGCTAGCATGAAGTTAGCATGATTAGCATGAAGCTAGCATGATGTTAGCATGATTAGCATGAAGCTAGCATGAAGCTAGCATGATTAGCAAGAAGCTAGCATGAAGCTAACATTTATTGCGTTGCTAGGGTACTAAGTTTGGTTGCTAGGGAGAAAATTGGCATCCCATAATGATCACCCTTCAAGCCACAAGTTAAACGGTCCAACCCCCGTGTCTCTATGATGTTCTGAAGCGGAGATATAAGGCTTTGTTTATTCCGTTGCTAGGGTACTAAGTTTGGTTGCTAGGGAGAAAATTGGCATCCCATAATGATCACACTTCAAGCCACAAGTAAAACGGTCCAACCCCCGTGTCTCTATGATGTTCTGAAGCGGAGATATAAGGCTTTGTTTATTCCGTTGCTAGGGTACTAAGTTTGGTTGCTAGGGAAAAAATTGGCATCCCATAATGATTACACTTCAAGCCACAAGAAAAACGGTCCAACCCCTGTGTCTCTACGATGTTCAGATCCAGAGATATAAGGCTTTGTTTATTATGTTGCTAGGGTCTTCATATTTTGTTGCTAGGGGCGTGGCTTAATACCTCAATAAGAATCCTAAGAGACTGATTGGATGCCTGAGTAAAATGAGCCCACCCCTATGTCTCTATGACACTCTGGTGCAAAGATATCCATCTGGGCTTTTTATAATGGTAGTCTAAGGGAGATGTTGCTAGGGTACCCAAAATTGTTGCTAGGGGCGTGGCTTAATATCTCTGGGGTGATCCTAAGAGACTGATTGGATGCTTGAGTAAAATGAGCCCACCCCCATGTCTCTAAGACACTCTAAAGTGAAGATATTCCATCTGGGACGCTTTTTTTCCCTTTTATGGGCATGTTTCCTGCCCCATTATAAGTCAATGGGAAAATTTGGGGGCCTCTTACACCCCAGGGGTACAGCTTACACCCCATTGTGAGGTATGTTCTTACACAGCCTGTCAGCCTCCTTAAATGTGGTAAGCCACAAGTTTCTACAAGTTTCTCACTCGCAGCTTTGACCCGTCAAAGTTTGTCTCAATGTTAAGTCAATGGAAATTTTGGGGTGTTTCAGCGCCCCGTTTAGGAATTCGGAAGGTCCCATCAGTTAGAAAAGATATAGCACACCTCGTCAGATCAGACCGAAAGTCTGTCCAAAGTTTGATGGCTGTAGCTTGAAAGCTCTAGGACGAGTTAGAGTTAGAAATTTTAGTCTCAGAAGAAAAAGAATAATAAAGATAGTAAAGTTTGAAGACAAACTTTATGTTGGCTTGAGAAAGCGTAGCCTGAACGTTTAAAACGGTTTGACATAAGTTTAGTTTAGTAGGCTATCTGGCTGTTAGTATGTTTAAGTATGAAGGTAGCATGATTTACCATGAAGCTAGCATGATGTTAGCATGATTAGCATGAAGCTAGCATGATGCTAGCATGATTTACCATGAAGCTAGCATGATGTTAGCATGATTAGCATGAAGCTAGCATGATGCTAGCATGATTAGCATGAAGCTAGCATGATTAGCATGAAGCTAGCATGATGCTAGCATGATTAGCATGAAGCTAGCATAATGCTAGCATGATTAGCATGAAGCTAGCATGATTAGCATGAAGCTAGTATGATGCTAGCATGATTAGCATGAAGCTAGCATGATGCTAGCCTGATTAGCATGAAGCTAGCATGATGCTAGCATGATTAGCATGAAGCTAGCATGATGTTAGCATGATTAGCATGAAGCTAGCATGATGCTAACATGATTAGCATGAAGCTAGCATGATGCTAGCATGATAAGCATGAAGCTAGCATGATGTTAGCATGATTAGCATGAAGCTAGCATGAAGTTAGCATAATTAGCATGAAGCTAGCATGAAGTTAGCATGATTAGCATGAAGCTAGCATGATGTTAGCATGATTAGCATGAAGCTAGCATGAAGCTAGCATTATTAGCAGGAAGCTAGCATGAAGCTAACATTTATTGCGTTGCTAGGGTACTAAGTTTGGTTGCTAGGGAGAAAATTGGCATCCCATAATGATCACTCTTCAAGCCACAAGTAAAACGGTCCAACCCCCGTGTCTCTACAATGTTCTGATGCGGAGATATAAGGCTTTGTTTATTCCGTTGCTAGGGTACTAAGTTTGGTTGCTAGGGAGAAAATTGGCATCCCATAATGATCACCCTTCAAGCCACAAGTAAAACGGTCCAACCCCCGTGTCTCTACAATGTTCTGATGCGGAGATATAAGGCTTTGTTTATTCCGTTGCTAGGGTACTAAGTTTGGTTGCTAGGGAGAAAATTGGCATCCCATAATGATCACCCTTCAAGCCACAAGTAAAACGGTCCAACCCCCGTGTCTCTACAATGTTCTGATGCGGAGATATAAGGCTTTGTTTATTCCGTTGCTAGGGTACTAAGTTTGGTTGCTAGGGAGAAAATTGGCATCCCATAATGATCACACTTCAAGCCACAAGTAAAACGGTCCAACCCCCGTGTCTCTATGATGTTCTGAAGCGGAGATATAAGGCTTTGTTTATTCCGTTGCTAGGGTACTAAGTTTGGTTGCTAGGGAGAAAATTGGCATCCCATAATGATTACACGTCAAACCACAAGAAAAACGGTCCAACCCCTGTGTCTCTACGATGTTCAGATCCAGAGATATAAGGCTTTGTTTATTATGTTGCTAGGGTCTTCATATTTTGTTGCTAGGGGCGTGGCTTAATACCTCAATAAGAATCCTAAGAGACTGATTGGATGCCTGAGTAAAATGAGCCCACCCCTATGTCTCTATGACACTCTGGTGCAAAGATATCCATCTGGGCTTTTTATAATGGTAGTCTATGGGAGATGTTGCTAGGGTACCCAAAATTGTTGCTAGGGGCGTGGCTTAATAGCTCTGGGGTGATCCTAAGAGACTGATTGGATGCTTGAGTAAAATGAGCCCACCCCCATGTCTCTAAGACCCTCTAAAGTGAAGATATTCCATCTGGGACGCTTTTATTCCCTTTTATGGGCATGTTTCCTGCCCCATTATAAGTCAATGGGAAATTTTGGGGGCCTCTTACACCCCAGGGGTACAGCTTACACCCCATTGTGAGGTATGTTCTTACACAGCCTGTCAGCCTCCTTAAATGTGGTAAGCCACAAGTTTCTACAAGTTTCTCACTCGCAGCTTTGACCCGTCAAAGTTTGTCTCAATGTTAAGTCAATGGAAATTTTGGGGTGTTTCAGCGCCCCGTTTAGGAATTCGGAAGGTCCCATCAGTTAGAAAAGATATAGCACACCTCGTCAGATCAGACCGAAAGTCTGTCCAAAGTTTGATGGCTGTAGCTTGAAAGCTCTAGGACGAGTTAGAGTTAGAAATTTTAGTCTCAGAAGAAAAGAAGAGGGAATAATAATAATAAGTTTAAGTGCAACAACAGTATGTTGGCTTTCTCAAGCCAACATAACTAGATATTAAAGTTTGAAGACAAACTTTATGTTGGCTTGAAAAAGCGTAGCTTGAACGTTTAAAACGGTTTGACAGAAGTTTAGTTTAGTAGGCTATCTGGCTGTTAGAATGTTTAAGTATGAAGGTAGCATGATTAGCATGAAGTTAGCCTGATGTTAGCATGATTAGCATGAAGCTAACATGATGCTAGCATGATTAGCATGAAGCTAGCATGATGCTAGCATGATTAGCATGAAGCTAGCATGATGCTACCATGATTAGCATGAAGCTAGCATGATGCTAGCATGATTAGCATGAAGCTAGCATGATGATAGCATGATTAGCATGAAGCTAACATGATGCTAGCATGATTAGCATGAAGCTAGCATGATGCTAACATGATTAGCATGAAGCTAGCATGATGTTAGCATGATTAGCATGAAGCTAGCATGATGCTTGCATGATTAGCATGAAGCTAGCATGATGTTAGCATGATTAGCATGAAGCTAGCATGATGTTAGCATGATTAGCATGAAGCTAGCATGATGCTAGCATGATTAGGATGAAGCTATCATGATGCTAGCATGATTAGCATGAAGCTAGCATGATGTTAGCATGATTAGCATGAAGCTAGCATGATGTTAGCATGATTAGCATGATGCTAGCATGATTAGCATGATGCTAGCATGATTAGCATGAAGCTAGCATGATGCTAACATGATTAACATGAAGCTAGCATGATGCTAGCATGATTAGCATGAAGCTAGCATGATGCTAACATGATTAGCATGAAGCTAGCATAATGCTAGCATGATTAGCATGAAGCTAGCATGATGCTAGCATGATTAGCATGAAGCTAGCATGATGATAGCATGATTAGCATGAAGCTATTATGATGCTAGCATGATTAGCATGAAGCTAGCATGAAGCTAGCATGAAGCTAACATGATGCTAACATGATTAACATGAAGCTAGCATGATGCTAGCATGATTAGCATGAAGCTAGCATGATGCTAGCATGATTAGCATGAAGCTAGCATGATGCTAACATGATTAGCATGAAGCTAGCATGATTAGCATGAAGCTAGCATGATGCTAACATGATTAGCATGAAGCTAGCATGATGCTAGCATGATTAGCATGAAGCTAGCATGATGTTAGCATGATTAGCATGAAGCTAGCATGATGATAGCATGATTAGCATGAAGCTAACATGATGCTAACATGATTAGCATGAAGCTAGCATGAAGCTAACATGATGCTAACATGATTAACATGAAGCTAGCATGATGCTAGCATGATTAGCATGAAGCTAGCATGATGCTAACATGATTAGCATGAAGCTAGCATGATGTTAGCATGATTAGCATGAAGCTAGCATGATGCTAGCATGATTAGCATGAAGCTAGCATGATGTTAGCATGAAGCTAGCATGATGCTAGCATGATTAGCATGAAGTTAGCATGATGTTAGCATGATTAGCATGAAGCTAGCATGATGTTAGCATGATTAGCATGAAGCTAGCATGATGTTAGCATGATTAGCATGAAGCTAGCATGATGATAGCATGATTAGCATGAAGCTAGCATGATGATAGCATGATTAGCATGAAACTAACATGATGATAGCATGATTAGCATGAAGCTAGCATGATGCTAGCATGATTAGCATGAAGCTAGCATGATGTTAGCATGATTAGCATGAAGCTAGCATGAAACTAGCATGATTCTAACATGATTAGCATGAAGCTAGCATGATTCTAACATGATTAGCATGAAGCTAGCATGATTCTAGCATGATTAGCATGAAGCTAGCATGATTAGCATGACGCTAGCATGAGGCTAGCATGATTAGCATGAAGTAAGCATGAAGTTAGCATGATTTAGCATGAAGTTAGCAAGATTTATTATGAAATTAGCATAAAGCTAGCATGAAACTAGCATGAAGCTAGTATGACTTAGCATGGAGCTAGCATGAAGCTAACATGACCCAAAGACCCAACCCCCATGTCTCTATGATGTTCAGACCAAGAGATATAAGGCTTTGTTTATTATGTTGCTAGGGTGCTCATATTTGGTTGCTAGGGGCGTGGCTTAATGCATCAATAAGAATCCTATTAAGACTGATTGGATGCCTAAGTAAAATGAGCCCACCCGTATGTCTCTATGACACTCTGGTGTAAAGATATCCATCTGGGCTTTTTATAATGGTAGTCTATGGGAGATGTTGCTAGGGTACCCAAAATTGTTGCTAGGGGCGTGGCTTACTAGCTTTGGGGCAATCCTAAGAGACTGATTGGATGACTGAGTAAAATGAGCCCACCCCCATGTCGCTACGACACTCTAAAGTAAAGATATTCCATCTGGGACCCTTTTATTCCCTTATATGGGCATGTTTCCTGCCCCATTATAAGTCAATGGGAAATTTTGGGTACCTCTTACACCCCAGGGGTACAGCTTATACCCCATTGTGAGGTATGTTCTTACAGAGCCTGTCAGCCTCCTTAAATGTGGTAAGCCACATGTTTCTACAAGTTTCTCACTCGCAGCTATGACCCGTCAAAGTTTGTCTCAATGTTAAGTCAATGGAAATTTTGGGGTGTTCGAGACCCCCGTTTAGGAATTCGGAAGGTCCCATCAGTTAGAAAAGATATAGCACACTAAGTCAGACCAGTCTGAAGGTCTGTGGAAAATTTGGTGCATGTAGCTTGAAAGCCCTAGGACGAGTTAGTGTCAGAAATTTTGGGGGGAGAAAAAGAATAATAATAAGTTTAAAAGCAATAACAATATATTGGCTTTTTCAAAGCCAACATAACTAGATAGTAAAGTTTGAAGACAAACTTTATGTTGGCTTGAGAAAGCGTAGCCTGAACGTTTAAAACGGTTTGACATAAGTTTAGTTTAGTAGGCTATCTGGTTGTTAGTATGTTTAAGTATGAAGGTAGCATGATTTACCATGAAGCTAGCATGATGTTAGCATGATTAGCATGAAGCTAGCATGATTAGCATGAAGCTAGCATGATGCTAGCATGATTAGCATGAAGCTAGCATGAAGCTAGCATGATTAGCATGAAGCTAGCATGATGCTAGCATGATTAGCATGAAGCTAGCATGATTAGCATGAAGCTAGCATGAAGCTAGCATGATTAGCATGAAGCTAGCATGATGCTAGCATGATTAGCATGAAGCTAGCATGATGCTAGCATGATTAGCATGAAGCTAGCATGATGCTAGCATGATTAGCATGAAGCTAGCATGAAGTTAGCATGATTAGCATGAAGCTAGCATGATGTTAGCATGATTAGCATGAAGCTAGCATGAAGCTAACATTTATTGCGTTGCTAGGGTACTAAGTTTGGTTGCTAGGGAGAAAATTGGAATCCCATAATGATCACCCTTCAAGCCACAAGTAAAACGGTCCAACCCCCGTGTCTCTACAATGTTCTGATGCGGAGATGTAAGGCTTTGTTTATTCCGTTACTAGGGTACTAAGTTTGGTTGCTAGGGAGAAAATTGGCATCCCATAATGATCACACTTCAAGCCACAAGTAAAACGGTCCAACCACCGTGTCTCTATGATGTTCTGAAGCGGAGATATAAGGCTTTGTTTATTCCGTTGCTAGGGTACTAAGTTTGGTTGCTAGGGAGAAAATTGGCATCCCATAATGATTACACTTCAAGCCACAAGTAAAACGGTCCAACCCCTGTGTCTCTACGATGTTCAGATCCAGAGATATAAGGCTTTGTTTATTATGTTGCTAGGGTCTTCATATTTTGTTGCTAGGGGCGTGGCTTAATACCTCAATAAGAATCCTAAGAGACTGATTGGATGCCTGAGTAAAATGAGCCCACCCCTATGTCTCTATGACACTCTGGTGCAAAGATATCCATCTGGGCTTTTTATAATGGTAGTCTATGGGAGATGTTGCTAGGGTACCCAAAATTGTTGCTAGGGGCGTGGCTTAATAGCTCTGGGGTGATCCTAAGAGACTGATTGGATGCTTGAGTAAAATGAGCCCACCCCCATGTCTCTAAGACACTCTAAAGTGAAGATATTCCATCTGGGACGCTTTTATTCCCTTTTATGGGCATGTTTCCTGCCCCATTATAAGTCAATGGGAAATTTTGGGGGCCTCTTACACCCCAGCAGTACAGCTTACACCCCATTGTGATGTATGTTCTTACACAGCCTGTCAGCCTCCTTAAATGTGGTAAGCCAAAAGTTTCTACAAGTTTCTCACTCGCAGCTATGACCCGTCAAAGTTTGTCTCAATGTTAAGTCAATGGAAATTTTGGGGTGTTTCAGCGCCCCGTTTAGGAATTCGGAAGGTCCCATCAGTTAGAAAAGATATAGCAACTCGAGTCAGATCAGACCGAAGGTCTGTCCAAAGTTTGATGGCTGTAGCTTGAAAGCTCTAGGACGAGTTAGAGTTAGAAATTTTAGTCTCAGAAAAAGAATAATAATAATACGTTTAAGTGCAACAACAGTATGTTGGCTTTCTCAAGCCAACATAATAATAATAACTAGATATTAAAGTTTGAGGACAAACTTTATGTTGGCTTGAAAAAGCGTAGCCTGAACATTTAAATGGTTTGACAGAAGTTTATTTTAGTAGGCTATCTGGCTGTTAGCATGATTAGCATGAAGTTAGCATGATTAGCATGAAGCTAGCATGATTAGCATGAAGCTAGCATGATGTTAGCATGATCAGTATGAAGCTAGCATGAAGCTAACATGATTAGCATGAAGCTAACATGAAGCTAACATGATTAGCATGAGGCTAGCATGATGCTAGCATGATTAGCATGAAGCTAGCATGAAGCTAACATGATTAGCATGAAGCTAGAATGAAGCTAACATTTATTCCGTTGCTAGGGTACTAAGTTTGGTTGCTAGGGAGAAAATTGGCATCCCATAATGATCAACCTTCAAGCCACAAGTAAAACGGTCCAACCCCCGTGTCTCTATGATGTTCTGAAGCGGAGATATAAGGCTTTGTTTATTCCGTTGCTAGGGTACTAAGTTTGGTTGCTAGGGAGAAAATTGGCATCCCATAATGATCAACCTTCAAGCCACAAGTAAAACGGTCCAACCCCCGTGTCTCTATGATGTTCTGAAGCGGAGATATAAGGCTTTGTTTATTCCGTTGCTAGGGTACTAAGTTTGGTTGCTAGGGAGAAAATTGGCATCCCATAATGATCAACCTTCAAGCCACAAGTAAAACGGTCCAACCCCCGTGTCTCTATGATGTTCTGAAGCGGAGATATAAGGCTTTGTTTATTCCGTTGCTAGGGTACTAAGTTTGGTTGCTAGGGAGAAAATTGGCATCCCATAATGATCAACCTTCAAGCCACAAGTAAAACGGTCCAACCCCCGTGTCTCTATGATGTTCTGAAGCGGAGATATAAGGCTTTGTTTATTCCGTTGCTAGGGTACTAAGTTTGGTTGCTAGGGAGAAAATTGGCATCCCATAATGATCAACCTTCAAGCCACAAGTAAAACGGTCCAACCCCCGTGTCTCTATGATGTTCTGAAGCGGAGATATAAGCCTTTGTTTATTCCGTTGCTAGGGTACTAAGTTTGGTTGCTAGGGAGAAAATTGGCATCCCATAATGATCAACCTTCAAGCCACAAGTAAAACGGTACAACCCCCGTGTCTCTATGATGTTCTGAAGCGGAGATATAAGGCTTTGTTTATTCCGTTGCTAGGGTACTAAGTTTGGTTGCTAGGGAGAAAATTGGCATCCCATAATGATCAACCTTCAAGCCAGAAGTAAAACGGTCCAACCCCCGTGTCTCTATGATGTTCTGAAGCGGAGATATAAGGCTTTGTTTATTCCGTTGCTAGGGTACTAAGTTTGGTTGCTAGGGAGAAAAATGGCATCCCATAATGATCAACCTTCAAGCCACAAGTAAAACGGTCCAACCCCCATGTCTCTAGGACACTCTAAAGTAAAGATATTCCATCTGGGATGCTTTTATTCCCTTATATGGGCATGTTTCCTGCCCCATTATAAGTCAATGGGAAATTTTGGGGGCCTCTTACACCCCAGGGGTATAGCTTACACCCCATTGTGATGTATGTTCTTACAGAGCCTGTCAGCCACCTTAAATGTGGTAAGCCACAAGTTTCTACAAGTTTCTCACTCACAGCTATGACCTGTCAAAGTTTGTCTCAATGTTAAGTCAATGGAAATTTTGGGGTGTTCGAGACCCCCGTTTAGGAATTCGGAAGGTCCCATCAGTTAGAAAAGATATAGCACACTAAGTCAGACCAGTCTGAAGGTCTGTGGAAAATTTGGTGCATGTAGCTTGAAAGCCCTAGGACGAGTTAGTGTTTATAATTTTGGGGGGAGAAAAAGAATAATAATAATAATAATAATAAGTTTAATAGCAATAACAATATATTGGCTTTTTCAAAGCCAACATAATAAGTTTAAGTGCAACAACAGTATGTTGGCTTTCTCAAGCCAACATAATAATAAGTATGGGGAATAATAATAGTGATGCCTTGCATAAATGCAAGCACCACTAATAATAATAATAAGTTTAAGTGCAACAACAGTATGTTGGCTTTCTCAAGCCAACATAATAATAATAATAATAATAATAAGTTTAAGTGCAACAACAGTATGTTGGCTTTCTCAAGCCAACATAATAATAATAATAATAAGTTTAAGTGCAACAACAGTATGTTGGCTTTCTCAAGCCAACATAATAATAATAATAAGTTTAAGTGCAACAACAGTATGTTGGCTTTCTCAAGCCAACATAATAATAACTAGATAGAAAAGTTTGGAGACAAACTTTATGTTGGCTTGACAAAGCCTGGCCTGAACATTTAAAACAGATTGAGAGAAAATTGATAGAAGTTTAGTTTAGTAGTCTACCTGGCTGTTAACATGTTTTAGTCTGAAGCAATCATGATTTAACAAAGTTAACATGATTAAACATGACGCCAGCATGATTTAGCATGAAATTATCCTGATTTAGCATGAAGCTGCCATGATTTAACTTGAAGCTAGCATGATTTAACATGAAGCCAGCATGATTTAGCATGAAGTTAGCATGATGCTAGCCTGAAGCTAACATGATTAAAAGACCCAACCCCCATGTCTCTATGATGTTCTGATGCAGAGATATAAGGCTTTATTTATTACGTTGCTAGGGTACTGTATTTGGTTGCTAGGGAGAAAATTGGCATTCAGTAGTGATTACACGTCGAGTCACAAGTAAAACGGTCCAACCCCTGTGTCTTTTCTTATTGCATATTTAAGAAACGTCTCTGCTGTGTCCTGCTGACAGGTGCGTTAGGCATGTGCAGCAGGTGCCGCCAATTATGGGTTCTCTGAAGGTTAGACCGTCTCATTTCAGTTCTCTTCGCGAACTTCTGAGGCTGCCACCTTTACTCACCTTTTAAGGTCGCATGCTTATAAGGTTGCAGCCCTTGAATTGGGACACAGCTTATGACACTGTGCTGTAAAGATATCCATCTAGCCATTTTTAAATGGCAGTCTATGGGATCATTGCTAGGGTACTTTCTTTGGTTACTAGGGAGTAGCTTGGCAGTGCCCAATAATGATACTCCATAGGCTGCTTGCCAGTTTGAGTGACATAAATCAGCCCCCATGTCTCTATGACATTCGTATTTGAAAATATAACTGTTTGGATTCTGGTTGCTAGGGTGCTCAACAATGGTTGCTAGGGCATGGATAGGAAGTAGTGAAAGTGACACTTCTATTAAAAAAAATATTTTAAATGAAAATCAATTCAACTTGACGCTCACACGCACGCACGCACACACGCAAACGCACCCACACACACACACACACACACACACACACACACACACACACACACACACACACACACACACACACACACACACACACACACACACACACTTATATTAAACTGTATTATATAAAAATATATTGTTCACTGTGCCTTTCTTTGTAAATACATTTATGCTAATAAAACGTTTATTAATTATTATTATTATTATTATTACCGGTAATATTTGTAGTACTGTTGCCTAGTGATCATTATTTTGATTAATATTTTTTCCTTAAAACCAATAAGACAAAAGATCCCTAAACCTTTTGCTAATGAGCTCTAGATTCAATGGTTGTGGCTATGGATACAGCCAAAATCTCTTGAAGTCTCGGCGGTTGAGCGCTGTCTTCTCCATTCATAATAAAGGCGGAGGTCGTTGGCGGAGGTCGTTTCTCAATCCGACGGCTGCAGCCTCCAAAGGTCGGATTTGCAGGCTGCCTACGTCATCAAGCCTGTCTTATTTCAGAATATTAACAATTATAAAATTGACTATTATTTTTAGTAAATCGTGTGTTGTTGTAATATGCTTATGACTTGCGAATGTAATGCTCAGTTAACTGAAATAAACCAAGCTTGATGAAGTATGCAGCCTGCATATGCGACCTCCGGAGGCTGCAGCCTTCGGATTGAGAAACGGCCGAGTATTTATGTTTTTTTTTTCATATACCCAAACCTATCAACAATATTTCACGGGATTTAAGTCGTGACTGTATGCTGTCTAGCAGAATCGCTGTTTTTCAACTTAATCCTAACTAAATCTAACGCTAAACTCAACATCTCGCGAGATTTGGCCGCATCCGTAATGCGCCAGTCCGAACTTGATTCATCCGGTTTTTCGGTTGAGCCAGGTAAGTGCCTCAGGACTTTCGCTCCGTTATTTTTTGAGGTATTTTTCGACATAAATTCATAAAAGTTGTAAAAACAACGGTGAAATAAGTTCACATGATTATTTTAGACAAAATGCGATTGTTAATTTAGATATCTGTATTGTTTTGCTATAGTTTAAACGATAAACTATATAGTTCAAGTAACGTTAATTCCACACGAAATACAGGGGCCGTATTCACAAAGCATTTTATCTTACCACTAAGAGTACTCCTAAATTGCACTAAAAGATTTTAGCTAGGAGTTTTCTCTTAAAAGTTATTCACAACGCCTTTCAGACCTACTTTTAGTAAGGAAAAATGCTAACTCCTAAACTAAGAGTGAGTCTTCGTTGCTACGGATGACGTCAATTCTCATGCACGAGCTGCCTCGCAATGACCACGGTGATTGGTTGTTAGATGACAGGGCTGTCATGCGAAACATAACACAGACGCACCAAATCATGGAATTACAACATCGAAATATGTCGGTGTCCTACACAAAATAATAATAGTAATGCCATCGAAATGCATATATTAAAGAAAAGTCGTGAATGAAATTAAATTAAATCAAGGTAGCCTAATACCCAAATGAAAACCGCCATTGCCTAATAATAAAAAACGACATTGCATTAACACTTGCTTGATTAATTGACATTCTATTAGCCTAAATAGACTACTTAAAGCAAGGAAATGTTGCCCATATTGAAGAATCCTAATGTAATAAATAAATGACGGTGGATTATGAACTCGCCAAAACGGAAAAGAAAGCCCAACTGGATGCAGGATGTTACTGCTGGAAAAAAGAAACGTAATAAAAGGGAAATTCGGCACTGAGATATCAAGCAAAACTAAGCGTGAGACATGCGAGACAATGATGCGCGGGTCAATGTACAAAACAACCGGCACCCTACCAACGTTTTCAACTAACCCGCCCGCAAGTCGGACCGCAAAAAATCCGCGGGTGACCTCAGGCATCCGCTCATTTCGGATCAACCCGCGAATTACTGATGGGAGAGGATTTGTTGCAGATCAATGCAGCATTCCCGCTTGTGTCGCGGACCCCGAACGACTGCGAGAGGCAGTGGTATGCATTACAATTGCAGTAGAGGGTTGAGATTGCAGCCTTTAAACAGATATGCCTATAATATTAAATATTCAATTTCATTATTGTTTCATGTAATTCTAAAAAACTTCCTGCTTGCCATGAATGTAATGAATTATGAAACAAATGTTATAAACAGTATGCTTACATTAAAGTGTGCTTTTAAGTATGTGCAATGCTTTTGAGTTGGTGAAACTGTCCATGTTAAGGAGGATCAGCACCTAAGACATTTTAAGATCCTTTGTGAATAGGTCTTAGTGAGTTAGGAGTCCTCTCGACTTCTTTTAAGCTGTCCCAGACTTAGGTGCTACTTTTAGGGCTAAAATGCTTTGTGAATTACTCTTAGTGAAAAAAATTAGGAGTCCTAAATTTAGGAGTGACACGCCCAGTATTTTTAGGAGTTGCTCCTAAATTCGCCAGTTAGGAGCTACTTTTAGCCTTAAAATTCTTTGTGAATACGGCCCCAGGTCCTTTGCACGCGTGATTTAAATGTGAGCTGTTTTTTTGTCACAATTAGAGATGTACCACAAGTTAGAGTAACTTATATATTTACTTGTTTTAACGTTCATTATAAAGTTTAGCGTTTATTAGCATGAGGGTTAGCATTTGTTTACACGGTCGTATTGAGGGCTCCAGCCAGCATCCACTGGTGCCAACATGCAGGGGTGACGAGATGGATCAGCTGTGTCTGTTTGTCAGACACTTAAAGTTTTGCTTAAGGGTGTTGGGGAACCCACTGGGTCTTATAAACAAAATATACGTGTGTTTACAATGTACTTCTGATACTGGATACCATTAACTTAGTTACATGCTGCTATAGCAATTCTAATAATGTGCTAAGTTGTGTTTCCTTGCCTTTCCTCGTCACTACTTTGCCTTAAGATAGTTTGTTCTGTCCAGACACATGTGTGGCAAGTCATTTTTTGTCTTTTCATTTCATTTTTAGTTAGTAACGTCTCTCTTTCTTTTTGCTGTTCTACAGACAGGTCATTGCTTCAGCTGTGAGTATTTTTTTATGATAAATTATCTGTATACAGACTTGTAATATTTGATGTAGATATTAAGTGCTTATTTCTTGTTTTACATTTTATGTTCCCTAAACATCAGCCAACATCCAGTTTGTGGTGCTGCAGAACAAACCCCACTTTTTAGTGGATATATTCAAGCGAACCCAAAGGCTCTTTTAAGAGCCATCCACATTGCACAGGTAAGTCAATTTGTGTCATTTTGAATCAAGTAATTCCTTAGTAGTTTTTGTAACACCTGTCCATTTACAATTAATTTAGTAAATAACTGACTGCTTTACAAATATATTCCAATAACAGGGACATTTTACCCAAGGATTGTATTGTTTATTAGTGCTAAGTAGGGGTGTAATGGTACGCAAGATTTATCTTGGATTTTTTTTTAAGTCACGGTATTGAATTGGTTATGTACGGAGCCCTTTAGGGGACATGGTGGTGGATAATATTTGGGATGAGAGGGACATTTTTTTATAGCTTTTGCGTTCTCTCGCAAAACTTTTGCGTTCCCCCGAGAAACCTTTTGCGTCCCCCGAGAAACTTTTTGCGTTCGCTCGCAAAAAAGCCTAAGTTTCCGCGAGGACCCACAGCGCTTCACAGCGTCACCTGAGGCAGTTCATTAGGCAATGGCATCATTGATGTCAGCTGTTTGTAGATATGATGTATAACTAATGAATAACTATACCGTATTTCTTTGTATTTAAGTCCAAGTTCAACATAACACTCTATACGCACAACCGGCGCAACGTCATAGAATGTCTCTGAACAGGTTCACGCCCACTTTTGGGGGAAAACAAACTAGACCTCCCATTGACTTCCATACAAAATAGCGCAATAAAGCAATGTTCGTACACACCCGGCAGGCGTAAATAACTTAAGAAATCACTCAGATTAAACGTGCTGAGTATTTATCTGTCCACCCTGCCTGCCATAGAGCGCGAAAAATACATTAAAACATTTAATTTGGTCAATATAAAAACATGTCTCTTCATTCTAACAGCGTCAAATTTGTGTAACAATGCTTCCCATTGGCCAGAGGTGTCTTACCCGGACATTTACTCGTACCTCATCGAGTCAACAAGGAAGACAGTGAAAGATTTTACTTCATATTTGAAAGTTACTTCGTATTTATATATTATGTCTTTATATTCAGAGTACTGAGTGCACTTTTCCGTCCAGCCATACAACTAACTGGCTTAGCGATATTTCCAGCAATCACTGGATAGCGTTGTTACACAAATTTGACGCTGGGAGAATGAAAGGGACATGTTTTTATATTGACCAAATTAAATGTGTTAATGTTTCTTTCGCGCTCTATGGCAGGCAGGGTGGACAGATAATTACTCAACATGTTTAATCTGAGTGATTTCTTAAGTTATTTACGCCTGCCGGCTGTGTAAAAACTTTGCTTTGTTCCGCTATTTTGTATGGAAGTCAATGGGAAGTCTGGTCTGTTTTCCCCCAAAAAGGGACGGTGACGAAATTTACAGTCAAGTTCCCGGATGTGCCGGTAGTCCGTATAAACCGCTCCATTGTGAATGCATTGAGCTGTCTGAACCATTGCTGACGGGAGAAAGTGTTTTCCTGTTTCACAATGGAGCGGTTTACAGAGTGTTATTTTGAACTTGGATTTAAATACAAATAAATATAATATAATTATTTAATAACAGTATAGCCAATACGCCATATGGTGTAGTGCTGGGTACACACAGCTATACGGCATACAGAGTACCCTTATTAGATGGCATGGGGTAGCCTATCCACCTCTAAATGTGAAATATTAAATATAAATATAATTTTTTATAATGATCTTAATGCTGAGAAGTCAAGCAGCATAAGTTAAGTGACAATACTAGACCATTTTGGAGTGAACTAAGGCTATGCAAGACTAGTCTTACATGCCACTGTTTATTTTGAACTTGGACTTAAATACAAAGAAATATAATATCATTATTTAATAACAGTATAGCCAATATGCCATATGGTGTAGTGCTGGGTACACGCAGCTATACGACATACGGAGCATGGGGTAGCCTATATCCACCTCTAAATGTGAAATATTAAATATTAATATGATTTTTATAATGATCTTAATGCTGAGAAGTCAAGCAGCATAAGTTAAGTGACAATACTAGACCATTTTGGAGTGAACTAAGGCTATGCAAGACTAGTCTTACATGCCACTGTTTATTTTGAACTTGGACCTAAATACAAAGAAATACCGTATAATTCTTTAATAACAGTAGTTATATATCATATCTACAAACAGCTGGCATCAATGAACTGCCTCAGGTGAAGCGTCGTGGTTTCTCGCAAAAAAACGTAGGCTCTTTTTGCAAGCGAACGCAAAAAGTTTCTCAGGGGGACGCAAAAGTTTTGCGAGAGAACGCAAAGTTTCTCGAGGGAACGCAAAAGTTTTGCGAGAGAACGCAAAAAGCTTCTCGGGAGAACGCAAAGGCTATTAATTTTTTCCCCTCTCATCCTAAATATTGTCCACCACCATGTCCCCTAAAGGGCTCCGTAGTTATGTACCACCTCTGTATAAAAAATTATATTACTGCTCTAAGTGTAACTGCATAGCATGCAACATGATGATATACTTATTATACACTCATATTGAGATGAGTGAGTTGCATACATAGCCATCTTTTATCTTTTGCATGTTTCTTCTAACCTTTGCTTGTGTCGCCAATGTAAGCTGTGACAAAACTAACGAACCCACCCACAGCTTTTCTCTGTCCCGACAAGATTAACTGATCACATTGTGACGATGATATGATTGACGGGAGGTGCAGATGAAAAATGTGATCACACATTCAGTTATTCTCACTGTCACAGAAAGCGCGGGTCATGATTGTGTAGCAATGAAAGACGCACAACCTCTCAAGCACTTTTGAAAGAACAAAACAGTGCGTTGACATGCGTTTAACACACGCTTTTAGACACGACACGTAAACGGCCCCGTAAACGTTTACATCAATACTCAAATGAATATACAGCTAAGAAAATAATTTTTTTTTATGTTATATGTTTTACAGAAGACTTGCGCTGAATGCAGAGACTTCCGCCACTTAATATGTTCGTGTGGAAACACGAAAATTTACCTATGTTCCGCACTTAAAAGATTGCATTCGGCCAGCCCTGTACCAAAACGGTCATGTACAAATACACGTACCGTTAAACCCCTGGTGCTGCTAAGCTCATGAGCTCCTGGTGATGCACGCATTATCTTTCTTTATACGCAGATATTTTAACTTTAACATCATCACCATTCAGCAGTTTAGGTAGAATTGCACATAAGCAATTCATAATAAACCTATTGCATGGCCTTTTATTCACTATCTTATAATACAGTAACGCATTTAGGAAGAAAGACGACAAAGAGCTGCAGGTGTAAAGTGTGTGTTTATTTGAAGAGAGTTCAGAAATTGTTTGCGATAAACAGCCCTAATGGAAACTAGATAGTAAAGTTTGAAGACAAACTTTATGTTGGCTTGAGAAAGCGTAGCCTGAACGTTTAAAATGGTTTGACATAAGTTTAGTTTAGTAGGCTATCTGGCTGTTAGTATGTTTAAGTATGAAGGTAGCATGATTAGCATGAAGCTAGCATGATGCTAGCATGATTAGAATGAAGCTAGCTTGATGCTAGCATGATTAGCATGAAGCTAGCATGATAAGCATGAAGCTAACATGATGCTAGCATGATTAGCATGAAGCTAGCATGATGCTAGCATGATTAGCATGAAGCTAGCATGATGCTAGCATGATTAGCATGAAGCTAGCATGATTAGCATGAAGCTAGTATGATGCTAACATGATGTTAGCATGATTAGCATGAAGCTAGCATGATGCTAGCATGATTAGCATGAAGCTAGCATGATGCTAGCATGATTAGCATGAAGCTAGCATGATGCTAGCATGATTAGCATGAAGTTAGCATGATGCTAGCATGATTAGCATGAAGCTAGCATGATGCTAGCATGATTTGCATGAAGTTAGCATGATGCTAGCATGATTAGCATGATGCTAGCATGATTAGCATGAAGCTAGCATGATGTTAGCATGATTAGCATGAAGCTAGCATGATGTTAGCATGATTAGCATGAAGCTAACATGATGCTAGCATGATTAGCATGAAACTAGCATGAAGCTAGCATGATTAGCATGAAGTTAGCATGAAGCTAGCATGATGCTAGTATGATTAGCATGAAGCTAGCATGATGCTAGCATGATTAGCATGAAGCTAGCATGATGTTAGCATGATTAGCATGAAGCTAGCATGAAGTTAGCATGATTAGCATGAAGCTAGCATGAAGTTAGCATGATTAGCATGAAGCTAGCATGATGTTAGCATGATTAGCATGAAGCTAGCATGAAGCTAGCATGATTAGCAAGAAGCTAGCATGAAGCTAACATTTATTGCGTTGCTAGGGTACTAAGTTTGGTTGCTAGGGAGAAAATTGGCATCCCATAATGATCACACTTCAAGCCACAAGTAAAACGGTCCAACCCCCGTGTCTCTATGATGTTCCGAAGCGGAGATATAAGGCTTTGTTTATTCCGTTGCTAGGGTACTAAGTTTGGTTGCTAGGGAAAAAATTGGCATCCCATAATGATTACACTTCAAGCCACAAGAAAAACGGTCCAACCCCTGTGTCTCTACGATGTTCAGATCCAGAGATATAAGGCTTTGTTTATTATGTTGCTAGGGTCTTCATATTTTGTTGCTAGGGGCGTGGCTTAATACCTCAATAAGAATCCTAAGAGACTGATTGGATGCCTGAGTAAAATGAGCCCACCCCTATGTCTCTATGACACTCTGGTGCAAAGATATCCATCTGGGCTTTTTATAATGGTAGTCTATGGGAGATGTTGCTAGGGTACCCAAAATTTTTGCTAGGGGCGTGGCTTAATATCTCTGGGGTGATCCTAAGAGACTGATTGGATGCTTGAGTAAAATGAGCCCACCCCCATGTCTCTAAGACACTCTAAAGTGAAGATATTCCATCTGGGACGCTTTTTTTCCCTTTTATGGGCATGTTTCCTGCCCCATTATAAGTCAATGGGAAATTTTGGGGGCCTCTTACACCCCAGGGGTACGGCTTACACCCCATTGTGAGGTATGTTCTTACACAGCCTGTCAGCCTCCTTAAATGTGGTAAGCCACAAGTTTCTACAAGTTTCTCACTCGCAGCTTTGACCCGTCAAAGTTTGTCTCAATGTTAAGTCAATGGAAATTTTGGGGTGTTTCAGCGCCCCGTTTAGGAATTCGGAAGGTCCCATCAGTTAGAAAAGATATAGCACACCTCGTCAGATCAGACCGAAAGTCTGTCCAAAGTTTGATGGCTGTAGCTTGAAAGCTCTAGGACGAGTTAGAGTTAGAAATTTTAGTCTCAGAAGAAAAAGAATAATAACTAGATAGTAAAGTTTGAAGACAAACTTTATGTTGGCTTGAGAAAGCGTAGCCTGAACGTTTAAAACGGTTTGACATAAGTTTAGTTTAGTAGGCTATCTGGCTGTTAGTATGTTTAAGTATGAAGGTAGCATGATTTACCATGAAGCTAGCATGATGTAAGCATGATTAGCATGAAGTTAGCATGATGCTAGCATGATTAGCATGAAGCTAGCATGATTAGCATGAAGCTAGCATGATGTTAGCATGATTAGCATGAAGCTAGCATGATGCTAGCATGATTAGCATGAAGCTAGCTTGATGCTAGCATGATTAGCATGAAGCTAGCATGATGTTAGCATGATTAGCATGAAGCTAGCATGATGTTAGCATGATTAGCATGAAGCTAGCATGATGCTAGCATGATTAGCATGATTAGCATGAAGCTAACATGATGCTAGCATGATTAGCATGAAGCTAGCATGATGCTAGCATGATTAGCATGAAGCTAGCATGATGTTAGCATGATTAGCATGAAGCTAGCATGATGCTAGCATGATTAGCATGAAGCTAGCATGATGCTAGCATGATTAGCATGAAGCTAGCATGATGCTAGCATGATTAGCATGAAGCTAGCATGATGCTAGCATGAAGCTAGCATGATGCTAGCATGATTAGCATGAAGTTAGCATGAAGCTAGCATGATGCGAGCATGATTAGCATGAAGCTAGCATGATGCTAGCATGATTAGCATGAAGCTAGCATGATGTTAGCTTGATTAGCATGAAGCTTGCATGAAGTTAGCATGATTAGCATGAAGCTAGCATAAAGTTAGCATGATTAGCATGAAGCTAGAATGATGTTAGCATGATTAGCATGAAGCTAGCATGAAGCTAGCATGATTAGCAGGAAGCTAGCATGAAGCTAACATTTATTGCGTTGCTAGGGTACTAAGTTTGGTTGCTAGGGAGAAAATTGGCATCCCATAATGATCACCCTTCAAGCCACAAGAAAAACGGTCCAACCCCCGTGTCTCTACAATGTTCTGATGCGGAGATATAAGGCTTTGTTTATTCTGTTACTAGGGTACTAAGTTTGGTTGCTAGGGAGAAAATTGGCATCCCATAATGATCACACTTCAAGCCACAAGTAAAACGGTCCAACCCCATGTGTCTCTACAATGTTCTGATGCAGAGATATAAGGCTTTGTTTATTCCGTTGTTAGGGTACTAAGTTTGGTTGCTAGGGAGAAAATTGGCATCCCATAATGATCACACTTCAAGCCACAAGTAAAACGGTCCAACCCCCGTGTCTCTATGATGTTCTGAAGCGGAGATATAAGGCTTTGTTTATTGCGTTGCTAGGGTACTAAGATTGGTTGCTAGGGAGAAAATTGGCATCCCATAATGATTACACTTCAAGCCACAAGTAAAACGGTCCAACCCCTGTGTCTCTACGATGTTCAGATCCAGAGATATAAGGCTTTGTTTATTATGTTGCTAGGGTCTTGATATTTTGTTGCTAGGGGCGTGGCTTAATACCTCAATAAGAATCCTAAGAGACTGATTGGATGCCTGAGTAAAATGAGCCCACCCCTATGTCTCTATGACACGCTGGTGCAAAGATATCCATCTGGGCTTTTTATAATGGTAGTCTATGGGAGATGTTGCTAGGGTACCCAAAATTGTTGCTAGGGGCGTGGCTTAATAGCTCTGGGGTGATCCTAAGAGACTGATTGGATGCTTGAGTAAAATGAGCCCACCCCCATGTCTCTAAGACACTCTAAAGTGAAGATATTCCATCTGGGACGCTCTTATTCCCTTTTATGGGCATGTTTCCTGCCCCATTATAAGTCAATGGGAAATTTTGGGGGCCTCTTACACCCCAGGGGTACAGCTTACACCCCATTGTGAGGTATGTTCTTACACAGCCTGTGAGCCTCCTTAAATGTGGTAAGCCACAAGTTTCTACAAGTTTCTCACTCACAGCTATGACCCGTCAAAGTTTGTCTCAATGTTAAGTCAATGGAAATTTTGGGGTGGTTAAGCGCCCCGTTTAGGAATTCGGAAGGTCCCATCAGTTAGAAAAGATATAGCAACTCGAGTCAGATCAGACCGAAGGTATGTCCAAAGTTTGATGGCTGTAGCTTGAAAGCTCTAGGACGAGTTAGAGTTAGAAATTTTGTCTCAGAAAACACGGAAGAATAATAATAACTAGATAGTAAAGTTTGAAGACAAACTTTATGTTGGCTTGAGAAAGCGTAGCCTGAACGTTTAAAACGGTTTGACATAAGTTTAGTTTAGTAGGCTATCTGGCTGTTAGTATGTTTAAGTATGAAGGTAGCATGATTTACCATGAAGCTAGCATGATGCTAGCATGATTAGCATGAAGCTAGCATGATGCTAGCATGATTAGCATGAAGTTAGCATGATTAGCATGAAGCTAGCATGATTAGCATGAAGTTAGCATGAAGCTAGCATGATGCTAGCATGATTAGCATGAAGCTAGCATGATGCTAGCATGATTAGCATGAAGCTAGCATGATGCTAGCATGATTAGCATGAAGCTAGCATGATGCTAGCATGATTAGCATGAAGCTAGCATGAAGCTAGCATGATGCTAGCATGATTAGCATGAAGCTAGCATGATGCTAACATGATTAGCATGAAGCTAACATGATGATAGCATGATTAGCATGAAGCTAGCATGATGTTAGCATGATTAGCATGAAGCTAGCATGATGCTAGCATGATTAGCATGAAGCTAGCATGAAGCTAGCATGATTAGCATGAAGTTAGCATGAAGCTAGCATGATGCTAGCATGATTAGCATGATGCTAGCATGATTAGCATGAAGCTAGCATGATGCTAGCATGATTAGCATGAAGCTAGCATGATGTTAGCATGATTAGCATGAAGCTAGCATGAAGTTAGCATGATTAGCATGAAGCTAGCATGAAGTTAGCATGATTAGCATGAAGCTAGCATGATTAGCATGAAGCTAGCATGAAGCTAGCATGATTAGCAGGAAGCTAGCATGAAGCTAACATGTATTGCATTGCTAGGGTACTAAGTTTGGTTGCTAGGGAGAAAATTGGCATCCCATAATGATCACCCTTCAAGCCACAAGTAAAACGGTCCAACCCCCGTGTCTCTACAATGTTCTGATGCGGAGATATAAGGCTTTGTTTATTCCGTTACTAGGGTACTAAGTTTGGTTGCTAGGGAGAAAATTGGCATCCCATAATAATCACACTTCAAGCCACAAGTAAAACGGTCCAACCCCAGTGTCTCTACAATTTTCTGATGCAGAGATATGAGGCTTTGTTTATTCCGTTGCTAGGGTACTAAGTTTGGTTGCTAGGGAGAAAATTGGCATCCCATAATGATCACACTTCAAGCCACAAGTAAAACGGTCCAACCCCCGTGTCTCTATGATGTTCTGAAGCGGAGATATAAGGCTTTGTTTATTCCGTTGCTAGGGTACTAAGTTTGGTTGCTAGGGAGAAAATTGGCATCCCATAATGATTACACTTCAAGCCACAAGTAAAACGGTCCAACCCCTGTGTCTCTACGATGTTCAGATCCAGAGATATAAGGCTTTGTTTATTATGTTGCTAGGGTCTTCATATTCTGTTGCTAGGGGCGTGGCTTAATACCTCAATAAGAATCCTAAGAGACTGATTGGATGCCTGAGTAAAATGAGCCCACCCCTATGTCTCTATGACACTCTGGTGCAAAGATATCCATCTGGGCTTTTTATAATGGTAGTCTATGGGAGATGTTGCTAGGGTACCCAAAATTGTTGCTAGGGGCGTGGCTTAATAGCTCTGGGGTGATCCTAAGAGACTGATTGGATGCTTGAGTAAAATGAGCCCACCCCCATGTCTCTAAGACACTCTAAAGTGAAGATATTCCATCTGGGACGCTTTTATTCCCTTTTATGGGCATGTTTCCTGCCCCATTATAAGTCAATGGGAAATTTTGGGGGCCTCTTACACCCCAGGGGTACAGCTTACACCCCATTGTGAGGTATGTTCTTACACAGCCTGTCAGCCTCCTTAAATGTGGTAAGCCACTAGTTTCTACAAGTTTCTCACTCGCAGCTATGACCCGTCAAAGTTTGTCTCAATGTTAAGTCAATGGAAATTTTGGGGTGTTTCAGCGCCCCGTTTAGGAATTCGGAAGGTCCCATCAGTTAGAAAAGATATAGCACACCTCGTCAGATCAGACCGAAAGTCTGTCCAAAGTTTGATGGCTGTAGCTTGAAAGCTCTAGGACGAGTTAGAGTTAGAAATTTTAGTCTCAGAAGAAAAAGAATAATAATAATAACTAGATAGGTACATTTCCTGAAGAAAATGTGAGTGGTGCTTGCCGTGGCAAATTTCGGGGGATAATTTATGATTATACTCCAAGCCAAAAGTAAAACGGTCCAACCCCTGTGTCTCTACGATGTTCTGATGCAGAGATATAAGGCTTTGTTTACTCTGTTGCTAGGGTACTGTATTTGGTTGCTAGGGAAAAAATTGGCATCCACTAGTGATTACACTCCGAGTCACGAGTCAAACTGTCCAAACCCCATGTCTCTACGATGTTCTGATGCGGAGATATAAGGCTTTGTTTACTCTGTTGCTAGGGTACTGTATTTGGTTGCTAGGGAAAAAAATGGCATCCACTAGTGATTACCCTCCGAGTCATGAGTCAAACGGTCCAACCCCCGTGTCTCTACGATGTTCTGATGCGGAGATATAAGGCTTTGTTTACTCTGTTGCTAGGGTACTGTATTTGGTTGCTAGGGAAAAAAATGGCATCCACTAGTGATTACCCTCCGAGTCATGAGTCAAACGGTCCAACCCCCGTGTCTCTACGATGTTCTGATGCGGAGATATAAGGCTTTGTTTACTCTGTTGCTAGGGTACTGTATTTGGTTGCTAGGGAAAAAAATGGGATCCACTAGTGATTACCCTCCGAGTCACGAGTCAAACGGTCCAAACCCCATGTCTCTACGATGTTCTGATGCGGAGATATAAGGCTTTGTTTACTCTGTTGCTAGGGTACTGTATTTCGTTGCTAGGGAAAAAAATGGCATCCACTAGTGATTACCCTCCGAGTCATGAGTCAAACGGTCCAACCCCCGTGTCTCTACGATGTTCTGATGCGGAGATATAAGGCTTTGTTTACTCTGTTGCTAGGGTACTGTATTTGGTTGCTAAGGGAAAAAATGACATCCACTAGTGATTACCCTCCGAGTCACGAGTCAAACGATCCAACCCCCGTGTCTCTACGATGTTCTGATGCGGAGATATAAGGCTTTGTTTACTCTGTTGCTAGGGTACTGTATTTGGTTGCTAGGGGAAAAATGGCATCCACTAGTGATTACTCTCCGAGTCACGAGTCAAACGGTCCGAACCCCATGTCTCTACGATGTTCTGATGCGGAGATATAAGGCTTTGTTTACTCTGTTGCTAGGGTACTGTATTTGGTTGTTAGGGAAAAAAATGGCATCCACTAGTGATTACCCTCCGAGTCATGAGTCAAACGGTCCAACCCCCGTGTCTCTACGATGTTCTGATGCGGAGATATAAGGCTTTGTTTACTCTGTTGCTAGGGTACTGTATTTGGTTGCTAAGGAAAAAAATGGCATCCACTAGTGATTACCCTCCGAGTCACGAGTCAAACGATCCAACCCCCGTGTCTCTACGATGTTCTGATGCGGAGATATAAGGCTTTGTTTACTCTGTTGCTAGGGTACTGTATTTGGTTGCTAGGGGAAAAAATGGCATCCACTAGTGATTACCCTCCGAGTCACGAGTCAAATGGTCCAAACCCCGTGTCTTTACGATGTTCTGATGCGGAGATATAAGGCTTTGTTTACTCTGTTGCTAGGGTACTGTATTTGGTTGCTAGGGAAAAAAATGGCATCCACTAGTGATTACCCTCCGAGTCACGAGTCAAACGGTCCAACCCCCGTGTCTCTACGATGTTCTGATGCGGAGATATAAGGCTTTGTTTACTCTGTTGCTAGGGTACTGTATTTGGTTGCTAGGGAAAAAAATGGCATCCACTAGTGATTACCCTCCGAGTCATGAGTCAAACGGTCCAACCCCCGTGTCTCTACGATGTTCTGATGCGGAGATATAAGGCTTTGTTTACTCTGTTGCTAGGGTACTGTATTTGGTTGCTAGGGAAAAAAATGGGATCCACTAGTGATTACCCTCCGAGTCACGAGTCAAACGGTCCAAACCCCATGTCTCTACGATGTTCTGATGCGGAGATATAAGGCTTTGTTTACTCTGTTGCTAGGGTACTGTATTTGGTTGCTAGGGAAAAAAATGGCATCCACTAGTGATTACCCTCCGAGTCATGAGTCAAACGGTCCAACCCCCGTGTCTCTACGATGTTCTGATGCGGAGATATAAGGCTTTGTTTACTCTGTTGCTAGGGTACTGTATTTGGTTGCTAGGGAAAAAAATGGGATCCACTAGTGATTACCCTCCGAGTCACGAGTCAAACGGTCCAAACCCCATGTCTCTACGATGTTCTGATGCGGAGATATAAGGCTTTGTTTACTCTGTTGCTAGGGTACTGTATTTGGTTGCTAGGGAAAAAAATGGCATCCACTAGTGATTACCCTCCGAGTCATGAGTCAAACGGTCCAACCCCCATGTCTCTACGATGTTCTGATGCGGAGATATAAGGCTTTGTTTACTCTGTTGCTAGGGTACTGTATTTGGTTGCTAGGGGCGTGGCTTGGGAGTGGCCAATGATGAGCCCAGTGATTACACTCTGAGTCACGAGTCAAACGGTCCAAACCCCGTGTCTCTACGATGTTCTGATGCGGAGATATAAGGCTTTGTTTACTCTGTTGCTAGGGTACTGTATTTGGTTGCTAGGGGCGTGGCTTGGGAGTGGCCAATGATGTGCCCAGTGATTACACTCCGAGTCACAAGTAAAACGGTCCAACCCCCGTGTCTCTACGATGTTCTGATGTGGAGATATAAGGCTTTGTTTACTCTGTTGCTAGGGTACTGTATTTGGTTGCTAGGGGCGTGGCTTGGGAGTGGCCAATGATGTGCCCAGTGATTACACTCCGAGTCACAAGTAAAACGGTCCAAACCCCGTGTCTCTACGATGTTCTGATGCGGAGATATAAGGCTTTGTTTATTCGGTTGCTAGGGTGCTCAAATTTGGTTGCTAGGGTCGTGGCTTGGGAGTGGCCAATGATGTGCCCAATTGTTACACCCCTAGTCACAAGTAAAACGGTCCAAACCCCGTGTCTCTACGATGTTCTGATGCGGAGATATAAGGCTTTGTTTATTCGGTTGCTAGGGTGCTCAAATTTGGTTGCTAGGGGCGTGGCTTGGGAGTGGCCAATGATGTGCCAATTGTTACACCCCTAGTCACAAGTAAAACGGTCCAACCCCCGTGTCTCTACGATGTTCTGATGCCGAGATATAACTGTTTGAATTTTATGTTGCTAGGGTGCTCAAAAGTGGTTGCTAGGGGCGTGGCTTAATACCTATGTAAGGATCCTGAGAGACTGATTGGATGTCTGAGTAAAATGAGCCCACCCCCATGTCTCTATGACACTGTGGCGCAAAGATATCCATCTGGGCATTTTATAATGGCAGTCTATGGGAGATGTTGCTAGGGTGCCCAAAATTGTTGCTAGGGGCGTGGCTTAATAGCTCTGGGATGATCCTAAGAGACTGATTGGATGCCCGAGTAAAATGAGCCCACCCACTTATCTCTACGACACTGTAAAGCAAAGATATCTCATCTGGAACTGTTTTATTCCCTTATATGGGCATGTTTCCTGCCCCATTATAAGTCAATGGGAATTTTCGGGTGTCGCTTACACCCCAGGGGTACAACTTACACCCCATTGTGATCCATGTTCTTACAGAGTCTACCACCCTCTTCAAATGTTGTAACCCACATGTTTCTACAAAATCCTTGAGCGGAGCTATGACCCATCAAAGTTGGGCGTAATGTTAAGTCAATGGGATTTTTTGGGTGGTTTTTCGCCCCCCTTTCGAAAACCTTGCACCCGATCGCTTATAAAAGTCATAGCAGACGTGTCCTCAATTAGCCGGTCGTTTTGAGCACTGTTTCATTGGTCTACGACAAACCGTGCGGGACGAGTTACGCGCCGAAAAAGTGTCCAGATATAAGAATAATAAATAAATAAATAATAAGTATGAGCAATAATAATAGTGATGCCTTGCATAAATGCAAGCACCACTAATAATAATAATAAGTTTAAGTGCAACAACAGTATGTTGGCTTTCTCAAGCCAACATAATAATAAAAAGTTTATGTACAACAACAGTATGTTGGCTTTCTCAAGCCAACATAATAATAATAATAATAACTAGATAGAAAAGTTTGAAGACAAACTTTATGTTGGCTTGACAAAGCCTAGCCTGAACGTTTAAAACAGATTGATAGAAATTTAAAACAAGTTTAGTTTAGTATTATAACTTTCTGTAAACATGATACCAAAAGTTACCATGTTAGCATGTTTAGCACTAAGTTAGCATGATGCTAACATGAATTAGCAAGAAGCTAGCATGATGCTAACATGAATTAGCATGAAACTAGCATGATGCTAACATGAATTAGCATGAAGCTAACATGAATTAGCATGAAGCTAACATGATGCTAACATGAATTAGCATGAAGCTAACATGATGCTAACATGAATTAGCATGAAACTAGCATGATGCTAACATGAATTAGCATGAAGCTAACATGAATTAGCATGAAGCTAACATGATGCTAACATGAATTAGCATGAAGCTAGCATGATGCTAACATGAATTAGCATGAAGCTAGCATGATGCTAACATGAATTAGCATGAAGCTAGCATGATGCTAACATGAATTAGCATGAAGCTAGCATGATGCTAACATGAATTAGCATGAAGCTAGCATGATGCTAACATGAATTAGCATGAAGCTAGCATGATGCTAACATGAATTAGCATGAAGCTAGCATGATGCTAACATGAATTAGCATGAAGCTAGCATGATGCTAACATGAATTAGCATGAAGCTAGCATGATGCTTACGTGAATTAGCATGAAGCTAGCATGATGTTAACGTGAATTAGCATGAAGCTAGCATGATGCTAACGTGAATTAGCATGAAGCTAGCATGATGCTAACATGAATTAGCATGAAGCTAGCATGATGCTAACATGAATAAGCATGAAGCTAGCATGATGCTAACATGAATTAGCATGAAGCTAGCATGATGCTAACATGAATTAGCATGAAGCTAGCATGATGCTAACATGAATTAGCATGAAGCTAGCATGATGCTAACATGAATAAGCATGAAGCTAGCATGATGCTAGCATGATTAGCAGGAAGCTAGCATGATGCTAGCATGATTAGCACGAAGCTAACATGAATTAGCATGAAGCTAGCACGACGCTAACATGAATTAGCATGAAGCTAGCACGACGTTACATGAATTAGCATGAAGCTAGCACGACGATAACATGAATTAGCATGAAGCTAGCACAATGCTAACATGAATTAGCATGAAGCTAGCACAATGCTAACATGAATTAGCATGAAGCTAGCACGATGCTAACATGAATTAGCATGAAGCTAGCACGATGCTAACATGAATTAGCATGAAGCTAGCACGAAGCTAACATGAATTAGCATGAAGCTAGCACGAAGCTAACATGAATTAGCATGAAGCTAGCACGAAGCTAACATGAATTAGCATGAAGCTAGCACGATGCTAACATGAATTAGCATGAAGCTAGCACGATGCTAACATGAACTAGCATGAAGCTAACACGATGCTAACATGAATTAGCATGAAGCTAGCACGATGCTAACATGAATTAGCATGAAGCTAGCACGATGCTAACATGAATTACCCTGAAGCTAGCACGATGCTAACATGAATTAGCATGAAGCTAGCACGATGCTAACATGAATTAGCATGAAGCTAGCACGAAGCTAACATGAATTAGCATGAAGCTAGCACGATGCTAACATGAATTAGCATGAAGTTAGCATGATGCTAACATGAATTAGTATGAAGCTAGCATGATGCTAACATGATTAACATGAAGTTAGCAAGATTTATTATGAAATTAGCATAAAGCTAGCACGAAACTAGCATGAAGCTAGTATGACTTAGCATGGAGCTAGCATAAGGCTAACATGACCAAAAGACCCAACCCCCATGTCTCTACGATGTTCGGATCCAGAGATATAAGGCTTTGTTTATTATGTTGCTAGGGTGCTCATATTTGGTTGCTAGGGGCGTGGCTTAATACCTCAATAAGAATCCTCCGAGACTGATTGGATGCCTGAGTAAAATGAGCCCACCCCCATGTCTCTGTGACACTGTGCTGCAAAGATATCCATCTGGGCATTTTATAATGGCAGTCTATGGGATATGTTGCTAGGGTGCCCAAAAATGGTTGCTAGGGGCGTGGCTTAATAGCTATGGGGCGATCCTGAGAGACTGATTGGATGCCTGACTAAATTGAGCCCACCCCCATGTCTCTACGACACTCTAAAGTGAAGATATTCCATCTGGGACGCTTTTATTCCCTTATATGGGCATGTTCCCTGCCCCATTATAAGTCAATGGGGAAATTTGGGTGCCCCTTACACCCCAGGGGTGAAACTTACACCCCAATGTGATGTATGTTCTTACAGAGCCTGCCAGCCTCTTCAAATGTGGTAACCCACAAGTTTCTACAAATTTCTCGCTTGAAGCTATGACCCGTCAAAGTTTGTCGCAATGTTAAGTCAATGGAAAATTTGGGGTGTTTGAACGCCCCGTTTAGGAATTCGGTAGGTCCCATCAGTTAGAAAAGTCATAGCAACAATCTACGTACCAGTCTTAAAAGTTTTGTAAAGTTTTGTGGGTGTAGCTTGAAAGCTCTAGGAGGAGTTACTGTGAGAAAAAGTTTGTACCAGAAGAATAATAATAACTAGATAGGAACATTTCCTGAAGAAAATGTGAAGTGGTGCTTGCCGTGGCAAATTTCGGGGGACAATATATGATTATACTCCAAGCCAAAAGTAAAACAATTCAACCCACATGTCTCTACGATATTCTGATGCGAAGATATAAGGCTTTGTTTATTCGGTTGCTAGGGTACTGTATTTGGTTGCTAGGGAGAAAATTGGCATCCACTAGTGATTACACTCCGAGTCACAAGTCAAACGGTCCAAACCCTGTGTCTCTACGATGTTCTGATGCGGAGATATAAGGGTTTGTTTACTCTGTTGCTAGGGTACTGTATTTGGTTGCTAGGGAAAAAAATGGCATCCACTAGTGATTACCCTCCGAGTCATGAGTCAAACGGTCCAACCCCCGTGTCTCTACGATGTTCTGATGTGGAGATATAAGGCTTTGTTTACTCTGTTGCTAGGGTACTGTATTTGGTTGCTAAGGAAAAAAATGGAATCCACTAGTGATTACCCTCCGAGTCACGAGTCAAACGATCCAACCCCCGTGTCTCTACGATGTTCTGATGCGGAGATATAAGGCTTTGTTTACTCTGTTGCTAGGGTACTGTATTTGGTTGCTAGGGAAAAATAGGCATCCCATAATGATTACACTCCGAGTCACGAGTCAAACGGTCCAACCCCCGTGTCTCTACGATGTTCTGATGCGGAGATAATGAAGCTAGCATGATTAGCATGAAGCTAACATGAAGCTAGCATGATTAACATTAGCATGATTACCATGAAGTTAGCATGAAGCTAGCATGATTACCATGAAGTTAACATGAAGCTAGCATGATTAGCATGAAGCTAGCATGAAGCTAGCATGAAGCTAACATGATTAGCATGAAGTTAGCATGAAGCTAGCATGATGCTAGCATGATTTGCATGATGTTACCACGATTAGCATGAAGCTAGCATGAAGCTACCATGATTAGCATGAAGCTAGCATGAAGTTAGCATGATTAGCATGAAGCTAGCATGATGCTAACATGATTAGCATGAAGCTAGCATGATTAGCATGAAGCTAGCATGAAGCTAGCATGATTAGCATGAAGTTAGCATGATGCTAACATGATGCTAACATGAAGTTAGCATTATTAGCATGAAGCTAACATGATTAGCATGAAGCTAGCATGATGCTAGTATGATTAGCATGAAGCTAGCATGATGTTAACATGATTAGCATGAAGCTAGCATGATTAGCATGATGCTAACATGAAGCTAGCATGATTAGCATGAAGCTAACATGATTAGCATGAAGCTAGCATGATGCTAGCATGATTAGCATGAAGCTAGCATGATGGTAGCATGATTAGCATGAAGCTAGCATGAAGCTAGCATGATTTGCATGAAGCTAGCATGATGCTAGCATGATTAGCATGAAGCTAGCATGATGCTAGCATGATTAGCATGAAGCTAGCATGATTAGCATGAAGCTAGCATGATGCTAGCATGATTAGCATGAAGCTAACATGATTAGCATGAAGCTAGCATGATGTTAGCATGATTAGCATGAAGCTAGCATGATGGTAGCATGATTAGCATGAAGCTAGCATGAAGCTAGCATGATTTGCATGAAGCTAGCATGATTAGCATGAAGCTAGCATGAAGCTAGAATGATTAGCATGAAGCTAACATGATTAGCATGAAGCTAGCATGATGTTAGCATGATTAACATGAAGCTAGCATGATTAGCATGATGCTAACATGAAGCTAGCATGATTAACATGAAGCTAACATGATTAGCATGAAGCTAGCATGATGCTAACATGAATTAGCATGAAGCTAGCATGATGCTAACATGAATTAGCATGAAGCTAGCATGAATTAGCATAAAGCTACCATTATGCTAACATGAATTAGCATGAAGCTAACATGAATTAGCATGAAGTTAGCATGATGCTAACATGAATTAACATAAAGCTAGCATGAAGCTAACATGAATTAGCATAAAGCTAGCATGATGTTAACATGAATTAGCATGAAGCTAGCACGATGCTAACATGAATTAGCATGAAGCTAGCACGATGCTAACATGAATTAGCATGAAGCTAGCACGATGTTAACATGAATTAGCATGAAGCTAGCACAATGCTAAAATGAAGAAGCATGAAGCTAGCATTATGTTAACATGAATTAGCATGAAGCTGGCATGATGCTAACATAAATTAGCATGAAGCTAGCATGATGCTAACATAAATAAGCATCAAGCTAGCATGATGCTAACATTATTTAGCATGAAGTTAGCAAGATATATTATGAAATTAGCATAAAGCTAGCATGAAACTAGCATGAAGCTAGTATGACCTAGCATGAAGCTAGCATGAAGCTAACAAGACCCAAACACCCAACCCCCATGTCTCTATGATGTTCGGATCCAGAGATATAAGGCTTTGTTTATTCCGTTGCTAGGGTGTTCATATTTGGTTGCTAGGGGCGTGGCTTAACACCTCTTGGCATTAACTAGTGATTACCCTTCGAGTCACGAATAAAACGGTCCAACCCCCGTGTCTCTACGATGTTCTGATGCGGAGATATAAGGCTTTGTTTATTCAGTTGCTAGGGTGCTCAAATTTGGTTGCTAGGGGCGTGGCTTGGGAGTGACCAATGATGTGCCCAATTGTTACACGCCTAGTCACAAGTAAAATGGTCCAACCCCCGTGTCTCTACGATGTTCTGATGCCGAGATATAACTGTTTGAATTTTATGTTGCTAGGGTGCTCAAAAGTGGTTGCTAGGGGCGTGGCTTAGTAAGTCTTTAAGGATCCTGAGAGACTGATTGGATACTTGAGTAAAATGAGCCCACCCCCATGTCTCTATGACACTGTGGTGCAAAGATATCCATCTGGGCATTTTATAATGGCACTCTATGGGAGATGTTGCTAGGGTGCCCAAAATTGTTGCTAGGGGCGTGGCTTAATAGCTCTGGGATGATCCTGAGAGACTGATTGGATGCCCGAGTAAAATGAGCCCACCCACTTATCTCTACGACACTGTAAATCAAAGATATCCCATCTGGAACGGTTTTATTCCCTTATATGGGCGTGTTCCCTGCCCCATTATAAGTCAATGGGAAATTTTGGGGGCCTCTTACACCCCAGGGGTACAACTTACACCCCATTGTGATCCATGTTCTTACAGAGTCTACCACCCTCTTCAAATTTAGTAACCCACATGTTTCTAAGGAATCCTCACTCGTACCTATAACCCGTCAAAATTTTTGCAATGGTAAGTCTATGGGATTTTGCCCCATTGACTTTTCATTGGGCATTTTTGGGCACCTCTTACACCCCAGGGGTACAACTTACACCCCACTGTGATCCATGTTTTTACAGAGCCTACCACCCTCTTCAAAAGTTGTAACCCACATGTTTCAACAAAATCCTTGAGAGGAGCTATGACTCGTCAAAGTTGGGCGCAATGTTAAGTCAATGGGATTTTTCGGGTGGTTTTTCGCCCCCCTTTCAGAAATCCTGCACCCGATCGCTTATAAAAGTCATAGCACACCTCTCCTCAATAATCCGGTCGATTTGAGCCCTCTTTCATGGGACTACGTTAAACCGTGCGGGACGAGTTACGCGCCGAAAAAGTGTCCAGAAAAAGAAGAATAATAATAATAACTAGATAGGTACATTTCCTGAAGAAAATGTGAAGTGGTGCTTGCCGTGGCAAAATTCTCGGGACAATATATGATTATACTCCAACCCAAAAGTAAAACGTTCCAACCCCCGTGTCTCTATGAGGTTTTGATGCAGAGATATAAGGCTTTGTTTATGCGGTTGCTAGGGTACTGTATTTGGTTGCTATGGAAAAATTTGGCATCCACTAGTGATTACACTCAGAGTCACGAGTTAAACGGTCCAACCCCCGTGTCTCTACGATGTTCTGATGCGGAGATATAAGGCTTTGTTTACACTGTTGCTAGGGTACTGTATTTGGTTGCTAGGGAAAAAATTGGCATCCACTAGTGATTACATACCGAGTCACGAGTCAAACGGTCCAACCCCCGTGTCTCTACGATGTTCTGATGCGGAGATATAAGGCTTTGTTTACTCTGTTGCTAGGGTACTGTATTTGGTTGCTAGGGAAAAAAATGGCATCCCATAATGATTACACTCTGAGTCACTAGTCAAACGGTCCAACCCCCGTGTCTCTACGATGTTCTGGTGCGGAGATATAAGGCTTTGTTTACTCTGTTGCTAGGGTACGGTATTTGGTTGCTAGGGAAAAAATTGGCATCCCATAATGATTACACTCCGAGTCACGAGTAAAACGGTCCAACCCCCGTGTCTCTACGATGTTCTGATGCGGAGATATAAGGCTTTGTTTACACTGTTGCTAGGGTACTGTATTTGGTTGCTAGGGAAAAAATTGGCATCCACTAGTGATTACATGCCGAGTCACGAGTCAAACGGTCCAACCCCCGTGTCTCTACGATGTTCTGATGCGGAGATATAAGGCTTTGTTTACTCTGTTGCTAGGGTACTGTATTTGGTTGCTAGGGAAAAAAATTGCATCCACTAGTGATTACCCTCCGAGTCATGAGTCAAACGGTCCAACCCCCGTGTCTCTACGATGTTCTGATGTGGAGATATAAGGCTTTGTTTACTCTGTTGCTAAGGTACTGTATTTGGTTGCTAGGGGCGTGGCTTGGGAGTGGCCAATGATGTGCCCAGTGATTACACTCCGAGTCACAAGTAAAACGGTCCAACCCCCGTGTCTCTACGATGTTCTGATGCGGAGATATAAGGCTTTGTTTACTCTGTTGCTAGGGTACGGTATTTGGTTGCTAGGGAAAAAATTGGCATCCCATAATGATTACACTCCGAGTCACGAGTAAAACGGTCCAACCCCCGTGTCTCTACGATGTTCTGATGCGGAGATATAAGGCTTTGTTTACACTGTTGCTAGGGTACTGTATTTGGTTGCTAGGGAAAAAATTGGCATCCACTAGTGATTACATGCCGAGTCACGAGTCAAACGGTCCAACCCCCGTGTCTCTACGATGTTCTGATGCGGAGATATAAGGCTTTGTTTACTCTGTTGCTAGGGTACTGTATTTGGTTGCTAGGGAAAAAATTGGCATCCCATAATGATTACACTCTGAGTCACGAGTCAAACGGTCCAACCCCCGTGTCTCTACGATGTTCTGATGCGGAGATATAAGGCTTTGTTTACTCTGTTGCTAGGGTACTGTATTTGGTTGCTAGGGAAAAAATGAGCATCCCATAATGATTACACTCCGAGTCACGAGTCAAACGGTCCAACCCCCGTGTCTCTACGATGTTCTGATGCGGAGATATAAGGCTTTGTTTACTCTGTTGCTAGGGTACTGTATTTGGTTGCTAGGGAAAAAATTGGCATCCCATAATGATTACACTCTGAGTCACGAGTCAAACGGTCCAACCCCCTTGTCTCTACGATGTTCTGATGCGGAGATATAAGGCTTTGTTTACTCTGTTGCTAGGGTACTGTATTTGGTTGCTAGGGAAAAAATTGGCATCCCATAATGATTACACTCTGAGTCACGAGTCAAACGGTCCAACCCCTGTGTCTCTACGATGTTCTGATGCGGAGATATAAGGCTTTGTTTACTCTGTTGCTAGGGTACTGTATTTGGTTGCTAGGGAAAAAATGGGCATCCCATAATGATTACACTCCGAGTCACGAGTCAAACGGTCCAACCCCTGTGTCTCTACGATGTTCTGATGCGGAGATATAAGGCTTTGTTTACTCTGTTGCTAGGGTACTGTATTTGGTTGCTAGGGAAAAAATTGGCATCCCATAATGATTACACTCTGAGTCACGAGTCAAACGGTCCAACCCCCGTGTCTCTACGATGTTCTGATGCGGAGATATAAGGCTTTGTTTACTCTGTTGCTAGGGTACTGTATTTGGTTGCTAGGGAAAAAATGGGCATCCCATAATGATTACACTCCGAGTCACGAGTCAAACGGTCCAACCCCTGTGTCTCTACGATGTTCTGGTGCGGAGATATAAGGCTTTGTTTACTCTGTTGCTAGGGTACTGTATTTGGTTGCTAGGGGCGTGGCTTAAAAGCTTTGGGAATATCCTGATAGACTGATTGGATGTCTGAGTAAAATGAGCCCACCCCCTTGTCTTTACGACATTGTAAAGCAAAGATATCCCATCTGGAACTTTTTTATTCCCTTATATGGGCATGTTTCCTGCCCCATTACAAGTCAATGGGAAAATTCGGGTGCCTTCTACACCCCAGGGGTACAACTTACACCCCATTGTGATCCATGTTCTTACAGAGTCTACCACCCTCTTCAAATAATGTAACCCACATGTTTCTACAAAATCCTCGCTCGTACCTATGACCCGTCAAAGTTTTTGCAATGTTAAGTCTATGGGATTTTCCCCCATTGACTTTTCATTGGGGCACTTTTGGGCGCCTCTTACACCCCAGGGGTACAACTTACACCCCAATGTGATGTATGTTCTTACAGAGTCTACCACCCTCTTCAAATGTTGTAACCCACATGTTTCTACAAAATCCTCGAGCGGAGTTATGACTCGTCAAAGTTGGGCGCAATGTTAAGTCAATGGGATTTTTCGGGTGTTTTTTCGCTCCCCTTTCGGAAATCCTGCACCCGATCGCTTATAAAAGTCATAGCACACCTCTCCTCAATAAGCCGGTCGATTTGAGCCCTCTTTCATGGGTCTACGACAAACCGTGCGGGACGAGTTAGGTGCCGAAAAAACGTGCAGATGTAAGAATAAAATATAATAATAATTTTTGGAATAGTAATAGTGATGCCTTGCATAAATGCAAGCACCACTAATAATAATAATAATAAGTATGCAAGATAGTAATAGTGATGCTTTGCATAAATGCAAGCACCACTAATAATAATAACTAGATAGGTACATTTCCTGAAGAAAATGTGAAGTGGTGCTTGCCGTGGCAAAATTCTCGGGACAATATATGATTATACTCCAACCCAAAAGTAAAACGTTCCAACCCACTATCCACTAGTGATTACACTCAGAGTCACGAGTTAAACGGTCCAACCCCCGTGTCTCTACGATGTTCTGATGCGGAGATATAAGGCTTTGTTTACACTGTTGCTAGGGTACTGTATTTGGTTGCTAGGGAAAAAATTGGCATCCACTGGTGATTACACTCTAAGTCACAAGTCAAACGGTCCAACCCCCGTGTCTCTACGATGTTCTGATGCAGAGATATAAGGGTTTGTTTACTCTGTTGCTAGGGTACTGTATTTGGTTGCTAGGGGAAAAAATGGCATCCACTAGTGATTACCCTCCGAGTCACGAGTCAAACGGTCCAAACCCTGTGTCTCTATGATGTTCTGATGTGGAGATATAAGGCTTTGTTTACTCTGTTGCTAGGGTACTGTATTTGGTTGCTAGGGAAAAAAATGGCACCCACTAGTGATTACATGCCGAGTCACAAGTAAAATGGTCCAACCCCCGTGTCTCTACGATGTTCTGAAGCAGAGATATAAGGATTTGTTTACTCTGTTGCTAGGGTACTGTATTTGGTTGCTAGGGGAAAAAATGGCATCCACTAGTGATTACCCTCCGAGTCACGAGTCAAACGGTCCAAACCCTGTGTCTCTATGATGTTCTGATGTGGAGATATAAGGCTTTGTTTACTCTGTTGCTAGGGTACTGTATTTGGTTGCTAGGGAAAAAAATGGCACCCACTAGTGATTACATGCCGAGTCACAAGTAAAATGGTCCAACCCCCGTGTCTCTACGATGTTCTGAAGCAGAGATATAAGGCTTTGTTTACTCTGTTGCTAGGGTACTGTATTTGGTTGCTAGGGAAAAAAATGGCATCCACTAGTGATTACCCTCCGAGTCACGAGTCAAACGGTCCAAACCCCGTGTCTCTATGATGTTCTGATGCGGAGATATAAGGCTTTGTTTACTCTGTTGCTAGGGTACTATATTTGGTTGCTAGGGGCGTGGCTTGGGAGTGGCCAATGATGTCGCAAATTATTACGCTCTGAGTCACAAGTAAAATGGTCTAACCCCCGTGTCTCTATGATGTTCTGATGCTGAGATATAAGGCTTTGTTTACTCTGTTGCTAGGGTACTGTATTTGGTTGCTAGGGAAAAAATGGCATCCACTAGTGATTACCCTCCGAGTCACGAGTCAAACGGTCCAAACCCCGTGTCTCTACGATGTTCTGATGCGGAGATATAAGGCTTTGTTTACTCTGTTGCTAGGGTACTATATTTGGTTGCTAGGGGCGTGGCTTGGGAGTGGCCAATGATGTCGCAAGTTATTACGCTCTGAGTCACAAGTAAAATGGTCCAACCCCCGTGTCTCTACGATGTTCTGATGCGGAGAAATAAGGATTTGTTTATTCGGTTGCTAGGGTGCTCCAATTTGGTTGCTAGGGGCGTGGCTTGGGAGTGGCCAATGATGCGGCCAGTGATTACCCTCCGAGTCACGAGTAAAACGGTCCAACCCCCGTGATTCTATGATGTTCTGATGCAGAGATATAAGGCTTTGTTTATTCGGTTGCTAGGGTGCTCATATTTGGTTGCTAGGGGCGTGGCTTGAGAGTGGCCAATGATGTCGCAAGTTATTACGCTCTGAGTCACAAGTAAAATGGTCCAACCCCCGTGTCTCTACGATGTTCTGATGCGGAGAAATAAGGATTTGTTTATTCGGTTGCTAGGGTGCTCCAATTTGGTTGCTAGGGGCGTGGCTTGGGAGTGGCCAATGATGTCGCAAGTTATTACGCTCTGAGTCACAAGTAAAATGGTCCAACCCCCGTGTCTCTACGATGTTCTGATGCGGAGAAATAAGGATTTGTTTATTCGGTTGCTAGGGTGCTCCAATTTGGTTGCTAGGGGCGTGGCTTGGGCGTGGCCAATGATGCGGCCAGTGATTACCCTCCGAGTCATGAGTAAAACGGTCCAACCCCCATGATTCTACGATGTTCTGATGTCAAGATATAACTGTTTGAATTTTATGTTGCTAGGGTGCTTAAAAGTGGTTGCTAGGGGCGTGGCTTAATAGCTCTGGGACTATCCTGGTAAATTGATTGGATGTCTGAGTAAAATGAGCCCACCCCCATGTCTCTACGATATTGTAAAGCGAAGATATCCCATCTGGAACTTTTTTATTCCCTTATATGGGCATGTTTCCTGCCCCATTATAAGTCAATGGGAATTTTCGGGTGCCTCTTACACCCCAGGGGTACAGCTTACACCCCAATGTGATGTATGTTCTTACAGAGTCTATCACCCTCTTCAAATGTTGTAACCCACATGTTTCTACAAAATCCTCAAGCGGAGCTATGACCCGTCAAAGTTCGGCCCAATGTTAAGTCAATGGGATTTTTCGGGTGGTTTTTCGCCCCCCTTTCGAAAATCCTGCACCCGATCGCTTATAAAAGTCATAGCACACCTCTCCTTTATAATCCGGTCGATTTGAGCCCTCTTTCATGGGACTGTGGCAAACCGTGCGGGACGAGTTACGCGCCGAAAAAGTGTGCAGACATAAGAATAATAAGATATAATAATAAGTATGAGCAATAATAATAGTGATGCTTTGCATAAATGCAAGCACCACTAATAATAATAATAATAATAATAATAATAATAAGCTTAGATCGAAGAACAGTATGTTGGCTTTGTCAAGCCAACATAATAATAATAAGTTTAAGTGCAACAACAGTATGTTGGCTTTCTCAAGCCAACATAATGACTAGTGTGGGAATGCTGTGTATGACTTGGGGGATAGCAGAAACACAAAAGGTTGATGACACTGTATTTTTTTGTATAACTTTAATCATACCTTGTCTGAACTTTAAACCAAAATTTGTCTTTTTGTTCTTCTTTTAGGACATTTTCTATTCGACGTCTTATTCATTATTGTAAGTAACACTGTCAGATATAACATATTTACAGTATCTTACAAAAGTATTTTACACCCCTCACATTTCATCAACCATTTTAGTATATCTTCTCAAGGAACAGTACTATAAAAATTTGGGTAGTCAAGTGCAACTTGTATAGTAGTACAGATTTACTGTTCTCTAAACATACAGCCATTATTGTCAGTATAGGCAACAAAAGCGAGTACACCCTAAGTGATTATAAATGTATATCATTTAACAATACAAAGCCTATTCATTATGTTCATGTTTTTATTTGCTAGACCGCACTCTACAAATTTGGTTATCTTGTATTAGAGCAGTTTAAAAACAACACATAAGTGCTGCTAACATTGCTTTACAGAAGGAACTGGAAGGTCAGATTATCAGTGCTCAAATTATATGTCACACACTACAGTAAGTCAGTGCATGGCTGTCATTCCACAAGGAAGCCTCTTCTGAAGCTGGCAAGAAACCCCACAAACATTTTGCTGAAGATAACCTAACCATGAATTACAGGAACCATATCCTGTTACATGTGTGGTGTTGGGCCATGCAAACCGAATTGTTGCAGTGTGTGGCATTTGGTCTGAGCACTGACAATCTGACCTTCTGCAACTTGTAATGCAGCAGGGCTCGACATTAAGGCTTGTCCGCTTGTCCGGGACAAGTGGATTTTTTGCAGGACAAGTGTAAGAGAAAATTAGTTGTCCGACTGGACAAGTTAAATTTCAATCAATGTTTTTTCACGTTATGTGCCGTTAACGACAGAGCAGAACACGCAGCGCAAACACAGAGCGGAATATTGAACAGAGAGCGCAGCACGCCGACACACATGTTTACATGTTACTGTTATTGTTACTAAACAAGCTGTGCGTGCATTAAACCTGATCGCCGAACACGGAGGGGCGGGAGTCGCGGAGAGTTATGTTTCTTCAGGCTCCGGCGTGAATATAAATGACTTCACTGTGTGTCAAAAAAAGACGATTTAAGTCTGTATTTTTTCTCTTCTAACGTTCGGTAAAACACATAATAGGCTTAAAATCTTGTTTAAGAATCTGTTTTATAACGAGAATCTCTCTTTCAGCGCGCTGCGCGACAGCTGATTTGAATCTGACAGAGTTTGTCACTGTACATTAAAAATCCCACACGAACATTACAGCGTAAATGCTAGGTTTACGATTGATTTTATATATATATATATATATAACAGATAATCTAGATACATTTATTCTAATAAGTTTTTTAAAACATGGTAATGTTTTAATGTTTTGCTTTAGTGTTTTAATGTCAGACAATCATTGAAAAATCATCTATTATTTTGCTTTAATTGCTAGTCCGGGTTTGGTTGAAGGCTACAGTTTGTCCGGTTAGAACAAGTATGTCTCACTCAAAGTATTCAAATCGTTGACTTTATTAAATGTGCGTAGATGTGTGGTTAGTATAAAACCTCCTTTGATTTGAATCAATCCTGCTTATTTAAACTATAACTATTTACACTATTCAGTCGATCTCCTTTCCCGTTATCATTCACCTGCTCTATTCTCCGAAACTGCGCAGACTCTCTAGCGGAAAGTTTTGGAACAGTCCATTTCGCACGTAATAACAGGGGTGACCGGATTAGTCCATTTATTAAAGTTGACACTTTTCTACAATCATTGAAATGTGGGAAAAATAAAGAGAAAGGCAGCAGATATAGCATCATTCTTCAGAAAGAGTAGCAAGAAGCAGCCAAATGATTTGATTAAATTATTTGATTATGATTATTTGATTAAATAGTTTAAAAAAACATGAGGTTGAATTATGACTATAAATTAGAGCCCGACCGATATGCATTTTTTTGGGCCGATGCCGATACAGATATTAGGGAGTAAAAAAAGACCGATAACGATATATCGGCCGATATTCTTTATGTGTATATTATAGTACAGTACACAGCAGGCTACTGTACATATAATACACTATATACATTAACAGAATATACTATATAGAAATACTTTTTTTGCAATGATCACTCACAAATGTGGTGATCAAACACTTAAAATGACGTGACAAAGATATGTAATATAGGCAGGTGTGTTTTACAAGTTAACAATAAACTTTATTATCCAAAATGATTCTGATATAAGTGCACAAAACAGTAAACTTGACTAATTATAAATAACTTTAAATCACAAACAAAACAAAATACATATAACTTAAATGATTGTCAGTTTTGACGAGAATAATGTTATATTGGGCTTATTTTGAAAATGGAAACTTATAAAGTTATTGTTTATTAGCTTTACAGTAAGTTATGTACTTCACAAATTAATTAGAAACTTACCGTTAAGACGACAATGCTTGACTTGCTGACAACATAATGATGTAGGCTTATGTTTAATGTACTGCACAACGTTTTTATAACACGAACCCATAGTGTTCTGCCGGTACTTTAAACTTTTATAAAACTAAAGCGTCTGCTCTCCGCCTCTTTAATTTAGCGAGGGTGTAAAGTGGCGCGAGCTTATTTAATCAATTGCTTTGAAATGAGCATGTTCAGTAACAGCACAAGCAGCTGTACTCCCACAGACTGCGCGGCAGTTAAAGCGCGTCCTTTCTCCGCCTCGCATCATTTCTTCCGCTTGCGTTTTAAACAACTCGCAAGTGGACAAAAGAGACGGATTAAAAACACCAAATGTAAACCGGAATGTGTCTTTCTCGCCCACTTATAATCCAATCGACCAAAGCGCGTCTTAATACCAGGTGTAAAATGTTGTGAAGAACCCGCGTGGCTTCCGCCACCTGAACTGAGAGACTGACTGAAGTGAAGGGGGGTTGGCTGGTGTCACTAAAGTGAATGACCTGGGTCACCATTAGCAACCAGTAGGGCGCACCCTGCTGGACAAACAAGTACTTACATCTTTCAAAAGCATTTAATGTCTTCTGTAAGGAACGTTCATATCGGCTTCATATCTGCGGCTTATACGCCGATACAGATATATCTGCGACAGGCTCATATCGGCCGATAAAATCGGCAAAACGATAAATCGGTCGGGCTCTACTATAAATTGTATGTTAATCTCAATTAATTTTAATTCAAATTAAAGTATTGTAGCAATTGTATACATTATTCTTATTAACACACCTATAATACTTAAAAGTATTTTAAGGTTGGATGATAGAGATTTTATGTGCACCAGAGTAACTGCTGGCCCCTGCCTGGCCACCCCTATGAAAAATCCCTTGCTCCGCCACTGATTAGCAAAAACACAAAAAATACATTATATTATAAATCTTTACCCGGACAAGTGACTTTTGTTCATGGACAAGTGAAACACAAATTTACTTGTCCGAAGGACAAGTTGCTCAAAAAGTTAATGTCAAGCCCTGAATGCAGTGTTGGCAGCACTTATGTTTTTTTTAAGCCAGCTTCTGCACCTGACGTACAGCATGAGGACTACAACATCTATTATCATATAGTGTGTACTCACTTTTGATGTCAGCTATTTTGACAATAATGGCTGTAGGTTTAGTTATTTTCAGAGGATAGTAAATCTATTCTGCTATACAAGTAGCACATTGATTCTAAAATTTATCCAAATTTTATTTTTGTAGTATTTTCTAGGGGTGGGAATCATTTGGACCCTCATGAATTGATTCAGAATCAATTCTTAGGTCCCGGTTTAATTCAGAATCGATTCTTGATGTAGTAATTAGCATATTTGTGATGCCATCTCAAAACCAGAATAGTGTTGCACTTTTGCTACTAGTCTCTGAACTGTCATATACTGTACTTTAATGCAACTAAGTGATCAATAATGTCATTCTTATACATATATGTTCTGTTTCTGTTGTAAGACATTAAAGCCAGTAAAAAAGTAATTAAACATGACATATATTAATTCTATATATTAACTGGCATTAACCTTCACAAACTGACTAATGTTAAGCATATCATCATTATTTTGGCAATATTAATGTATTTATCTAATGCAGCGCAACCAGCGTCTTAGATAACAAGCTATGTGGTTATTTTTACAGAAGTATATTCATGTTCTTATATCTAAACAGTCAGCGAATGGTTTAAGGAAACGCTATTAGCACAGTCAGATAAGTCAGTAAATTGAATGTGCTGTTTCTCCCTGCAACTCACAGAACAGAGAAAAGGCAGAGGAAGATCATCACAAAGTGTATCTTGTTTTCTTGCAGTTTAGAAATAGGGCTGTCCTAGATGTATTTGTTTATTTCTTTCTCTACTGCTTGTGTAAGCTCCACTGTAGGTGCTCGTGGAGTGGGCACTCTTTCAAGTTGTCTGTGTGCAGCACCGCTCCCCCCGTTGAGTCACACTTTTTTTTTGGTTCTGATAACGTCACGTTATTATTTTGTAAGAGAACATTTAAGAATCGATTCTTGACCTTTGTGAATCGATTCAGAATCTGCCACGTTCACATAGCGATGCATCGAATAATTTATTTTTTTTGTCCCATCCCTAGTTTTGTCCCTTGGGAAGATAAACTAAAACAGTTGCAAATGTGAGGGGTGTACTCAATTTTGTGAGATAGTGTAACTAGAGCTGTCATGAAGTTTATATTTTACATGATAATATACAAGTAGTGATTTGTATTATTCATAACACATTTAGTAAAAATAGAAATAGAAAAACAGATAATATAGTAATGCATGTAATGTCCTGCTCCATTTTCAATAATTCATGTTCTCGTTTACATTTACTGTGTATGTTGTAATGTTATGTTATATTATGTCTTTACAGTGTAACTAACTTGTTTTTTTCTCTGTTTGTTGTTTGTTGTATGTTCTTGTCTTGTCTTTTCAATACCTTTTAAACTAAATTTCAAACCTTTACTTTGCTTAAATCTTCACCGCTGTTCCATTCTTTACTTTCACTTCATCAACTAATAAAATAACTGGCCATGCCCCCCCCAAAATGCTGCTGCTCTGCTTGCTGCTTGCTTGCCTGCACCCCCAACGCACCCCAATGCAATCTACCAATGCAAACCTGACAAATGCATCTTGCTGCTTGCCTACGCATCTTAAAAAAAATGGCCAGACGTACAAAAACGCTGAAAACGTACAAAAACGCTGAAAACGTACAAAAACGCTGAAAACGTACAAAAACGCTTCTTGTGATTCTGAAAAACGCTTCTTGTGATTCCAAAAAATGCTTCTTGTGATTCTGAAAACCCCCTTCCTGTGATTCTGAAAACCCCCTTCCTGTGAACCTGAAAACCCCCTTCCTGTGAACCTGAAAACCCCCTTCCTGTGAACCTGAAAATCTTCTTCCTGTGAACCTGAAAATCTTCTTCCTGTGAGCCTTACTGCCAAACCCAAGTGAACATTGACACCACTGAACTACAACTACTACAAGAGAAAAGGAGCTCCAAAACATCTCTTCCAGTACACCTTGCTGCCTGTTGTCTTCAAGAAGGACCACTGATTCAAGCTCAGCTTTTGAAGCCTACTGTTTAACGTTACATTAGTTACATTTTTGTGGTAGTGTTTATCATACAGGTATATTTTATTTAAATAGATTTTATAAGCTATATACAATTAAATAGTCTTTCTGTTAGTCTTGTTAAAAAAATTTCTGTACAGTATACGTTAAAGTACATTTGGGTGACATTTTATTTATTATAAACATTACATTCGTGTTACTTATTACATTAGTCTGAATTATTAAATCTGTGTGAAGTATTACATAAGTTTGAGTTAATACACCTGTGTTAAGTATAACATTAGTAGTGAGTTATTTAATCTGTGCTATTATTACATTAATCTGAGTTATAACATCTGTGTTACATTAGTCTTAGTTGTTGCACCTGTTTTAAGTATTACATTAGACTTGAGTAATTAAATCTTTGTTAAGTATTACATAGGTTTGAGTTCTGACACCTGTGTTAAGTTTTTCATTAGTCTTGAGTTATTTAATCTGTGTTAGTATTACATTAGTCTGAGTTATAACATCTGTGTAACATTAGTCTTAGTTGTTACACCTGTTTTTAGTATTACATTAGTCTTGAGTAATTAAATCTGTGTTAAGTATTACATAAGTTTGAGTTACTACATCTATGTTAAATATTACATAAGTCTCAGTTATTTAATCATATTACTTTAGTCTGAGTTATAACATCTGTGTTACATTAGTCTAAGTTGTTACACCCGTTTTAAGTATTACATTAGTCTTGAGTTAATAATTCAGTGTTAAGTATTACATTAGTCTGAGTAATAACATCTGTTTTACATTAATCTGTGTTATTACATCTGTGTTAAATATTACATTAGTCTCAGTTATTAAATCTGTGCTAGTATTAGATTTATAGCATTCGAGTTTACAGTTACATAAGTAATCTTTTCACATACTTGTGTGTCATATATTTAAGTTCCTTGAGTAATTGATTGCATAATAGACATTACCTGTGGCTGTAAGTTCATATATTTCAAAATTGATCTGTGTTTAAGCTTTACATCTGCTCAACCTAAGTTGCCTTGTATATCTCATAAGCTTATACTTTTGAGATACAAAAATTTGTTCTTGGTTTAATTATTTGCTTAAATAAATAAAATATACATTACTTGTATATAAACAAATTTAGTTTAAAACACTGTTAACATGCCAAGAAAAGGAAAAAGAAGTGAAGCCCAGAAGCAACGTTGGAAGGTAAAGGCTCCATTAGACACCAGCAGTATTGCCAGTTCTGCGACAGGTACAGATTACCTGAACCCATACGTGCGGTCTGTTGTGGCGTCCCACTGTCAAAGTGATCCAAGGTACAACATTTATTCTAGAGGCAGCCAGTGTACTTGCAATGCATTAATGTTTCTCGCAATGCATAGTGAACATATTGAGTTGCAAAGTTTGGATTTAGATTGCATATTGCAAAAAGGTGATGCTGTGTACACTAGCGTGAAACAATCACTAGAGCGCAATGGACAGTTTCTTCATAGTTTTTTACATTTTGACGAGCTTCCAAACACAATTGAGACAAACTCACATTGCTATGACATTGTCAAACATCCCCTGAGGTTTGGATTACTAAGAGATACACCTGCACTAACGGGGTCAGAAAACCTTGAAAATACTCTGCAACGTCTGAGACTTGATATAAAATATGCCCTACTACTCTGTGGAGCCCATTGCATCGCCGTGTTCAGAGATTCCTCAGGGAGGTTTGGATATTTTGATTCGCACTGCAGAACGCCAGATGGCATGCTTGCTGACGAAAGCACAGGTACTGCTGTAATGTTGACATTTGCCCATTTAGAAGACCTTATAGAGAGACTGTTGCTGTTGTTTCAAGGGTGTTTACAGTTGAGTGATCAGGAACAATTTGATCTGCTGCCAGTATCATTTACAAGGACAGTTGCTGATGAACAAGATCAAATGCATGTTGTTACTACCACTACTGAAAATATAGCCCAAGATAAAAGTATACAATTAAGTGAACTTGGTCCTGACATACTTCAAATGACATCAGATGTTTCTTTTCAGCAACTGACATTGTCAGCTCATAATTCCCTACAATTACAGCCAATAGATGTAAAGCAGCAATCTAAAAAACTTAGCATGACTCAAAGACGAAAAGTTTATATTAAAAAATGGCAGGAAGAAATGGTTCCAAATAAAGATACGTGTGGCAAAAAACAGACTCTATCTCAGAATAGTAATGAAGAAAATAAACAGAATAAAAGGAAATTAATGAAACACTATAAATACAGAAAAAGTGCTGAATACAAGGAAAACAATAAGCAGGCAATGAGAACCAAGTATTTGATGGATGTCAATTATAGAGGACGACTCAAACAAGTAAGGAAAAACAGTTATACACATAATTTAGAATACAAGGAGAAAAAAAAGAGTAATTTGATCACTAACTACAGGAATGATGAAAAATTCAGAGAGAGACAAAAAAATTACATAACTACCAATTACAGGAATGATGAACAATTCAGAGAGAGACAAAAAAAATATATAACTACCAATTACAGAAATGATGAACAATTCAGAGAGAGACAAAAAAAATATATAACTACCAATTACAGGAATGATGAACAATTCAGAGAGAAACAAAAAAAATACATAACTACCAATTACAGGAATGATCAACAATCCAGAGAGAGACAAAAAAAATACATAACTACCAATTACAGGAATAATGAACAATTCAGAGAGAGACAAAAAAAATACATAACTACCAATAACAGGAATGATGAACAATTCAGACAGAGACAAAAAAAATATGTTACTACTAATTACAAAAATAATATTAAATATAAGAAGCAACATATGCAGTATATTGTTGATAGATATTTAAGGGATCCTATTTTCAGGCTAAAACAAAAAAAGTATTTTACTAACAGGTGTAAAAATGATGTAAACTTTTATGATCAACGAAAGAAAACATTTAAACAACTTTATCACTTTGATCGACATTTCAAGGCTCGTCATAAACAATACTCTATATTCAAATCTCAAAGCAAGTTTTCTGCACTAAAAGTACTTCACAAGATACAGTGTGCACAACACATACAATACAAATACAGAATAATTGATCACGTGCGGCAAGTGACAGAAGCATTCAGTAACAGCCAACCTGTTGAAATACTAAACCCAGTTGTTTTGACAGCATTGCATACTTTTAGAGAGGTAATTAAACAAGGTCCAACATATGTTTGCACATGCTGTGCAAGAGCACTCTTTTCCAATCAAGTGCGTAGTTGTGATCGTGAAAGCTATCAAAAAAATCAAGCCGTTGTTTCACAATGTTTGACAGGTAACTATGTTCACATTTGCTTTGATTGCCCTGATCAGTGTGTCTTTATGGAGAGAAACACAGAATGGATCTGTCACAGCTGCCATACAACACTTTTGAAAGGTGTAATGCCAAATATTGCTGTAGCCAACAAGCTTAATTTTACTCCAATCCCCCCAGAACTGTGTAATTTGAATATCTTAGAAAGACATGTTATTGCAAAGTACATTCCCTTTGCTAAAATTTTAACACTTCCTAAAGGCCAACAGAAAGCTATAAAAGGTGGTGTCATTTCTGTTGCATCTGAAGTGGAAACAACAGTAAATTGTTTACCCAGGCCAAGAAGTGAATCACAACTTCTTACAGTGAAACTAAAAAGACGTTTATGTTACCAAGGTCATTATCAGTATCAGACTGTGAATATGCACAAGGTGTTATCTGCTTTAGGAAAATTAAGAGAAATGCATACAGAATATAAAAACATAGAAATAAACACATCACTCTCAGCAGGTGAAATGCTGAATGAGTTTGAACAGTCTACAAACAACAGCAGTGCACATGATGAGCCAATGGACATTGACAAGAACAACCAAAGTGAAAACACTGAACAACAGAACAACGAGAATGAATGTAATGATGACTCTGAATCAACTGCAGAACAACCCTCAGGTCTTGTCTTGGACACATGCCTTCAACCCCCAGATCTTGGCCAGCAATTGTTGTCTTATGATGATGGGATATTTTGCATTGCCCCAGCAGAAAGAAACAGTCCTGTTAGCATTTTTAAAATTCCTAAGCTTGAGTCTATGGCATTTCCAGTGCAGTTTCCTGACGGTAAAAACACCTTTGATGAGCCTGACAGATTGAAAGGTCTTTCCCCTAGCAGATACTTCAACACAAGACTATTCTCTGTAGATAATCGTTGTGCAATGGACACAAACTACATATTCTTTGCACAGTTTGTCACAGAAATGCACATGGCAACATCTAGTATGTCCATCCAGCTGAGAAAAGCGAAACCCATGACACGTGATGGTCGCAGAATAAACTGTTCACTGCTACAGGATAAACACGAGTTAGAAAAACTTGTGCATCACAAAGAGGCAACACGTTTCATGCAACCTCTACGAGGAACACCAGCATACTGGGAGAAAACTCTACGTGATTTGTTTGCCATGCTAAGGCAGTTGGGAACACCCACATTTTTCTGTACATTTAGTGCTGCTGAAATGAGATGGCCAGAAGTCACAACAGCTATTAAAGCACAACAAGGTGAAACTATAAACTTCTCAGAATTAGACTGGTCACAAAAATGTGAAATTCTTAAAAGCAACCCTGTCACAGCTATGCGAATGTTTGAAAAACGAGTTGAAAGCTTGATGAGAGATCTAATCATGTCACCTGCTCAACCTATCGGTGAGGTTATAGATTTTTTTTACAGAGTAGAGTTCCAGCAGCGAGGCTCTCCACATATTCACTGCTTATTTTGGGTAAAAGATGCTCCAGAGTTTGAAAATGATCAAGACCAAGATGTGTGTAATTTTATTAACAAATATATCACATGCAAACTACCAGACCCAAGCAAAGACCAAGAACTGCATAGAATTGTAAGTGAAGTACAGATGCACAGTCGTAACCACTCCAAATCCTGTAGAAAAAACAACAAGCACTGTAGATTTGGATTTCCTAAACCACCCATAAACAGGACCATGATAACTCATCCCAGGCCTCCTCCTACAGATGAGTCTGATGAAGAAAATGAAGCAACAGATGAGAGAGAAATGGCTAGTACATCACAAGCGAAAGCACAGCTTCAGAAAGTGTGGGATCTACTGAATGACTCAACTCAGAGTTTTGAAACAACCACACAGTTGCTTGATAAATTAAACATGACTTATGATGAGTATGAGAATTATGTTGAATCTTTGTCTACATCAAATGTAATTGTCATGGAGAGACGACCACAGGATTGCTGGGTTAATGGCTATAATCCAATGCTGTTAAGAGCTTGGAACGCAAACATGGACATACAGTATATTTTGAACCCCTACAGCTGTATCATGTACATTCTCTCATACATTTCAAAAGCTGAACATGAGATGAGTGACTATCTAAAAAAAGTAATAAAAGACTCAAGTCATGATAACCTGTCTGACCGTGAGACCATGAAGCAGGTCATGAATTCGTATGCAAAGAATAGGGAAGTTTCCGCGCAGGAAGCAGTTGCTTGCACGTGCAGTCTGAAACTGAAATCATCATCACGAGCTGTCATATTCATACCTACTGACGATAATGCAGTAAAGATGAGTTTACCAATGAAGTATTTACAGACCATGGATGCTGACTTGGAAAATGTGTGGATGACTGGATTGCCAGAAAAATACAAGGCTAGACCAAACAGACCTGAATTTGAAAACATGTGCATGGCTGAATTTGCAAGTGAATATCGCATTGTTTACGGAGGACAAAAAAAATAGTAAAAATATTTTGCCACTTCAAAAAGGAATGGGACACATACAGAAAAGAACAAGGGGAAAACCTGCTGTTATCAGATTTGCCCGCTTCTCACAACAAAAAAACCCAGAAAAATACTTTGGAACACTATTAAAACTTTAACTACCACATCGCACAGATGAACAGCTTAAGTCTTCAAGATTTGTAACATATGAATCATTTTATACATTTGCTTCAGTAAAATTACCAGGCACTGATGAACTGCAGCATGTGTACCGGATTGTTAATATAAATCGTGAGAAATATGAGAAGCATAATGAAGCTGTAGAGCAGGCAATAGAGGATTTTGAAAAAAATGGTCCAACAGAAGATGCATGGACAACATTGGCACCAGCAAATGAACTTATCCGATTAGAGAGCATTATGGAACGGGAACCAACTGATGCTAATGATGAACAAGATGATATTCCCGAATATACAACAAATTCTTCTGTTAATAACACAGCAATGCCAGTCATGGAAGCTGCCCAGCAAAATCCTCTACAGATTCGCAAAATGTATCAAAGCTTGAACCAAACACAAGCTTCTGTATTTTATGCTGTGCGAGACTGGTGCAAAAAATGTGTTTCTGGTGAAAAACCACAACAGTTTTTGTATTTCTTGAATGGAGGAGCTGGAGTTGGTAAATCACATGTTATTAAATCTATACATGCAGAAGCAACTAAAATATTGCGCAAACTTCCATGTGTAAGAGACCACACTGATATTTCCAAACCATCTGTACTTTTATCAGCGTTTACAGGTACTGCTGCCTTTAACATCTCTGGTAAAACACTGCACTGTCTTTTGAAACTCCCCAGAAGCTTAAAACCTCCATACCAAGGCCTGGGAAACAGCTTGGATGAAATAAGGGCAGACTTTTCAAATGTACACATCTTAATTATTGATGAAATATCTATGGTGTCAAAACAGTTGTTTGCCTACGTGAACTGGAGACTCCAGCAGATTAAAGGAAACCAGAAACCTTTTGGTGGATTGTCAGTTCTTGCTGTAGGAGACTTCCAACAGTTACCTCCTCTTGGAAGAGCAAAACCACTTTGTGTATATGAGGACCATGTGCTGGACTTCTGGAAAGATCAATTTCAGATAATAACACTGACACAGATTATGAGACAGAGAGATGATCTTGCTTATGCTGAGCTGCTCAACCGACTGAGAGTGAAACAGAAGCATGAGAAACTCACTGAGGCAGACAGGTGTATGTTACAAGCTGTTATAAAATCATCTTCTGAAGAGTGTCCCACTGATGTATTACACATTTATGCAACCAACAAAGAGGTAGACAATCATAACACTGCAGCCATATCTTCTGGCTTTTCAAATATTATTACCATTGATGCACATGATTATAAAAAAGATTCTCGAACAGGTGAAATGAAAAGGCAGGCTTCACCATTTAAAGGAGACAAATGTGATCTTAGTGACAGACTACAGATTGCTATTGGTGCACGAGTAATGCTTACCAGAAATATTGATGTGGAAGATGGACTGGTTAATGGCACTTTTGGTAAAGTGGCAAAAATAACAACTCAGGAACGAGATGGCGTTTTATCTGTGCTGTTAATTGGTCTTTATTTGGATAATGTAAATGCTGGACAGAAACATCGTTACAAAGCACCTGGTGGAGATGACAACATTGTGTATATTGAGAGGTCAGAGGAACCATTAAAAAGAAAAGGAACAGTTCGAAGGCAATATCCTATGAAACTTGCATTTGCATGCACCATCCATAAAGTGCAAGGAATGACAACCGATTCTGCTGTTGTATCTCTGAAGCATATTTTTGAACCAGGCATGGCATATGTTGCACTTAGCAGAACCACATCACTTACTGGTTTGCACATCATTGACTTTGAAGAAAAGAAAATTTTCTGTGATCCCGAAATAAGTTCCTCATTGGGTAACATGCCAAAAGCTGACTTTCATAGAGTCCAACCCCTTCTACACATTGTTCAGGATTCAAACTGCGATTCAGCTCTTAAAATCATTCATCATAACACAGAAGGACTGCAGTGTCATCTAGATGATTTAAAAAGTCACCATGAGCTTCTGTTGGCTGACATTTTGTGTCTCACTGAAACACACCTTTCTGGTTCAGCTGTTCCTGAATCACTTCAGCTGGATGGATACAGAATCTACATGCGCAACAGACATGCATCATACACAAACTGTGTACAGTTGGCTAGCAGAAACGGTGGCGGTGTGGCCATGTATGTAAAAAACTGCTTACAAGCACATCCTCTGATGTACATACAGAATGTGACAAACATGGAATATTTGGTTTTAAAGGTAGAAGAACCCAAACAAGCACTTGTTACAGTAATCTACAGACCACCTTGTTACAACCTTAAAGAATTTTTGACAAGTCTAAATGCACTTTTGACATCTCTGGAGATCATAAACATCAACCCTGTTATAGTATGTGGAGACTTCAATGAAGACCAATTGTCACATGGAAACAAACCCATTCTGAAGCTGTTTAACGACAATGGATATACACAACTGATTCATACTGGGACCACAGAAAACAACACCCTTCTGGATCCTATGTTCATTAGCAGCTCACACTCACATGCCAGAGCAGGAGTACTCCAGACATATTACAGTTACCATGATCCTGTTTACTGTGTTTTGGACTAGTTCCTGTAAGAAATGATAAACCGTGAGACATTAATAAACCAAAAAGTGATCATATGACACAAATTCATGTTTCCTTCCTTTGTAGTATGTTATGTAGCGGTTTATACATGTATATAATGGTTTGTGTTTATGTAGTTACATCTGTTTTCGGCCCCTACCCTATCCCTCCTTCCCCACAAACGCAACAGACGTGCATCCTACACAAGCAGTGTACATTTGGTTAGCAGAATCGGTGGCGGTGTGGCCATGTATGTGAAAAACTGCTTACAAGCACATCCTCTGATGTTCATCCAGAATGTGACAGACATGGAATAATTGGTTTTAAAGGTAGAAGACACCAAACAAGCACTTGTTACAATAATCTACAGACCACATTGTTACAACCTGAAATAATTTTTGACAAGTCTAAATGCACTTTTGACATCCCTGGAGATCATAGACATCAACCCTGTTAAAGTCTAAGGAGACTTCAATGAAGATCAATTGTCATATGGAAACAAACCTATTCTGAAGCTGTTTAACGACAAAGGATACACACAACTGATTCATACTGGGACCACAGAAAACAACACCCTTCTGGATCCTATGTTCATTAGCAGCTCACATGCCAGAACAGGAGTACTCCAGACATATTACAGTTACAATGATCCTGTTTACTGTGTTTTGGACTAGTTACTGTAAGAAATGATAAAACATAAGAGAATAATACACCTAAAAGTCATATGATGCAAATTCATGTTTCCATCCTTTGTAGAATGTTATGTAGCTGTTTATATATGAATATAAGGGTTTTGTGTTTATATTATTACGTCTGTTTTTGGCCATCCTTCCTCCCCCACAACCCCCCCCCCCTTTTGTGGGGGACCCTCCCCCACAACGCTCCCCACACACACACACACACACACACACACACACACACACACACACACCCTGCTAAAGCAGCACACCTTAACCAAAATTATGCTAATTATTGCTATTTAATGATAGTCTAGCTTGTGGACCACCAATACATTTTTTGGCAAAGTTTTAGTATTTAATATAGTATTAAGTATTTAAGAATTTAACCTTAAAATGGCACACCTGCACTCATGTGCTGTTCACCATTTAAACATTTAAAAGCACAACAACCAGTACATTGTTTTTTTAAGCAGGGTAAACACACACAAAACAATCATTAAATATTATCTATTAATCAATGCTTCTGTTTTCTATAACATATTTACTTGGTGTGGATCTCAATTGCCCTTCTACAAACCCCAAGAAAGCACCTAAATCATATTTCAGAACTACAGCAAGACCATATAATAATTTTTGCCTAATGGGATAAAGCGGTAACCAGTGGCATGAGGTGATGATCCAATGACGGGTAAGACTTCCTTTTGGCCAGCGGGGGGCAACCTAAGGCAGGACATCACCGCCCTGGGCACCTGCCCAAGTAGGGGAGGTGTGAAATGGATGTGATGTGTGAAGTGGATGTGATGCTTTCTGGGCCAAAAGCATCAAATGAGGGGCTGTAAGAAATTATAGGCTGCCTTAATTTAAAATCCACTCGACCAGAATCCTATTGACCGCATCATCCTGACAGGCAATTTCTTGTTTCCAAAACAATTAAGTGTTCACACTTTGAGCAACATCAATTAATTATAAAAAAAAAAACTAAAGAATAAACTTAATATCAAAATCAACAAAACTACATTTAAAGTATAGTGAGCAATACTATCCAATGTGTGTGTGTGTGTGTGTGGGGGGTCCTTTCCAGGGATCGCTACCTTGACGTGGTGGAAAGGCTTCAGTGTTCCAATGATCCTAAGAGCAAGTTGGTTGGAAGTTGATTTTAACTTCAATTGGCTTGCTGATAGGTGAGGTTCCAGACTAAATGCGATCCATTTATACATGCATTACTTAAAGGTCATGTTCTTCCTGATCCCATTTTTAAAACCGTAGTTAGTGTGTAATATTGCTATAATAGCATAAATAATACCTAAAAAATGATAAAGCTCAAAGTTTACCGCCAGGCGATATATTTTCTTTAATAGAATTCCTCTTTCAAAGCCTACATTGAATGGCCGGTTTTGACTACAGCCCCCTATTTCCTGCTTTAATTACGTCAGTTTAACGTTTTGTTTTTATTAAACTCTGCCCACAGGAATACGTCAGTCACCAGCTTTGGCTCAAACGGCTCTGCTAAGCTAAGCTGCTATCGAATCACATCACACTAAACAAACTACACAATCAGGACTCGTCACGTATTTTTGAAGGAGGGACTTCATAGAACAAGGAAGACATCATCCCGTTTTGAGGACAGTGAAAACAGCGATATACAGATAAGTAAATTGTGTGAAAAATACAGCTTTTTTACATGTGAAACATGAACACATGTTATCTTGCGCACTGTAAACACAATCAAAGCTTTGAAAATACAGAAAGAACAGGAGCTTTAAAATGAATCACAACTAATGGTTGCAAGCTGTTGTATAATGAGAAATAACTAGGAATTTCACATTTTGTAAAGTTAGCTATTTTTTAAGTAAATAAATAATATAATGACCGTCAATGTCAATGACTGTAGCACGATTTAACATGAAGCTAATATGATTTAGCATGAAGCTAGCATGATGTTTGCATGATTTAACATGAAGCTTACATGATTTAACGCTTTGTTTATTCATTACGTTTATTCAAAAATGGAATTATCATAGAGTTAACTTGTTGTTAGCATGATTTAACATGGAGTTAACATAATTAAGCATGAACCTAATATAATTTAGCATGAAGTTAACATGATTAACAATAAATCTAACAACATGCTAACATGATTTAACATAAAATTAGCATGATGCTAACATGATTTAACATGAATTAGAGGTATTATAACATGAAGTTAGCATGATTCAGCGTAAAATTAGCATGATTTAACATAAAGCTAGCATGAAGCTAACATGATTTAAAATGAACCTAGCATGAAGCTAGCATGATTTAACATGAAGTTAACATAAAGCTAAAATGATTTAGCATTAAGCTAGCATGATGCTAACATGATTTAGCATGAAACTAAAATTATGTTAACATGATTTAGCATGAAGCTAACATGATTTAGCATGAAGGTACCATGGTGTTAACATGATTTATCATGAAGCTAACATGATGCTAACGTGATTTAGCATGATGTTAACATGAATTAAAATGAAGCTATCATGATGTAAACATGAATTAGCATGAAGCTAGCATGATGGTAACATGATTTAACATAAAGCTAGCATGATGTTAACATGAATTAACATGAAGATAGCATGATACTAACATGAATTAGCATGAAGTTAGCATGATGCTAACATGAATTAGCATGAAGTTAACATGATGCTAACATGAATTAGCATGATGCTAACATGAATTAGCATGATGCTAACATGAATTAGCATGATGCTAACATGAATTAGCATTATGCTAACATGAATTAGCATGAAGCTAACATGATGCTAACATGAATTAACATGATGTTAACATGAATTAGCATGATGCTAACATGAATTATCATGAAGCAAGAATGAAACTAACATGATTTAGCATGAAGCTAGCATGATGTTAACATAAATTAGCATGAAGCTAGCATGATGCTAACATGAATTAGCATGAAGCTAGCATGATGTTAACATGAATTAGCATGAAGCTAGCATGAATTAGCATGAAGCTAGCATGATGCTTACATGAATTAGCATGAAGCTAACATGAATTATCATGAAGCAAGAATGATACTAACATGAATTAGCATGAAGCTAGCATGATGTTAACATAAATTAGCATGAAGCTAACATGAATAAGTATGAAGTTAGCATGATGTTAACATGAATTAGCATGAAGCTAGCATGATGCTAACATGAATTAGCATGAAGCTAGCATGATGCTAGCATGATAAGCATGAAGCATCATTAACATGAAGTTAGCATGATATTAACATGAATTACATGAAGCTAGCATGATGCTAGCATGAAGCTATCATGATTAGCATGATGCTAACATGAATTAGCATGAAGCTAGCATGATGCTAACATGAATTAGCATGATGTTAACATGAATTAGCATGATGCTAACATGAATTATCATGAAGCAAGAATGATACTAACATGAATTAGCATGAAGCTAGCATGATGTTAACATAAATTAGCATGAAGCTAGCATGATGTTAACATGAATTAGCATGAAGCTAGCATGATGCTAACATGAATTAGTATGAAGCTATCATGATGTTAACATGAATTAGCATGAAGCTAGCATGATGCTAACATGAATTAGCATGAAGCTAGCATGATGCTTACATGAATTAGCATGAAGCTAACATGAATTATCATGAAGCAAGAATGATACTAACATGAATTAGCATGAAGCTAGCATGATGTTAACATAAATTAGCATGAAGCTAACATGAATTAGCATGAAGTTAGCATGATGTTAACATGAATTAGCATGAAGTTAGCATGATGTTAACATGGAATTAGCATGAAGCTAGCATGATAAGCATGAAGCTATCATGATGTTAGCATGAAGCTAGCATGATTAGCATGAAGTTAGCATGATGCTAACATGAATTAGCATGAAGCTAGCATGATGCTAACATGAATTAGCATGAAGTTAGCATGATGCTAACATGAATTAGCATGAAGCTAGCATGATGCTAACATGAATTAGCATGATGTTAACATGAATTAGCTTGAAGCTAGCATGATGCTAACATGAATTAGCATGAAGCTAACATGATGCTAGCATGATAAGCATGAAGCTAGCATGATGCTAGCATGAATTAGCATGAAGCTAGCATGATGTTAACATGATTAGCATGAAGCTAGCATGATTAGCATGAAGCTAGCATGATAAGCATGAAGCTAGCTTGATGCTAACATTAATTAGCATGAAGCTGGCATGATGCTAACATGAATTAGCATGAAGCTAGCATGATGCTAACATGAATTAGCATGAAGCTAGCATGATGTTAACATGAATTAGCATGAAGCTACCATGATGCTAACATGAATTAGCATGAAGCTACCATGATGCTAACATGAATTAGCATGAAGCTAACATGAATTAGCATGAAGCTAGCATGAAGCTAACATGAATTAACATGAAGCTAGCATGATTAGCATGAAGCTAGCATGATAAGCATGAAACTAGCTTGATGCTAACATTAATTAGCATGAAGCTGGCATGATGCTAACATGAATTAGCATGAAGCTAGCATGATGCTAACATGAATTAGCATGGAGCTAGCATGATGCTAACATGAATTAGCATGAAGCATCATTAACATGAAGTTAGCATGATATTAACATGAATTACATGAAGCTAGCATGATGCTAGCATGAAGCTATCATGATTAGCATGATGCTAACATGAATTAGCATGAAGCTAGCATGATGCTAACATGAATTAGCATGATGTTAACATGAATTAGCATGATGCTAACATGAATTATCATGAAGCAAGAATGATACTAACATGAATTAGCATGAAGCTAGCATGATGTTAACATAAATTAGCATGAAGCTAGCATGATGTTAACATGAATTAGCATGAAGCTAGCATGATGCTAACATGAATTAGTATGAAGCTATCATGATGTTAACATGAATTAGCATGAAGCTAGCATGATGCTAACATGAATTAGCATGAAGCTAGCATGATGCTTACATGAATTAGCATGAAGCTAACATGAATTATCATGAAGCAAGAATGATACTAACATGAATTAGCATGAAGCTAGCATGATGTTAACATAAATTAGCATGAAGCTAACATGAATTAGCATGAAGTTAGCATGATGTTAACATGAATTAGCATGAAGTTAGCATGATGTTAACATGGAATTAGCATGAAGCTAGCATGATAAGCATGAAGCTATCATGATGTTAGCATGAAGCTAGCATGATTAGCATGAAGTTAGCATGATGCTAACATGAATTAGCATGAAGCTAGCATGATGCTAACATGAATTAGCATGAAGTTAGCATGATGCTAACATGAATTAGCATGAAGCTAGCATGATGCTAACATGAATTAGCATGATGTTAACATGAATTAGCTTGAAGCTAGCATGATGCTAACATGAATTAGCATGAAGCTAACATGATGCTAGCATGATAAGCATGAAGCTAGCATGATGCTAGCATGAATTAGCATGAAGCTAGCATGATGTTAACATGATTAGCATGAAGCTAGCATGATTAGCATGAAGCTAGCATGATAAGCATGAAGCTAGCTTGATGCTAACATTAATTAGCATGAAGCTGGCATGATGCTAACATGAATTAGCATGAAGCTACCATGATGCTAACATGAATTAGCATGAAGCTACCATGATGCTAACATGAATTAGCATGAAGCTACCATGATGCTAACATGAATTAGCATGAAGCTACCATGATGCTAACATGAATTAGCATGAAGCTAACATGAATTAGCATGAAGCTAGCATGAAGCTAACATGAATTAACATGAAGCTAGCATGATTAGCATGAAGCTAGCATGATAAGCATGAAACTAGCTTGATGCTAACATTAATTAGCATGAAGCTGGCATGATGCTAACATGAATTAGCATGAAGCTAGCATGATGCTAACATGAATTAGCATGGAGCTAGCATGATGCTAACATGAATTAGCATGAAGCTACCATGATGCTAACATGAATTAGGATGAAGCTAACATGAATTAGCATGAAGCTAACATGAATAAGCATGAAGCTAGCATGAAGCTAACATGAATTAGCATGAAGCTAGCATGAAGCTAACATGAATTAGCATGAAGCTAGCATGATGTTAACATGAAACTAACATGAATTAGCATGATGCTAACATGAATTAGCATGAAGCTAACATGAAGCTAGCATGATGCTAACATGAATAAGCATGAAGCTAGCATGATGCTAACATGAATTAGCATGAAGCTAACATGAAGCTAACATGAATTAGCATGATGTTAACATGAATTAGCTTGAAGCTAACATGATGCTAACATGAATTAGCATGAATCTAGCATGATGCTAGCATGATAAGCATGAAGCTAGCATGATGCTAGCATGATTAACATGAAGCTAGCATTATGCTAGAATGATTAGCATGAAGCTAGCATGATTAGCATGAAGCTAGCATGATGCTAACATGAATTAGCATGAAGCTAGCATAATGCTAACATGAATTAGCATGAAGCTAGCATGATGCTAACATGAATTAGCATGAAGCTAACATGAATTAGCATGAAGCTAGCATGAAGCTAACATGAATTAGCATGAAGTTAGCATGATGCTAACATGAATTAGCATGAAGCTAGCATGATGCTAACATGAATTAGCATGAAGCTAGCATGATGCTAACATGAATTAGCATGAAGCTAGCATGATGCTAAAATGAATTAGCATGAAGCTAACATGAATTAGCATGAAGCTAGCATGAAGCTAACATGAATTAGCATGAAGTTAGCATGATGCTAACATGAATTAGCATGAAGCTAGCATGAAACCAGTGATGCTAACATGAATTAGCATGAAGTTAGCATGATGCCAACATGAATTAGCATGAAGCTAGCATGAAGCTAACATGAATTAGCATGAAGCTAGCATGAAGCTAACATGAATTAGCATGAAGCTAGCATGAAGCTAAAATGAATTAGCATGAAGCTAGCATGATGCCAACATGAATTAGTATGAAGCTAGCATGATGTTAACATGATTAGCATGAAGTTAGCAAGATTTATTATGAAATTAGCATAAAGCTAGCATGAAGCTAGTATGACTTAGCATGGAGCTAGCATAAGGCTAACATGACCAAAAGACCCAACCCCCATGTCTCTATGATGTTCGGATCCAGAGATATAAGGCTTTGTTTATTATGTTGCTAGGGTGCTCATATTTGGTTGCTAGGGGCGTGGCTTAATACCTCGATAAGAATCCTCAGAGACTGATTGGATGCCTGAGTAAAATGAGCCCACCCCCATGTCTCTGTGACACTGTGACAAAGATATCCATCTGGGCATTTTATAATGGCAGTCTATGGGATATGTTGCTAGGATGCCCAAAAATGGTTGCTAGGGGCGTGACTTAATAGCTATGGGGCGATCCTGAGAGACTGATTGGATGCCTGAGTAAAATGAGCCCACCCCCATGTCTCTACGACACTCTAAAGTGAAGATATTCCATCTGGGACGCTTTTATTCCCTTATATGGGCATGTTCCCTGCCCCATTATAAGTCAATGGGGAAATTTGGGTGGTCCTTACGCCCCAGGGGTGAAACTTACACCCCAATGTGATGTTTGTTCTTACACAGTCTGCCAGCCTCTTCAAATGTGGTAACCCACAAGTTTCTACAAATTTCTCGCTTGCAGCTATGACCCGTCAAAGTTTGTCGCAATGTTAAGTCAATGGAAAATTTGGGGTGTTTGAGCGCCCCGTTTAGGAATTCGGAAGGTCCCATCAGTTAGAAAAGTCATAGCATAAATCTACGTACCAGTCTTAAAAGTTTTGTAAAGTTTTGTGGGTGTAGCTTGAAAGCTCTAGGAGGAGTTACAGTTAGAAAAAAGTGTGAACAGAATAATAATAATAATAATAATAATAATAATAAGCTTAGATACAATAACAGTATGTTGGCTTTGTCAAGCCAACATAATAAGATTAAGATGAAGAACAGTATGTTGGCTTTTTCAAGCCAACATAATAACTAGATAGGTACATTTCCTGAAGAAAATGTGAAGTGGTGCTTGCCGTGGCAAATGTCGAGGGACAATATATGATTATACTCCAAGCCCAAAGTAAAACAATTCAACCCACATGTCTCTACGATATTCTGATGCGAAGATATAAGGCTTTGTTTATTCGGTTGCTAGGGTACTGTATTTGGTTGCTAGGGAGAAAATTGGCATCCACTAGTGATTACACTCCGAGTCACGAGTCAAACGGTCAAACCCCCGTGTCTCTACGATGTTCTGATGCGGAGATATAAGGCTTTGTTTACTCTGTTGCTAGGGTACTGTATTTGGTTGCTAGGGAAAAAAATGGCATCCACTAGTGATTACCCTCCGAGTCACGAGTCAAACGGTCCAACCCCCGTGTCTCTACGATGTTCTGATGTGGAGATATAAGGCTTTGTTTACTCTGTTGCTAGGGTACTGTATTTGGTTGCTAGGGAAAAAAATTGCATCCACTAGTGATTACCCTCCGAGTCATGAGTCAAACGGTCCAACCCCCGTCTCTCTACGATGTTCTGATGCGGAGATATAAGGCTTTGTTTACTCTGTTGCTAGGGTACTGTATTTGGTTGCTAGGGAAAAAAATGGCATCCACTAGTGATTACCCTCCGAGTCACGAGTCAAACGGTCCAACACCCATGTCTCTACGATGTTCTGATGAGGAGGTATAAGGCTTTGTTTACTCTGTTGCTAGGGTACTGTATTTGGTTGCTAGGGAAAAAAATTGCATCCACTAGTGATTACCCTCCGAGTCATGAGTCAAACGGTCCAGCCCCCGTGTCTCTACGATGTTCTGATGCGGAGATATAAGGCTTTGTTTACTCTGTTGCTAGGGTACTGTATTTGGTTGCTAGGGAAAAAAATGGCATCCACTAGTGATTACCCTCCGAGTCACGAGTCAAACGGTCCAAACCCCATGTCTCTACGATGTTCTGATGCGGAGATATAAGGCTTTGTTTACTCTGTTGCTAGGGTACTGTATTTGGTTGCTAGGGAAAAAAATGGCATCCACTAGTGATTACCCTCCGAGTCATGAGTCAAACGGTCCAACCCCCATGTCTCTACGATGTTCTGATGTGGAGATATAAGGCTTTGTTTACTCTGTTGCTAGGGTACTGTATTTGGTTGCTAGGGGCGTGGCTTGGGAGTGGCCAATGATGTGCCCAGTGATTACACTCCGAGTCACAAGTAAAACGGTCCAACCCCCGTGTCTCTACGATGTTCTGATGCGGAGATATAAGGCTTTGTTTACTCTGTTGCTAGGGTACTGTATTTGGTTGCTAGGGGCGTGGCTTGGGAGTGGCCAATTATGTGCCCAGTGATTACACTCCGAGTCACAAGTAAAACGGTCCAACCCCCGTGTCTCTACGATGTTCTGATGTGGAGATATAAGGCTTTGTTTACTCTGTTGCTAGGTTACTGTATTTGGTTGCTAGGGGCGTGGCTTGGGAGTGGCCAATGATGTGCCCAGTGATTACACTCCGAGTCACAAGTAAAACGGTCCAAACCCCGTGTCTCTACGATGTTCTGATGCGGAGATATAAGGCTTTGTTTATTCGGTTGCTAGGGTGCTCAAATTTGGTTGCTAGGGGCGTGGCTTGGGAGTGGCCAATGATGTGCCCAATTGTTACACCCCTAGTCACAAGTAAAACGGTCCAACCCCCGTGTCTCTACGATGTTCTGATGCCGAGATATAACTGTTTGTATTTTATGTTGCTAGGGTGCTCAAAAGTGGTTGCTAGGGGCGTGGCTTAGTAAGTCTGTAAGGATCCTGAGAGACTGATTGGATGCCTGAGTAAAATGAGCCCACCCCCATGTCTCTATGACACTGTGGTGCAAAGATATCCATCCGGGCATTTTATAATGGCAGTCTATGGTATAGGTTGCTAGGGTGCCCAAAATGGTTGCTATGGTAACCTTACACCCCATTGTGGGGGACGTCCTGACAGAGTCTAGCACCCTCTTCAATTTTAGTAACCCACATGTTTCTATGAAATCCTGGCTCGGACCTATGACCCGTCAAAATTTTTGCAATGGTAAGTCTATGGGATTTTGCCCCATTGACTTTTCATTGGGGCACTTTTGGGCACCTCTTACACCCCAGGGGTACAACTTACACCCCATTGTGATCCATGTTCTTACAGAGGCTACCACCCTCTTCAAATGTTGTAACCCACATGTTTCTACAAAATCCTCGAGCGGAGCTATGACTCGTCAAAGTTGGGCGCAATGTTAAGTCAATGGGATTTTTTGGGTGGTTTTTCGCCCCCCTTTCGGAAATCCCGCACCCGATCGCTTATAAAAGTCATAGCACACCTCTCCTCAATAAGCCGGTCGATTTGAGCCCTAATTTATGGGTCTACGTTAAACCGTGCGGGACGAGTTACGCGCCGAAGAAGTGTCCAGAAAAAGAAGAATAATAATAATAACTAGATAGGTACATTTCCTGAAGAAAATGTGAGTGGTGCTTGCCGTGGCAAAATTCTGGGGAACATATATGATTATACTCCAAGCCAAAAGTAAAACGATCCAACTCCTGTGTCTCTACGATGTTCTGATGCGAAGATATTAGGCTTTGTTTACTCTGTTGCTAGGGTACTGTATTTGGTTGCTAGGGAAAAAATTGGCATCCCATAGTGATTACACTCTGAGTCACGAGTCAAACGGTCCAACCCCCGTGTCTCTATGATGTTCTGATGTGGAGATATAAGGCTTTGTTTACTCTGTTGCTAGGGTACTGTATTTGGTTGCTAGGGGCGTGGCTTGGGAGTGGCCAATGATGTGCCCAGTGATTACACTCCGAGTCACAAGTAAAACGGTCCAACCCCCGTGTCTCTACGATGTTCTGATGCGGAGATATAAGGCTTTGTTTACTCTGTTGCTAGGGTACTGTATTTGGTTGCTAGGGGCGTGGCTTGGGAGTGGCCAATTATGTGCCCAGTGATTACACTCCGAGTCACAAGTAAAACGGTCCAACCCCCGTGTCTCTACGATGTTCTGATGCGGAGATATAAGGCTTTGTTTACTCTGTTGCTAGGGTACTGTATTTGGTTGCTAGGGGCGTGGCTTGGGAGTGGCCAATGATGTGCCCAGTGATTACACTCCGAGTCACAAGTAAAACGGTCCAAACCCCGTGTCTCTACGATGTTCTGATGCGGAGATATAAGGCTTTGTTTACTCTGTTGCTAGGGTACTGTATTTGGTTGCTAGGGGCGTGGCTTGGGAGTGGCCAATTATGTGCCCAGTGATTACACTCCGAGTCACAAGTAAAACGGTCCAACCCCTGTGTCTCTACGATGTTCTGATGCGGAGATATAAGGCTTTGTTTACTCTGTTGCTAGGGTACTGTATTTGGTTGCTAGGGGCGTGGCTTGGGAGTGGCCAATGATGTGCCCAGTGATTACACTCCGAGTCACAAGTAAAACGGTCCAAACCCCGTGTCTCTACGATGTTCTGATGCGGAGATATAAGGCTTTGTTTATTCGGTTGCTAGGGTGCTCAAATTTGGTTGCTAGGGGCGTGGCTTGGGAGTGGCCAATGATGTGCCCAATTGTTACACCCCTAGTCACAAGTAAAACGGTCCAACCCCCGTGTCTCTACGATGTTCTGATGCCGAGATATAACTGTTTGTATTTTATGTTGCTAGGGTGCTCAAAAGTGGTTGCTAGGGGCGTGGCTTAGTAAGTCTGTAAGGATCCTGAGAGACTGATTGGATGCCTGAGTAAAATGAGCCCACCCCCATGTCTCTATGACACTGTGGTGCAAAGATATTCATCCGGGCATTTTATAATGGCAGTCTATGGTATAGGTTGCTAGGGTGCCCAAAATGGTTGCTATGGTAACCTTACACCCCATTGTGGGGGACGTCCTGACAGAGTCTAGCACCCTCTTCAAATTTAGTAACCCACATGTTTCTATGAAATCCTGGCTCGGACCTATGACCCGTTAAAATTTTTGCAATGGTAAGTCTATGGGATTTTGCCCCATTGACTTTTCATTGGGGCACTTTTGGGCACCTCTTACACCCCAGGGGTACAACTTACACCCCATTGTGATCCATGTTCTTACAGAGCCTACCACCCTCTTCAAATGTTGTAACCCACATGTTTCTACAAAATCCTCGAGCGGAGCTATGACTCGTCAAAGTTGGGCGCAATGTTAAGTCAATGGGATTTTTTGGGTGGATTTTCGCCCCCCTTTCGGAAATCCTGCACCCGATCGCTTATAAAAGTCATAGCACACCTCTCCTCAATAAGCCGGTCGATTTGAGCCCTAATTTATGGGTCTACGACAAAGCGTGCGGGACGAGTTACACGCCGAAAAAGTGTCCAGAAAAAGAATAATAATAATAATAATAATAAGTATGAGCAATAATAATAGTGATGCCTTGCATAAATGCAAGCACCACTAACTAGATAGGTACATTTCCTGAAGAAAATGTGAGTGGTGCTTGCCGTGGCAAATTTCAGGGGACAATTTATGATTATACTCCAAGCCAAAAGTAAAACGGTCCAACCCCCGTGTCTCTACGATGTTCTGATGCAGAGATATAAGGCTTTGTTTACTCTGTTGCTAGGGTACTGTATTTGGTTGCTAGGGGAAAAAATTGGCATCCACTAGTGATTACACTCCGAGATACGAGTCAAACGGTCCAACCCCCGTGTCTCTGCGATGTTCTGATGTGGAGATAAAAGGCTTTGTTTACTCTGTTGCTAGGGTAATGTATTTGGTTGCTAGAGAGAAAATTGGCATCCACTAGTGATTACACTCCGAGTCACGAGTCAAACGGTCCAAACCCCATGTCTCTACGATGTTCTGATGTGGAGATAAAAGGCTTTGTTTACTCTGTTGCTAGGGTACTGTATTTGGTTGCTAGGGAAAAAAAATGGCATCCACTAGTGATTACCCTCCGAGTCACGAGTCAAACGGTCCAACCCCCGTGTCTCTACGATGTTCTGATGCGGAGATATAAGGCTTTGTTTACTCTGTTGCTAGGGTACTGTATTTGGTTGCTAGGGAAAAAAATTGCATCCACTAGTGATTACCCTCCGAGTCATGAGTCAAACGGTCCAACCCCCGTGTCTCTACGATGTTCTGATGCGGAGATATAAGGCTTTGTTTACTCTGTTGCTAGGGTACTGTATTTGGTTGCTAGGGAAAAAAATGGCATCCACTAGTGATTACCCTCCGAGTCACGAGTCAAACGGTCCAAACCCCATGTCTCTACGATGTTCTGATGCGGAGATATAAGGCTTTGTTTACTCTGTTGCTAGGGTACTGTATTTGGTTGCTAGGGAAAAAATGGCATCCACTAGTGATTACCCTCCGAGTCACGAGTCAAACGGTCCAAACCCCATGTCTCTACGATGTTCTGATGCGGAGATATAAGGCTTTGTTTACTCTGTTGCTAGGGTACTGTATTTGGTTGCTAGGGAAAAAATGGCATCCACTAGTGATTACCCTCCGAGTCACGAGTCAAACGGTCCAAACCCCATGTCTCTACGATGTTCTGATGTGGAGATATAAGGCTTTGTTTACTCTGTTGCTAGGGTACTGTATTTGGTTGCTAGGGGCGTGGCTTGGGAGTGGCCAATGATGTGCCCAGTGATTACACTCCGAGTCACAAGTAAAACGGTCCAACCCCCGTGTCTCTACGATGTTCTGATGCGGAGATATAAGGCTTTGTTTACTCTGTTGCTAGGGTACTGTATTTGGTTGCTAGGGGCGTGGCTTGGGAGTGGCCAATTATGTGCCCAGTGATTACACTCCGAGTCACAAGTAAAACGGTCCAACCCCCGTGTCTCTACGATGTTCTGATGCGGAGATATAAGGCTTTGTTTACTCTGTTGCTAGGGTACTGTATTTGGTTGCTAGGGGCGTGGCTTGGGAGTGGCCAATGATGTGCCCAGTGATTACACTCCGAGTCACAAGTAAAACGGTCCAAACCCCGTGTCTCTACGATGTTCTGATGCGGAGATATAAGGCTTTGTTTATTCGGTTGCTAGGGTGCTCAAATTTGGTTGCTAGGGGCGTGGCTTGGGAGTGGCCAATGATGTGCCCAATTGTTACACCCCTAGTCACAAGTAAAACGGTCCAACCCCCGTGTCTCTACGATGTTCTGATGCCGAGATATAACTGTTTGTATTTTATGTTGCTAGGGTGCTCAAAAGTGGTTGCTAGGGGCGTGGCTTAGTAAGTCTGTAAGGATCCTGAGAGACTGATTGGATGCCTGAGTAAAATGAGCCCACCCCCATGTCTCTATGACACTGTGGTGCAAAGATATCCATCCGGGCATTTTATAATGGCAGTCTATGGTATAGGTTGCTAGGGTGCCCAAAATGGTTGCTATGGTAACCTTACACCCCATTGTGGGGGACGTCCTGACAGAGTCTAGCACCCTCTTCAAATTTAGTAACCCACATGTTTCTATGAAATCCTGGCTCGGACCTATGACCCGTCAAAATTTTTGCAATGGTAAGTCTATGGGATTTTCCCCCATTGACTTTTCATTGGGGCACTTTTGGGCACCTCTTACACCCCAGGGGTACAACTTACACCCCATTGTGATCCATGTTCTTACAGAGCCTACCACCCTCTTCAAATGTTGTAACCCACATGTTTCTACAAAATCCTCGAGCGGAGCTATGACTCGTCAAAGTTGGGCGCAATGTTAAGTCAATGGGATTTTTTGGGTGGTTTTTCGCCCCCCTTTCGGAAATCCTGCACCCGATCGCTTATAAAAGTCATAGCACACCTCTCCTCAATAAGCCGGTCGATTTGAGCCCTCTTTCATGGGTCTACGACAAACCGTGTGGGACGAGTTAGGTGCCGAAAAAACGTGCAGACATAAGAATAATAACTAGATATTAAAGTTTGAGGACAAACTTTATGTTGGCTTGAAAAAGCGTAGCCTGAACATTTAAAATGGTTTGACAGAAGTTTATTTTAGTAGGCTATCTGGCTGTTAGCATGATTAGCATGAAGTTAGCATGATTAGCATGAAGCTAGCATGATTAGCATGAAGCTAGCATGATGTTAGCATGATTAGCATGAAGCTAACATGAAGCTAACATGATTAGCATGAAGCTAGCATGATGCTAGCATGATTAACATGAAGCTAGCATGAAGCTAACATGATTAGCATGAAGCTAGAATGAAGCTAACATTTATTCCGTTGCTAGGGTACTAAGTTTGGTTGCTAGGGAGAAAATTGGCATCCCATAATGATCAACCTTCAAGCCACAAGTAAAACGGTCCAACCCCCGTGTCTCTATGATGTTCTGAAGCGGAGATATAAGGCTTTGTTTATTCCGTTGCTAGGGTACTAAGTTTGGTTGCTAGGGAGAAAATTGGCATCCCATAATGATCAACCTTCAAGCCACAAGTAAAACGGTCCAACCCCCATGTCTCTATGATGTTCTGAAGCGGAGATATAAGGCTTTGTTTATTCCGTTGCTAGGGTACTAAGTTTGGTTGCTAGGGAGACAATTGGCATCCCATAATGATCAACCTTCAAGCCACAAGTAAAACGGTCCAACCCCCGTGTCTCTATGATGTTCTGAAGCGGAGATATAAGGCTTTGTTTATTCCGTTGCTAGGGTACTAAGTTTGGTTGATAGGGAGAAAATTGGCATCCCATAATGATCAACCTTCAAGCCACAAGTAAAACGGTCAAACCCCCGTGTCTCTAAGATGTTCTGAAGCAGAGATAAAAGGCTTTGTTTATTCCGTTGCTAGGGTACTAAGTTTGGTAGCTAGGGAGAAAATTGGCATCCCATAATGATCAACCTTCAAGCCACAAGTAAAACAGTCCAACACCCATGTCTCTATGATGTTCTGAAGCGGAGATATAAGGCTTTGTTTATTCCGTTGCTAGGGTACTAAGTTTGGTTGCTAGGGAGAAAATTGGCATCCCATAATGATCAACCTTCAAGCCACAAGTAAAACGGTCCAACCCCCGTGTCTCTACAATGTTCTGATGCTGAGATATAAGGCTTTGTTTATTCCGTTGCTAGGGTACTAAGTTTGGTTGCTAGGGAGGAAATTGGCATCCCATAATAATCAACCTTCAAGCCACAAGTAAAACGGTCCAACCCCCGTGTCTCTATGATGTTCTGAAGCGGAGAAATAAGGCTTTGTTTATTCCGTTGCTAGGGTACTAAGTTTGGTTGCTAGGGAGAAAAATGGCATCCCATAATGATCAACCTTCAAGCCACAAGTAAAACGGTCCAACCCCCGTGTCTCTATGATGTTCTGAAGCGGAGATATAAGGCTTTGTTTATTCCGTTGCTAGGGTACTAAGTTTGGTTGCTAGGCAGAAAATTGGCATCCCATAATGATCAACCTTCAAGCCACAAGTAAAACGGTCAAACCCCCGTGTCTCTAAGATGTTCTGAAGCGGAGATAAAAGGCTTTGTTTATTCCGTTGCTAGGGTACTAAGTTTGGTTGCTAGGGAGAAAATTGGCATCCCATAATGATCAACCTTCAAGCCACAAGTAAAACGGTCCAACCCCCATGTCTCTATGATGTTCTGAAGCGGAGATATAAGGCTTTGTTTATTCCGTTGCTAGGGTACTAAGTTTGGTTGCTAGGGAGAAAATTGGCATCCCATAATGATCAACCTTCAAGCCACAAGTAAAACGGTCCAACCCCCGTGTCTCTATGATGTTCTGAAGCGGAGATATAAGGCTTTGTTTATTCCGTTGCTAGGGTACTAAGTTTGGTTGCTAGGGAGAAAATTGGCATCCCATAATGATCAACCTTCAAGCCACAAGTAAAACGGTCCAACCCCCGTGTCTCTATGATGTTCTGAAGCGGAGATATAAGGCTTTGTTTATTCCGTTGCTAGGGTACTAAGTTTGGTTGCTAGGGAGAAAATTGGCATCCCATAATGATCAACCTTCAAGCCACAAGTAAAACGGTCCAACCCCCGTGTCTCTATGATGTTCTGAAGCGGAGATATAAGGCTTTGTTTATTCCGTTGCTAGGGTACTAAGTTTGGTTGCTAGGGAGAAAATTGGCATCCCATAATGATCAACCTTCAAGCCACAAGTAAAACGGTCCAACCCCCGTGTCTCTATGATGTTCTGAAGCGGAGATATAAGGCTTTGTTTAACCGTTGCTAGGGTACTAAGTTTGGTTGCTAGGGAGAAAATTTGCATCCCATAATGATCAACCTTCAAGCCACAAGTAAAACGGTCCAACCCCCGTGTCTCTATGATGTTCTGAAGCGGAGATATAAGGCTTTGTTTTTTCCGTTGCTAGGGTACTAAGTTTGGTTGCTAGGGAGAAAATTGGCATCCCATAATGATCAACCTTCAAGCCACAAGTAAAACGGTCCAACCCCCGTGTCTCTATGATGTTCTGAAGCGGAGATATAAGGCTTTGTTTATTCCGTTGCTAGGGTACTAAGTTTGGTTGCTAGGGAGAAAATTGGCATCCCATAATGATCAACCTTCAAGCCACAAGTAAAACGGTCCAACCCCCGTGTCTCTATGATGTTCTGAAGCGGAGATATAAGGCTTTGTTTATTCCGTTGCTAGGGTACTAAGTTTGGTTGCTAGGGAGAAAATTGGCATCCCATAATGATCAACCTTCAAGCCACAAGTAAAACGGTCCAACCCCCGTGTCTCTATGATGTTCTGAAGCGGAGATATAAGGCTTTGTTTTTTCCGTTGCTAGGGTACTAAGTTTGGTTGCTAGGGAGAAAATTGGCATCCCATAATGATCAACCTTCAAGCCACAAGTAAAACGGTCCAACCCCCGTGTCTCTATGATGTTCTGAAGCGGAGATATAAGGCTTTGTTTATTCCGTTGCTAGGGTACTAAGTTTGGTTGCTAGGGAGAAAATTGGCATCCCATAATGATCAACCTTCAAGCCACAAGTAAAACGGTCCAACCCCCGTGTCTCTATGATGTTCTGAAGCGGAGATATAAGGCTTTGTTTATTCCGTTGCTAGGGTACTAAGTTTGGTTGCTAGGGAGAAAATTGGCATCCCATAATGATCAACCTTCAAGCCACAAGTAAAACGGTCCAACCCCCATGTCTCTATGATGTTCTGAAGCGGAGATATAAGGCTTTGTTTATTCCGTTGCTAGGGTACTAAGTTTGGTTGCTAGGGAGAAAAATGGCATCCCATAATGATCAACCTTCAAGCCACAAGTAAAACGGTCCAACCCCCATGTCTCTACGACACTCTAAAGTAAAGATATTCCATCTGGGATGCTTTTATTCCCTTATATGGGCATGTTTCCTGCCCCATTATAAGTCAATGGGAAATTTTGGGGGCCTCTTACACCCCAGGGGTATAGCTTACACCCCATTGTGATGTATGTTCTTACAGAGCCTGTCAGCCACCTTAAATGTGGTAAGCCACAAGTTTCTACAAGTTTCTCACTCACAGCTATGACCCGTCAAAGTTTGTCTCAATGTTAAGTCAATGGAAATTTTGGGGTGTTCGAGACCCCCGTTTAGGAATTCGGAAGGTCCCATCAGTTAGAAAAGATATAGCACACTAAGTCAGACCAGTCTGAAGGTCTGTGGAAAATTTGGTGCATGTAGCTTGAAAGCTCTAGGACGAGTTAGTGTCAGAAATTTTGGGGGGAGAAAAAGAATAATAACTAGATAGTAAAGTTTGAAGACAAACTTTATGTTGGCTTGAGAAAGCGTAGCCTGAACGTTTAAAACGGTTTGACATAAGTTTAGTTTAGTAGGCTATCTGGCTGTTAGTATGTTTAAGTATGAAGGTAGCATGATTTACCATGAAGCTAGCATGATGTTAGCATGATTAGAATGAAGCTAGCTTGATGCTAGCATGATTAGCATGAAGCTAGCATGATAAGCATGAAGCTAGCATGATGCTAGCATGATTAGCATGAAGCTAGCATGATTAGCATGAAGCTAATATGATGCTAGCATGATGTTAGCATGATTAGCATGAAGCTAGCATGATGCTAGCATGATTAGCATGAAGCTAGCATGATGCTAGCATGATTAGAATGAAGCTAGCTTGATGCTAGCATGATTAGCATGAAGCTAGCATGATAAGCATGGAGCTAGCATGATGCTAGCATGATTAGCATGAAGCTAGCATGATGCTAGCATGATTAGCATGATGTTAGCATGATTAGCATGATGCTAGCATGATTAGCATGAAGCTAGCATGATGCTAGCATGATTAGCATGAAGCTAGCATGATGCTAGCATGATTTGCATGAAGCTAGCATGATGCTAGCATGATTAGCATGAAGCTAGCTTGATGCTAGCATGATTAGCATGAAGTTAGCATGATGCTAGCATGATTAGCATGAAGCTAGCATGATGCTAGCATGATTAGCATGAAGCTAGCATGATTAGCATGAAGCTAGCATGATGCTAGCATGATTAGCATGAAGCTAGCATGAAGCTAGCATGATTAGCATGAAGTTAGCATGAAGCTAGCATGAAGCTAGCATGATGCAAGTATGATTAGCATGAAGCTAGCATGATTCTAGCATGATTAGCATGAAGCTAGCATGATGTTAGCATGATTAGCATGAAGCTAGCATGAAGCTAGCATGATTAGCAAGAAGCTAGCATGAAGCTAACATTTATTGCGTTGCTAGGGTACTAAGTTTGGTTTCTAGGGAGAAAATTGGCATCCCATAATGATCACCCTTCAAGCCACAAGTTAAACGGTCCAACCCCCGTGTCTCTACAATGTTCTGATGCGGAGATATAAGGCTTTGTTTATTCCGTTGCTAGGGTACTAAGTTTGGTTGCTAGGGAAAAAATTGGCATCCCATAATGATTACACTTCAAGCCATAAGAAAAATGGTCCAACCCCTGTGTCTCTACGATGTTCAGATCCAGAGATATAAGGCTTTGTTTATTATGTTGCTAGGGTCTTCATATTTTGTTGCTAGGGGCGTGGCTTAATACCTCAATAAGAATCCTAAGAGACTGATTGGATGCCTGAGTAAAATGAGCCCACCCCTATGTCTCTATGACACTCTGGTGCAAAGATATCCATCTGGGCTTTTTATAATGGTAGTCTATGGGAGATGTTGCTAGGGTACCCAAAATTGTTGCTAGGGGCGTGGCTTAATATCTCTGGGGTGATCCTAAGAGACTGATTGGATGCCTGAGTAAAATGAGCCCACCCCCATGTCTCTAAGACACTCTAAAGTGAAGATATTCCATCTGGGACGCTTTTATTCCCTTTTATGGGCATGTTTCCTGCCCCATTATAAGTCAATGGGAAATTTTGGGGGCCTCTTACACCCCAGGGGTACAGCTTACACCCCATTGTGAGGTATGTTCTTACACAGCCTGTCAGCCTCCTTAAATGTGGTAAGCCACAAGTTTCTACAAGTTTCTCACTCGCAGCTTTGACCCGTCAAAGTTTGTCTCAATGTTAAGTCAATGGAAATTTTGGGGTGTTTCAGCGCCCCGTTTAGGAATTCGGAAGGTCCCATCAGTTAGAAAAGATATAGCACACCTCGTCAGATCAGACCGAAAGTCTGTCCAAAGTTTGATGGCTGTAGCTTGAAAGCTCTAGGACGAGTTAGAGTTAGAAATTTTAGTCTCAGAAGAAAAAGAATAATAATAATAACTAGATAGGTACATTTCCTGAAGAAAATGTGAGTGGTGCTTGCCGTGGCAAGTTTCGTGGGACAATTTATGATTATACTCCAAGCCAAAAGTCAAACGATCCAACCCCCGTGTCTCTACGATGTTCTGATGCGGAGATATAAGGCTTTGTTTACTCTGTTGCTAGGGTACTGTATCTGGTTGCTAGGGAAAAAATTGCATCCACTAGTGATTACCCTCCGAGTCATGAGTCAAACGGTCCAACCCCCGTGTCTCTACGATGTTCTGATGCGGAGATATAAGGCTTTGTTTACTCTGTTGCTAGGGTACTGTATTTGGTTGCTAGGGAAAAAATGGGATCCACTAGTGATTACCCTCCGAGTTATGAGTCAAACGGTCCAACCCCGTGTCTCTACGATGTTCTGATGCGGAGATATAAGGCTTTGTTTACTCTGTTGCTAGGGTACTGTATTTGGTTGCTAGGGAAAAAAATGGGATCAACTAATGATTACCCTCCGAGTTATGAGTCAAACGGTCCAACCCCCATGTCTCTACGATGTTCTGATGCGGAGATATAAGGCTTTGTTTACTCTGTTGCTAGGGTACTGTATTTGGTTGCTAGGGAAAAAAATGGCATCCACTAGTGATTACCCTTCGAGTTATGAGTCAAACGGTCCAACCCCCATGTCTCTACGATGTTCTGATGCGGAGATATAAGGCTTTGTTTACTCTGTTGCTAGGGTACTGTATTTGGTTGCTAGGGGCGTGGCTTGGGAGTGGCCAATGATGAGCCCAGTGATTACACTCCGAGTCACAAGTAAAACGGTCCAACCCCCGTGTCTCTACGATGTTCTGATGCGGAGATATAAGGCTTTGTTTACTCTGTTGCTAGGGTACTGTATTTGGTTGCTAGGGGCGTGGCTTGGGAGTGGCCAATTATGTGCCCAGTGATTACACTCCGAGTCACAAGTAAAACGGTCCAACCCCCGTGTCTCTACGATGTTCTGATGCGGAGATATAAGGCTTTGTTTACTCTGTTGCTAGGGTACTGTATTTGGTTGCTAGGGGCGTGGCTTGGGAGTGGCCAATGATGTGCCCAGTGATTACACTCCGAGTCACAAGTAAAACGGTCCAAACCCCGTGTCTCTACGATGTTCTGATGCGGAGATATAAGGCTTTGTTTATTCGGTTGCTAGGGTGCTCAAATTTGGTTGCTAGGGGCGTGGCTTGGGAGTGGCCAATGATGTGCCCAATTGTTACACCCCTAGTCACAAGTAAAACGGTCCAACCCCCGTGTCTCTACGATGTTCTGATGCCGAGATATAACTGTTTGTATTTTATGTTGCTAGGGTGCTCAAAAGTGGTTGCTAGGGGCGTGGCTTAGTAAGTCTGTAAGGATCCTGAGAGACTGATTGGATGCCTGAGTAAAATGAGCCCACCCCCATGTCTCTATGACACTGTGGTGCAAAGATATCCATCCGGGCATTTTATAATGGCAGTCTATGGTATAGGTTGCTAGGGTGCCCAAAATGGTTGCTATGGTAACCTTACACCCCATTGTGGGGGACGTCCTGACAGAGTCTAGCACCCTCTTCAAATTTAGTAACCCACATGTTTCTATGAAATCCTGGCTCGGACCTATGACCCGTCAAAATTTTTGCAATGGTAAGTCTATGGGATTTTGCCCCATTGACTTTTCATTGGGGCACTTTTGGGCACCTCTTACACCCCAGGGGTACAACTTACACCCCATTGTGATCCATGTTCTTACAGAGCCTACCACCCTCTTCAAATGTTGTAACCCACATGTTTCTACAAAATCCTCGAGCGGAGCTATGACTCGTCAAAGTTGGGCGCAATGTTAAGTCAATGGGATTTTTTGGGTGGTTTTTCGCCCCCCTTTCGGAAATCCTGCACCCGATCGCTTATAAAAGTCATAGCACACCTCTCCTCAATAAGCCGGTCGATTTGAGCCCTAATTTATGGGTCTACGACAAACCGTGTGGGACGAGTTACGCGCCGAAAAAGTGTGCAGACATAAGAATAATAAGATATAATAAAAATAATAATAATAAGTATGAGCAATAATAATAGTGATGCCTTGCATAAATGCAAGCACCACTAATAATAATAAGTTTAAGTGCAACAACAGTATGTTGGCTTTCTCAAGCCAACATAATAAGTTTAAAAGCAATAACAATATATTGGCTTTTTCAAAGCCAACATAATTATAACTAGAAATGCAATTCCCAAGGAATTACCAGTGCATGAAAATGCAAAAAAGTTGATTGACAGAAATGTAAAAGAAACTTAGTCTAGTAGTTTACCTGGCTGTTGACATGTTTTAGTGTGAAGCTAGCATGATTTAAAAAAGTTATCATGATGAAATATGAAGCTAGCATGAGTTAACATGATTTACCATGAAGTTAACATGATTTATCATGAAGCTAGCATGATTTATCATGAAGCTAACATGATTTAGCATGAAGCTAACATGATTTAACATGAAGCTAACATGACGTTAACATGATTTAGCATGATTTAGCATGAAGCTAGCATGAAGCTAGCATGATTTAACATGAAGCTAGCATGATGTTAGCATGATTAGCATGAAGCTAACATGATTTAACATGAAGCTAACATGACGTTAACATGATTTAGCATGATTAGCATTAAGCTAACATGATGCTAGCATGATTAGCATGAAGTTAGCATGATGTTAGCATGATTAGCATGAAGCTAGCATGATGCTAGCATGATTAGCATGAAGCTAGCATGATGCTAGCATGATTAGCACGATGCTAGCATGAAGCTAGCACGATGCTAGCATGATTAGCATGAAGCTAGCACGATGCTAGCATGATTAGCATGAAGCTAGCACGATGCTAGCATGATTAGCATGAAGCTAGCACGATGCTAGCATGATTAGCATGAAGCTAGCACGATGCTAGCATGATTAGCATGAAGCTAGCACAATGTTATCATGATAAACACGAAGCTAGCATGATTAGCATGAAGCTAACACGATGCTAGCATGACTAACATGAAGCTAGCATGAAGCTAGCATTACTAGCATGAAGCTAGCATGATGCTAGCATGATTAGCATGAAGCTAGCATGATGCTAGCATGATTAGCATGAAGCTAGCATGAAGCTAGCATGATTAGCATGACGTTAGCATGATGCTAGCATTATTAGCATGACGTTAGCATGATGCTAGCATGATTAGCATGAAGCTAGCATGATTTATCATGAAGCTAACATGATTTAGCATGAAGCTAACATGATTTAACATGAAGCTAACATGATTTAACATGAAGCTAACATGACGTTAACATGATTTAGCATGATTTAGCATGAAGCTAGCATGATTTAACATGAAGCTAGCATGATGTTAGCATGATTAGCATGAAGCTAACATGATTTAACATGAAGCTAACATGACGTTAACATGATTTAGCATGATTAGCATTAAGCTAACATGATGCTAGCATGATTAGCATGAAGTTAGCATGATGTTAGCATGATTAGCATGAAGCTACCATGATGCTAGCATGATTAGCATGAAGCTAGCACGATGCTAGCATGAATAGCATGAAGCTAGCACGATGCTAGTATGATTAGCATGAAGCTAGCACGATGCTAGCATGATTAGCATGAAGCTAGCACAATGTTATCATGATAAACACGAAGCTAGCATGATTAGCATGAAGCTAACACGATGCTAGCATGACTAACATGAAGCTAGCATGAAGCTAGCATGACTAGCATGAAGCTAGCATGATGCTAGCATGATTAGCATGAAGCTAGCATGATGCTAGCATGATTAGCATGAAGCTAGCATGAAGCTAGCATGATTAGCATGACGTTAGCATGATGCTAGAAATATTAGCATGACGTTAGCATGATGCTAGCATGATTAGCATGAAGCTAGCATGACTAGCATGAAGCTAGCACGATGCTAGCATGATTAGCATGAAGCTAGCACGATGCTAGCATGACTAGCATGAAGCTAGCACGATGCTAGCATGATTAGCATGAAGCTAGCACGATGCTAGCATGATTAGCATGAAGCTAGCACGATGCTAGCATGATTAGCATGAAGCTAGCACGATGCTAGCATGATTAGCATGAAGCTAGCACGATGCTAGCATGATTAGCATGAAGCTAGCACGATGCTAGCATGATTAGCATGAAGCTAGCACGATGCTAGCATGATTAGCATGAAGCTAGCACGATGCTAGCATGATTAGCATGAAGCTAGCACGATGCTAGTATGATTAGCATGAAGCTAGCACGATGTTATCATGATTAGCATAAAGCTAACACGATGTTAGTATGATTAACATGAAGCTAGCATAATTTGCATGAAGCTAGCATGATGCTAGCATGATTAGCATGAAGCTAGCACGATGTTATCATGATTAGCATGAAGCTAACACGATGTTAGTATGATTAGCATGAAGCTAGCACGATGTTATCATGATTAGCATAAAGCTATCATGATGTTAGTATGATTAGCATGATGTTAGCATGATTAGCATGAAGCTAGCATGATGCTAGCATGATTAGCATGAAGCTAGCATGAAGCTAGCATGATTAGCATGACGTTAGCATGATGCTAGCATTATTAGCATGACGTTAGCATGATGCTAGCATGATTAGCATGAAGCTAGCATGACTAGCATGAAGCTAGCATGATGCTAGCATGATTAGCATGAAGCTAGCATGATGCTAGCATGATTACCATGAAGTTAGCATGAATTTAGCATGAAATTAGCATGATCCTAGCATTATTAGCATGATGCTAGCATGATTAAGATGATGCTAGCATGATTAGCATGAAGCTAGCATGATTTAGCATGAAGCTAACAAGATTTAACATGAAGCTAGCATGATTTAACATTAAGTTAGCAAGATTTATTATAAAATTAGCATAAAGCTAGCATGAAACTAGCACGAAGCTAGCATGACTTAGCATGAAGCAAACATGAAGCTAATATGACCCAAAGACCCAACCCCCATGTCTCTATGACACTGCGCTGCAAAGATATCCCATCCGGGACGTTTTTAGTTCCTTATATGGGCATGATTCCTGCTCCATTATAAGTCTATGGGGAAATTTGGGGACCTCTTACACCCCAGGGGTACAGCTTACACCCCATTGTGAGGTATGTTCTTACAGAGCCTGCCAGCCTCTTCAAATGTGGCAAGTCACAAGTTTCTGTGAAATCCTAGGTCTGAGCTACGACTCGTCAAAGTTTGTCGCAATGTTAAGTCTATGGGATTTTTCGGCTGCTTTTTCGCCCCTGAGGCGAAGACCGTACCCCCGATCGCTTATAAAAGTCATAGCACACTATTCCCGAATAGTCCGCACGTTTGAGAGTTTGAATGAAGTTTCTAAGTTAAACGGTTCGAGCCGTATTAATTGCGGAAATTTGGTTGGAAGAATAATAATAATAATAATAATAATAAAAAGCCCAGTAAGAACAGTACAGCGCATTTTCAATGCACTGTAATAATAAGTATGCAAGATAGTAATAGTGATGCCTTGCATAAATGCAAGCACCACTAACTAGATAGGTACATTTCCTGAAGAAAATGTGAAGTGGTGCTTGCCGTGGCAAATTTCGGGGAACAATATATGATTATACTCTAAGTCACGAGTCAAACGGTCCAACCCCCGTGTCTCTACGATGTTCTGATGCGGAGATATAAGGGTTTGTTTACTCTGTTGCTAGGGTACTGTATTTGGTTGCTAGGGAAAAAATTGGCATCCCATAATGATTAACCTCTGCGTCACGAGTCAAATGGTCCAACCCCCGTGTCTCTACGATGTTCTGATGCGGAGATATAAGGCTTTGTTTACTCTGTTGCTAGGGTACTGTATTTGGTTGCTAGGGAAAAAATTGGCATCCCATAATGATTACACTCTGAGTCACTAGTCAAACGATCCAACCCCCGTGTCTCTACGATGTTCTGATGCGGAGATATAAGGCTTTGTTTACTCTGTTGCTAGGGTACTGTATTTGGTTGCTAAGGAAAAAATTGGCATCCCATAATGATTACACTCTGAGTCACTAGTCAAACGGTCCAACCCCCGTGTCTCTATGATGTTCTGATGCAGAGATATAACTGTTTGAATTTTATGTTGCTAGGGTGCTCAAAAGTGGTTGCTAGGGGCGTGGCTTAAAAGCTTTGGGAATATCCTGATAGACTGATTGGATGTCTGAGTAAAATGAGCCCACCCCCTTGTCTTTACGACATTGTAAAGCAAAGATATCCCATCTGGAACTTTTTTATTCCCTTATATGGGCATGTTTCCTGCCCCATTATAAGTCAATGGGAAAATTCGGTTGCCTCTTACACCCCAGGGGTACAACTTACACCCCATTGTGATCCATGTTCTTACAGAGTCTACCACCCTCTTCAAATAATGTAACCCACATGTTTCTACAAAATCCTCGCTCGTACCTATGACCCGTCAAAGTTTTTGCAATGTTAAGTCTATGGGATTTTCTCCCATTGACTTTTCATTGGGGCACTTTTGGGCACCTCTTACACCCCAGGGGTACAACTTACACCCCATTGTGATCCATGTTCTTACAGAGCCTTCCACCCTCTTCAAATGTTGTAACCCACATGTTTCTACAAAATTCTCGAGCGGAGCTATGACTCGTCAAAGTTGGGCGCAATGTTAAGTCAATGGGATTTTTCGGGTGGTTTTTCGCCCCCCTTTCGGAAATCCTGCACCCGATCGCTTATAAAAGTCATAGCACACCTCTCCTCAATAAGCCGGTCAATTTGAGCCCTTTTTCATGGGTCTACGACAAACCGTGCGGGACGAGTTACGCGCCGAAAAAAGTGTCCAGAAAAAGAAGAATAATAATAATTATAATAAGTATGCAAGATAATAATAGTGATGCCTTGCATAAATGCAAGCACCACTAATAACTAGATAGGTACATTTCCTGAAGAAAATGTGAAGTGGTGCTTGCCGTGGCAAATTTCGGGGGACAATATATGATTATACTCCAAGCCAAAAGTAAAACAATTCAACCCACATGTCTCTACGATATTCTGATGCGAAGATATAAGGCTTTGTTTATTCGGTTGCTAGGGTACTGTATTTGGTTGCTAGGGAGAAAATTGGCATCCACTAGTGATTACACTCCGAGTCACGAGTCAAACGGTCAAACCCCCGTGTCTCTACGATGTTCTGATGCGGAGATATAAGGCTTTGTTTACTCTGTTGCTAGGGTACTGTATTTGGTTGCTAGGGAAAAAATGGCATCCACTAGTGATTACACTCCGAGATACGAGTCAAACGGTCCAACCCCCGTGTCTCTGCGATGTTCTGATGTGGAGATAAAAGGCTTTGTTTACTCTGTTGCTAGGGTAATGTATTTGGTTGCTAGGGAGCAAATTGGCATCCACTAGTGATTACACTCCGAGTCACGAGTCAAACGGTCCAAACCCCGTGTCTCTACGATGTTCTGATGCGGAGATATAAGGGTTTGTTTACTCTGTTGCTAGGGTACTGTATTTGGTTGCTAGGGAAAAAATGGCATCCACTAGTGATTACCCTTCGAGTCATGAGTCAAACGGTCCAACCCCCGTGTCTCTACGATGTTCTGATGCGGAGATATAAGGCTTTGTTTACTCTGTTGCTAGGGTACTGTATTTGGTTGCTAGGGAAAAAATGGCATCCACTAGTGATTACACTCCGAGATACGAGTCAAACGGTCCAACCCCCGTGTCTCTGCGATGTTCTGATGTGGAGATAAAAGGCTTTGTTTACTCTGTTGCTAGGGTAATGTATTTGGTTGCTATGGAGCAAATTGGCATCCACTAGTGATTACACTCCGAGTCACGAGTCAAACGGTCCAAACCCCGTGTCTCTACGATGTTCTGATGCGGAGATATAAGGGTTTGTTTACTCTGTTGCTAGGGTACTGTATTTGGTTGCTAGGGAAAAAATGGCATCCACTAGTGATTACCCTCCGAGTCATGAGTCAAACGGTCCAACCCCCGTGTCTCTGCGATGTTCTGATGCGGAGATATAAGGCTTTGTTTACTCTGTTGCTAGGGTACTGTATTTGGTTGCTAAGGAAAAAAATGGCATCCACTAGTGATTACCCTCCGAGTCACGAGTCAAACGATCCAACCCCCGTGTCTCTACGATGTTCTGATGCGAAGATATAAGGCTTTGTTTACTCTGTTGCTAGGGTACTGTATTTGGTTGCTAGGGAAAAAAATGGCATCCACTAGTGATTACCCTCCGAGTCACGAGTCAAACGGTCCAAACCCCGTGTCTCTACGATGTTCTGATGCGGAGATATAAGGCTTTGTTTACTCTGTTGCTAGGGTACTGTATTTGGTTGCTAGGGAAAAAAATGGCATCCACTAGTGATTACCCTCCGAGTCACAAGTCAAACGGTCCAACCCCCGTGTCTCTACGATGTTCTGATGCGGAGATATAAGGCTTTGTTTACTCTGTTGCTAGGGTACTGTATTTGGTTGCTAGGGAAAAAAATTGCATCCACTAGTGATTACCCTCCGAGTCATGAGTCAAACGGTCCAACGCCCGTGTCTCTACGATGTTCTGATGCGGAGATATAAGGCTTTGTTTACTCTGTTGCTAGGGTACTGTATTTGGTTGCTAGGGAAAAAAATGGCATCCACTAGTGATTACCCTCCGAGTCACGAGTCAAACGGTCCAACCCCCATGTCTCTACGATGTTCTGATGTGGAGATATAAGGCTTTGTTTACTCTGTTGCTAGGGTACTGTATTTGGTTGCTAGGGGCGTGGCTTGGGAGTGGCCAATGATGTGCCCAGTGATTACACTCCGAGTCACAAGTAAAACAGTCCAACCCCCGTGTCTCTACGATGTTCTGATGCGGAGATATAAGGCTTTGTTTACTCTGTTGCTAGGGTACTGTATTTGGTTGCTAGGGGCGTGGCTTGGGAGTGGCCAATTATGTGCCCAGTGATTACACTCCGAGTCACAAGTAAATGGTCCAACCCCCGTGTCTCTACGATGTTCTGATGCGGAGATATAAGGCTTTGTTTACTCTGTTGCTAGGGTACTGTATTTGGTTGCTAGGGGCGTGGCTTGGGAGTGGCCAATGATGTGCCCAGTGATTACAGTCCGAGTCACAAGTAAAACGGTCCAAACCCCGTGTCTCTACGATGTTCTGATGCCGAGATATAACTGTTTGTATTTTATGTTGCTAGGGTGCTCAAAAGTGGTTGCTAGGGGCGTGGCTTAGTAAGTCTGTAAGGATCCTGAGAGACTGATTGGATGCCTGAGTAAAATGAGCCCACCCCCATGTCTCTATGACACTGTGGTGCAAAGATATCCATCTGGGCATTTTATAATGGCAGTCTATGGGATAGGTTGCTAGGGTGCCCAAAATGGTTGCTAGGGTAACCTAACACCCCATTGTGGGGGACGTCCTGACAGAGTCTAGCACCCTCTTCAAATTTAGTAACCCACATGTTTCTACGAAATCCTCGCTTGGACCTATGACCCATCAAAGTTTTTGCAATGTTAAGTCTATGGGATTTTCCCCCATTGACTTTTCATTAGGGCACTTTTGGGAGCCTCTTACACCCCAGGGGTACAACTTACACCCCAATGTGATGTATGTTCTTACAGAGTCTACCACCCTCTTCAAATGTTGTAACCCACATGTTTCTACAAAATCCTTGAGCGGAGCTATGACTCGTCAAAGTTTTGCCCAATGTTAAGTCAATGGGATTTTTCGGGTGGTTTTTTGCCCCCCTTTCGGAAATCCTGCACCCGATCGCTTATAAAAGATATAGCCACCATCTCTTCAATAAGCCGGTCGATTTGAGTCCTTATTCATGGGTCTACGACAAACCGTGCGGGACGAGTTACGCGCCGAAATTTTGTCCAGAAATAAGAATAATAATAACTAGATAGGTACATTTCCTGAAGAAAATGTGAGTGGTGCTTGCCGTGGCAAAATTCTGGGGAACATATATGATTATACTCCAAGCCAAAAGTAAAACGATCCAACTCCTGTGTCTCTACGATGTTCTGATGCGAAGATATTAGGCTTTGTTTACTCTGTTGCTAGGGTACTGTATTTGGTTGCTAGGGAAAAAATTGGCATCCCATAGTGATTACACTCTGAGTCACGAGTCAAACGGTCCAACCCCCGTGTCTCTATGATGTTCTGATGTGGAGATATAAGGCTTTGTTTACTCTGTTGCTAGGGTACTGTATTTGGTTGCTAGGGGCGTGGCTTGGGAGTGGCCAATGATGTGCCCAGTGATTACACTCCGAGTCACAAGTAAAACGGTCCAACCCCCGTGTCTCTACGATGTTCTGATGCGGAGATATAAGGCTTTGTTTACTCTGTTGCTAGGGTACTGTATTTGGTTGCTAGGGGCGTGGCTTGGGAGTGGCCAATTATGTGCCCAGTGATTACACTCCGAGTCACAAGTAAAACGGTCCAACCCCCGTGTCTCTACGATGTTCTGATGCGGAGATATAAGGCTTTGTTTACTCTGTTGCTAGGGTACTGTATTTGGTTGCTAGGGGCGTGGCTTGGGAGTGGCCAATGATGTGCCCAGTGATTACACTCCGAGTCACAAGTAAAACGGTCCAAACCCCGTGTCTCTACGATGTTCTGATGCGGAGATATAAGGCTTTGTTTACTCTGTTGCTAGGGTACTGTATTTGGTTGCTAGGGGCGTGGCTTGGGAGTGGCCAATTATGTGCCCAGTGATTACACTCCGAGTCACAAGTAAAACGGTCCAACCCCTGTGTCTCTACGATGTTCTGATGCGGAGATATAAGGCTTTGTTTACTCTGTTGCTAGGGTACTGTATTTGGTTGCTAGGGGCGTGGCTTGGGAGTGGCCAATGATGTGCCCAGTGATTACACTCCGAGTCACAAGTAAAACGGTCCAAACCCCGTGTCTCTACGATGTTCTGATGCGGAGATATAAGGCTTTGTTTATTCGGTTGCTAGGGTGCTCAAATTTGGTTGCTAGGGGCGTGGCTTGGGAGTGGCCAATGATGTGCCCAATTGTTACACCCCTAGTCACAAGTAAAACGGTCCAACCCCCGTGTCTCTACGATGTTCTGATGCCGAGATATAACTGTTTGTATTTTATGTTGCTAGGGTGCTCAAAAGTGGTTGCTAGGGGCGTGGCTTAGTAAGTCTGTAAGGATCCTGAGAGACTGATTGGATGCCTGAGTAAAATGAGCCCACCCCCATGTCTCTATGACACTGTGGTGCAAAGATATTCATCCGGGCATTTTATAATGGCAGTCTATGGTATAGGTTGCTAGGGTGCCCAAAATGGTTGCTATGGTAACCTTACACCCCATTGTGGGGGACGTCCTGACAGAGTCTAGCACCCTCTTCAAATTTAGTAACCCACATGTTTCTATGAAATCCTGGCTCGGACCTATGACCCGTCAAAATTTTTGCAATGGTAAGTCTATGGGATTTTGCCCCATTGACTTTTCATTGGGGCACTTTTGGGCACCTCTTACACCCCAGGGGTACAACTTACACCCCATTGTGATCCATGTTCTTACAGAGCCTACCACCCTCTTCAAATGTTGTAACCCACATGTTTCTACAAAATCCTCGAGCGGAGCTATGACTCGTCAAAGTTGGGCGCAATGTTAAGTCAATGGGATTTTTTGGGTGGATTTTCGCCCCCCTTTCGGAAATCCTGCACCCGATCGCTTATAAAAGTCATAGCACACCTCTCCTCAATAAGCCGGTCGATTTGAGCCCTAATTTATGGGTCTACGACAAAGCGTGCGGGACGAGTTACGCGCCGAAAAAGTGTCCAGAAAAAGAATAATAATAATAATAACTAGATAGGTACATTTCCTGAAGAAAATGTGAGTGGTGCTTGCCGTGGCAAATTTCAGGGGACAATTTATGATTATACTCCAAGCCAAAAGTAAAATGGTCCAACCCCCGTGTCTCTACGATGTTCTGAAGCAGAGATATAAGGATTTGTTTACTCTGTTGCTAGGGTACTGTATTTGGTTGCTAGGGGAAAAAATGGCATCCACTAGTGATTACCCTCCGTGTCACGAGTCAAACGGTCCAAACCCTGTGTCTCTATGATGTTCTGATGTGGAGATATAAGGCTTTGTTTACTCTGTTGCTAGGGTACTGTATTTGGTTGCTAGGGAAAAAAATGGCACCCACTAGTGATTACATGCCGAGTCACAAGTAAAATGGTCCAACCCCCGTGTCTCTACGATGTTCTGAAGCAGAGATATAAGGCTTTGTTTACTCTGTTGCTAGGGTACTGTATTTGGTTGCTAGGGAAAAAAATGGCATCCACTAGTGATTACCCTCCGAGTCACGAGTCAAACGGTCCAAACCCCGTGTCTCTATGATGTTCTGATGCGGAGATATAAGGCTTTGTTTACTCTGTTGCTAGGGTACTATATTGGGTTGCTAGGGGCGTGGCTTGGGAGTGGCCAATGATGTCGCAAATTATTACGCTCTGAGTCACAAGTAAAATGGTCCAACCCCCGTGTCTCTACGATGTTCTGATGCGGAGATATAAGGCTTTGTTTACTCTGTTGCTAGGGTACTGTATTTGGTTGCTAGGGAAAAAAATGGCATCCACTAGTGATTACCCTCCGAGTCACGAGTCAAACGGTCCAAACCCCATGTCTCTACGATGTTCTGATGCGGAGATATAAGGCTTTGTTTACTCTGTTGCTAGGGTACTATATTTGGTTGCTAGGGGCGTGGCTTGGGAGTGGCCAATGATGTCGCAAGTTATTACGCTCTGAGTCACAAGTAAAATGGTCCAACCCCCGTGTCTCTACGATGTTCTGATGCGGAGAAATAAGGGTTTGTTTATTTGGTTGCTAGGGTGCTCCAATTTGGTTGCTAGGGGCGTGGCTTGGGAGTGGCCAATGATGCGGCCAGTGATTACCCTCCGAGTCACGAGTAAAACGGTCCAACCCCCGTGATTCTATGATGTTCTGATGCAGAGATATAAGGCTTTGTTTATTCGGTTGCTAGGGTGCTCATATTTGGTTGCTAGGGGCGTGGCTTGAGAGTGGCCAATGATGTCGCAAGTTATTACGCTCTGAGTCACAAGTAAAATGGTCCAACCCCCGTGTCTCTACGATGTTCTGATGCGGAGAAATAAGGATTTGTTTATTCGGTTGCTAGGGTGCTCCAATTTGGTTGCTAGGGGCGTGGCTTGGGCGTGGCCAATGATGCGGCCAGTGATTACCCTCCGAGTCATGAGTAAAACGATCCAACCCCCGTTATTCTACGATGTTCTGATGCATAGATATAACTCTTCGAATTTTATGTTGCTAGGGTGCTTAAAAGTGGTTGCTAGGGGCGTGGCTTAATAGCTCTGGGACTATCCTGATAATTTGATTGGATGTCTGAGTAAAATGAGCCCACCCCCATGTCTCTACGACATTGTAAAGCGAAGATATTCCATCTGGAACTTTTTTATTCCCTTATATGGGCATGTTTCCTGCCCCATTATAAGTCAATGGGATATTTCGGGTGCCTCTTACACCCCAGGGGTACAACTAACACCCCAATGTGATGTATGTTCTTACAGAGCCTACCACCCTTTTCAAATGTTAGAACCCACATGTTTCTACAAAATCCTCGAGCGGAGCTATGACCCGTCAAAGTTCGGTCCAATGTTAAGTCAATGGGATTTTTGGGGTGATTTTTCGCCCCCCTTTCGGAAATCCAGCACCCGATCGCTTATAAAAGTCATAGCACACCTCTCCTCAATAAACCGGTCAATTTGAGCCCTCATTCATGTGTCTACGACAAACCGTGTGGGACGAGTTACGCGCCGAAAAAGTGTGCAGACATAAGAATAAAATATAATAATAATACTAGATAGGTACATTTCCTGAAGAAAATGTGAAGTGGTGCTTGCCGTGGCAAATTTCGGGGGACAATATATGATTATACTCCAAGCCAAAAGTAAAACAATTCAACCCACATGTCTCTACGATATTCTGATGCGAAGATATAAGGCTTTGTTTATTCGGTTGCTAGGGTACTGTATTTGGTTGCTAGGGAGAAAATTGGCATCCACTAGTGATTACACTCCGAGTCACGAGTCAAACGGTCAAACCCTCGTGTCTCTACGATGTTCTGATGCGGAGATATAAGGCTTTGTTTACTCTGTTGCTAGGGTACTGTATTTGGTTGCTAGGGAAAAAATTGGCATCCACTAGTGAATACACTCCGAGTCACGAGTCAAACGGTCCAAACCCCGTGTCTCTACGATGTTCTGATGCGGAGATATAAGGCTTTGTTTACTCGGTTGCTAGGGTACTGTGTTTGGTTGCTAAGGAAAAAAATGGCATCCACTAGTGATTACCCTCCAAGTCACGAGTCAAACGATCCAACCCCCGTGTCTCTACGATGTTCTGATGCGGAGATATAAGGCTTTGTTTACTCTGTTGCTAGGGTACTGTATTTGGTTGCTAAGGAAAAAAATGGCATCCACTAGTGATTACTCTCCGAGTCACGAGTCAAACGGTCCAAACCCCGTGTCTCTACGATGTTCTGATGCGGAGATATAAGGGTTTGTTTACTCTGTTGCTAGGGTACTGTATTTGGTTGCTAGGGAAAAAAATGGCATCCACTAGTGATTACCTTCCGAGTCACGAGTCAAACGGTCCAACCCCCGTGTCTCTACGATGTTCTGATGCAGAGATATAAGGCTTTGTTTACTCTGTTGCTAGGGTACTGTATTTGGTTGCTAGGGAAAAAATTGCATCCAGTAGTGATTACCCTCCGAGTCACGAGTCAAACGGTCCAACCCCCGTGTCTCTACGATGTTCTGATGCGGAGATATAAGGCTTTGTTTACTCTGTTGCTAGGGTACTGTATTTGGTTGCTAGGGAAAAAAATTGCATCCACTAGTGATTACCCTCCGAGTCACGAGTCAAACGGTCCAAACCCCGTGTCTCTACGATGTTCTGATGCGGAGATATAAGGCTTTGTTTACTCTGTTGCTAGGGTACTGTATTTGGTTGCTAGGGAAAAAAATGGCATCCACTAGTGATTACCCTCCGAGTCACGAGTCAAACGGTCCAACCCCCGTGTCTCTACGATGTTCTGATGCGGAGATATAAGGCTTTGTTTACTCTGTTGCTAGGGTACTGTATTTGGTTGCTAGGGAAAAAAATTGCATCCACTAGTGATTACCCTCCGAGTCATGAGTCAAACGGTCCAACCCCCGTGTCTCTACGATGTTCTGATGCGGAGATATAAGGCTTTGTTTACTCTGTTGCTAGGGTACTGTATTTGGTTGCTAGGGAAAAAAATGGCATCCACTAGTGATTACCCTCCGAGTCACGAGTCAAACGGTCCAAACCCCATGTCTCTACGATGTTCTGATGCGGAGATATAAGGCTTTGTTTACTCTGTTGCTAGGGTACTGTATTTGGTTGCTAGGGAAAAAAATGGCATCCACTAGTGATTACCCTCCGAGTCATGAGTCAAACGGTCCAACCCCCATGTCTCTACGATGTTCTGATGTGGAGATATAAGGCTTTGTTTACTCTGTTGCTAGGGTACTGTATTTGGTTGCTAGGGGCGTGGCTTGGGAGTGGCCAATGATGTGCCCAGTGATTACACTCCGAGTCACAAGTAAAACGGTCCAACCCCCGTGTCTCTACGATGTTCTGATGCGGAGATATAAGGCTTTGTTTACTCTGTTGCTAGGGTACTGTATTTGGTTGCTAGGGGCGTGGCTTGGGAGTGGCCAATGATGTGCCCAGTGATTACACTCCGAGTCACAAGTAAAACGGTCCAAACCCTGTGTCTCTACGATGTTCTGATGCGGAGATATAAGGCTTTGTTTACTCTGTTGCTAGGGTACTGTATTTGGTTGCTAGGGGCGTGGCTTGGGAGTGGCCAATGATGTGCCCAGTGATTACACTCCGAGTCACAAGTAAAACGGTCCAAACCCCGTGTCTCTACGATGTTCTGATGCGGAGATATAAGGCTTTGTTTATTCGGTTGCTAGGGTGCTCAAATTTGGTTGCTAGGGGCGTGGCTTGGGAGTGGCCAATGATGTGCCCAATTGTTACACCCCTAGTCACAAGTAAAACGGTCCAACCCCCGTGTCTCTACGATGTTCTGATGCCGAGATATAACTGTTTGTATTTTATGTTGCTAGGGTGCTCAAAAGTGGTTGCTAGGGGCGTGGCTTAGTAAGTCTGTAAGGATCCTGAGAGACTGATTGGATGCCTGAGTAAAATGAGCCCACCCCCATGTCTCTATGACACTGTGGTGCAAAGATATCCATCCGGGCATTTTATAATGGCAGTCTATGGTATAGGTTGCTAGGGTGCCCAAAATGGTTGCTATGGTAACTTTACACCCCATTGTGGGGGACGTCCTGACAGAGTCTAGCACCCTCTTCAAATTTAGTAACCCACATGTTTCTATGAAATCCTGGCTCGGACCTATGACCCGTCAAAATTTTTGCAATGGTAAGTCTATGGGATTTTGCCCCATTGACTTTTCATTGGGGCACTTTTGGGCACCTCTTATACCCCAGGGGTACAACTTACACCCCATTGTGATCCATGTTTTTACAGAGCCTACCACCCTCTTCAAATGTTGTAACCCACATGTTTCTACAAAATCCTCGAGCGGAGCTATGACTCGTCAAAGTTTGGCGCAATGTTAAGTCAATGGGATTTTTTGGGTGGTTTTTCGCCCCCCTTTCGGAAATCCTGCACCCGATCGCTTATAAAAGTCATAGCACACCTCTCCTCAATAAGCCGGTCGATTTGAGCCCTAATTTATGGGTCTACGACAAAGCGTGCGGGACGAGTTACGCGCCGAAAAAGTGTCCAGAAAAAGAATAATAATAATAATAATAATAATAATAACTAGATAGGTACATTTCCTGAAGAAAATGTGAGTGGTGCTTGCCGTGGCAAAATTCTGGGGACCATATATGATTATACTCCAAGCCAAAAGTTAAACGATCCAACTCCCGTGTCTGTACGATGTTCTGATGTGGAGATATAAGGCTGTGTTTATCCGGTTGCTAGGGTACTGTATTTGGTTGCTAGGGAAAAATTTGGCATCCCATAATGATTACACTCTGAGTCACGAGTCATACGGTCCAACCCCCGTGTCTCTACGATGTTCTGGTGCAGAGATATAAGGCTTTGTTTATTCGGTTGCTAGGGTACTGTATTTGGTTGCTAGGGAAAATTTTGACATCCCATAATGATTACACTCTGAGTCACGAGTCAAACGGTCCAACCCCCATATCTCTACGATGTTCTGATGCGGAGATATAAGGCTTTGTTTACCCTGTTGCTAGGGTACTGTATTTGGTTGCTAGGGAAAAAATTGGCATCCCATAATGATTACACTCTGAGTCACGAGTAAAACGGTCCAACCCCCATGTCTCTACGATGTTCTGATGCTGAGATATAAGGCTTTGTTTACTCTGTTGCTAGGGTACTATATTTGGTTGCTAGGGAAAAAATTGGCATCCCATAATGATTACAATCTGAGTCACGAGTCAAACGGTCCAACCCCCGTGTCTCTACGATGTTCTGATGCTGAGATATAAGGCTTTGTTTACTCTGTTGCTAGGGTACTGTATTTGGTTGCTAGGGAAAAAATTGGCAGACCATAATGATTACACCCTGAGTCACGAGTCAAACGGTCCAACCCCCATGTCTCTACGATGTTCTGATGCGGAGATATAAGGCTTTGTTTACTCTGTTGCTAGGGTACTGTATTTGGTTGCTAGGGAAAAATTGGCATCCCATAATGATTACACTCTGAGTCACGAGTCAAACGGTCCAACCCCCATGTCTCTACGATGTTCTGATGCGGAGATATAAGGCTTTGTTTACTCTGTTGCTAGGGTACTGTATTTGGTTGCTAGGGGCGTGGCTTGGGAGTGGCCAATGATGTGCCCAGTGATTACACTCCGAGTCACAAGTAAAACGGTCCAACCCCCGTGTCTCTACGATGTTCTGATGCGGAGATATAAGGCTTTGTTTACTCTGTTGCTAGGGTACTGTATTTGGTTGCTAGGGGCGTGGCTTGGGAGTAGCCAATTATGTGCCCAGTGATTACACTCCGAGTCACAAGTAAAACGGTCCAACCCCCGTGTCTCTACGATGTTCTGATGCGGAGATATAAGGCTTTGTTTACTCTGTTGCTAGGGTACTGTATTTGGTTGCTAGGGGCGTGGCTTGGGAGTGGCCAATGATGTGCCCAGTGATTACACTCCGAGTCACAAGTAAAACGGTCCAAACCCCGTGTCTCTACGATGTTCTGATGCGGAGATATAAGGCTTTGTTTATTCGGTTGCTAGGGTGCTCAAATTTGGTTGCTAGGGGCGTGGCTTCGGAGTGGCCAATGATGTGCCCAAATGTTACACCCCTAGTCACAAGTAAAATGGTCCAACCCCCGTGTCTCTACGATGTTCTGATGCCGAGATATAACTGTTTGTATTTTATGTTGCTAGGGTGCTCAAAAGTGGTTGCTAGGGGCGTGGCTTAGTAAGTCTGTAAGGATCCTGAGAGACTGATTGGATGCCTGAGTAAAATGAGCCCACCCCCATGTCTCTATGACACTGTGGTGCAAAGATATCCATCCGGGCATTTTATAATGGCAGTCTATGGTATAGGTTGCTAGGGTGCCCAAAATGGTTGCTATGGTAACCTTACACCCCATTGTGGGGGACGTCCTGACAGAGTCTAGCACCCTCTTCAAATTTAGTAACCCACATGTTTCTATGAAATCCTGGCTCGGACCTATGACCCGTCAAAATTTTTGCAATGGTAAGTCTATGGGATTTTGCCCCATTGACTTTTCATTGGGGCACTTTTGGGCACCTCTTACACCCCAGGGGTACAACTTACACCCCATTGTGATCTATGTTTTTACAGAGCCTACCACCCTCTTCAAATGTTGTAACCCACATGTTTCTACAAAATCCACGAGCGGAGCTATGACCCATCAAAGTTGGGCCCAATGTTAAGTCAATGGGATTTTTGGGGTGGTTTTACGCCCCCCTTTCGGAAATCCTGCACCCGATCCCTTATAAAAGTCATAGCACACCTCTCCTCAATAATCCGGTCGATTTGAGCCCTCTTTCATGGGTCTACAACAAAGCGTGCGGGACGAGTTAATCGCCGAAAAAAGTGTCCGGATGTAAGAATAAAATATAATAATATCCCTGAGCAATAGTAATAGTGATGCTTTGCATAAATGCAAGCACCACTAATAATAAGTATGCAAGATAGTAATAGTGATGCTTTGCATAAATGCAAGCACCACTAATAATAATAACTAGATAGGTACATTTCCTGAAGAAAATGTGAGTGGTGCTTGCCGTGGCAAATTTCAGGGGACAATTTATGATTATACTCCAAGCCAAAAGTAAAACGGTCCAACCCCCGTGTCTCTACGATGTTCTGAAGCAGAGATATAAGGCTTTGTTTACTCTGTTGCTAGGGTACTGTATTTGGGTGCTAGGGGAAAAAATGGCATCCACTAGTGATTACCCTCCGAGTCACGAGTCAAACGGTCCAACCCCCATGTCTTTACGATGTTCTGATGCGGAGTTATAAGGCTTTGTTTACTCTGTTGCTAGGGTACTGTATTTGGTTGCTAGGGGCGTGGCTTTGGAGTGGCCAATGATGTGCCTAGGGATTACACTCCGAGTCACAAGTAAAACGGTCCAACCCCCGTGTCTCTACGATGTTCTGATGTGGAGATATAAGGCTTTGTTTACTCTGTTGCTAGGGTACTGTATTTGGTTGCTAGGGGCGTGGCTTGGGAGTGGCCAATGATGTGCCTAGTGATTACACTCCGAGTCACAAGTAAAACGGTCCAACCCCCATGTCTCTACGATGTTCTGATGCGGAGATATAAGGCTTTGTTTACTCTGTTGCTAGGGTACTGTATTTGGTTGCTAGGGGCGTGGCTTGGGAGTGGCCAATTATGTGCCCAGTGATTACACTCCGAGTCACAAGTAAAACGGTCCAACCCCCGTGTCTCTACGATGTTCTGATGCGGAGATATAAGGCTTTGTTTACTCTGTTGCTAGGGTACTGTATTTGGTTGCTAGGGGCGTGGCTTGGGAGTGGCCAATGATGTGCCCAATTGTTACACCCCTAGTCACAAGTAAAACGGTCCAACCCCCGTGTCTCTACGATGTTCTGATGCCGAGATATAACTGTTTGTATTTTATGTTGCTAGGGTGCTCAAAAGTGGTTGCTAGGGGCGTGGCTTAGTAAGTCTGTAAGGATCCTGAGAGACTGATTGGATGCCTGAGTAAAATGAGCCCACCCCCATGTCTCTATGACACTGTGGTGCAAAGATATCCATCCGGGCATTTTATAATGGCAGTCTATGGTATAGGTTGCTAGGGTGCCCAAAATGGTTGCTATGGTAACCTTACACCCCATTGTGGGGGACGTCCTGACAGAGTCTAGCACCCTCTTCAAATTTAGTAACCCACATGTTTCTATGAAATCCTGGCTCGGACCTATGACCCGTCAAAATTTTTGCAATGGTAAGTCTATGGGATTTTGCCCCATTGACTTTTCATTGGGGCACTTTTGGGCACCTCTTATACCCCAGGGGTACAACTTACACCCCATTGTGATCCATGTTTTTACAGAGCCTACCACCCTCTTCAAATGTTGTAACCCACATGTTTCTACAAAATCCTCGAGCGGAGCTATGACTCGTCAAAGTTGGGCGCAATGTTAAGTCAATGGGATTTTTTGGGTGGTTTTTCGCCCCCCTTTCGGAAATCCTGCACCCGATCGCTTATAAAAGTCATAGCACACCTCTCCTCAATAAGCCGGTCGATTTGAGCCCTAATTTATGGGTCTACGACAAAGCGTGCGGGACGAGTTACGCGCCGAAAAAGTGTCCAGAAAAAGAAGAATAATAATAATAACTAGATAGGTACATTTCCTGAAGAAAATGTGAGTGGTGCTTGCCGTGGCAAATTTCAGGGGACAATTTATGATTATACTCCAAGCCAAAAGTAAAATGGTCCAACCCCCGTGTCTCTACGATGTTCTGAAGCAGAGATATAAGGATTTGTTTACTCTGTTGCTAGGGTACTGTATTTGGTTGCTAGGGGAAAAAATGGCATCCACTAGTGATTACCCTCCGTGTCACGAGTCAAACGGTCCAAACCCTGTGTCTCTATGATGTTCTGATGTGGAGATATAAGGCTTTGTTTACTCTGTTGCTAGGGTACTGTATTTGGTTGCTAGGGAAAAAAATGGCACCCACTAGTGATTACATGCCGAGTCACAAGTAAAATGGTCCAACCCCCGTGTCTCTACGATGTTCTGAAGCAGAGATATAAGGCTTTGTTTACTCTGTTGCTAGGGTACTGTATTTGGTTGCTAGGGAAAAAAATGGCATCCACTAGTGATTACCCTCCGAGTCACGAGTCAAACGGTCCAAACCCCGTGTCTCTATGATGTTCTGATGCGGAGATATAAGGCTTTGTTTACTCTGTTGCTAGGGTACTATATTGGGTTGCTAGGGGCGTGGCTTGGGAGTGGCCAATGATGTCGCAAATTATTACGCTCTGAGTCACAAGTAAAATGGTCCAACCCCCGTGTCTCTACGATGTTCTGATGCGGAGATATAAGGCTTTGTTTACTCTGTTGCTAGGGTACTGTATTTGGTTGCTAGGGAAAAAAATGGCATCCACTAGTGATTACCCTCCGAGTCACGAGTCAAACGGTCCAAACCCCATGTCTCTACGATGTTCTGATGCGGAGATATAAGGCTTTGTTTACTCTGTTGCTAGGGTACTATATTTGGTTGCTAGGGGCGTGGCTTGGGAGTGGCCAATGATGTCGCAAGTTATTACGCTCTGAGTCACAAGTAAAATGGTCCAACCCCCGTGTCTCTACGATGTTCTGATGCGGAGAAATAAGGGTTTGTTTATTTGGTTGCTAGGGTGCTCCAATTTGGTTGCTAGGGGCGTGGCTTGGGAGTGGCCAATGATGCGGCCAGTGATTACCCTCCGAGTCACGAGTAAAACGGTCCAACCCCCGTGATTCTATGATGTTCTGATGCAGAGATATAAGGCTTTGTTTATTCGGTTGCTAGGGTGCTCATATTTGGTTGCTAGGGGCGTGGCTTGAGAGTGGCCAATGATGTCGCAAGTTATTACGCTCTGAGTCACAAGTAAAATGGTCCAACCCCCGTGTCTCTACGATGTTCTGATGCGGAGAAATAAGGATTTGTTTATTCGGTTGCTAGGGTGCTCCAATTTGGTTGCTAGGGGCGTGGCTTGGGCGTGGCCAATGATGCGGCCAGTGATTACCCTCCGAGTCATGAGTAAAACGATCCAACCCCCGTTATTCTACGATGTTCTGATGCATAGATATAACTCTTCGAATTTTATGTTGCTAGGGTGCTTAAAAGTGGTTGCTAGGGGCGTGGCTTAATAGCTCTGGGACTATCCTGATAATTTGATTGGATGTCTGAGTAAAATGAGCCCACCCCCATGTCTCTACGACATTGTAAAGCGAAGATATTCCATCTGGAACTTTTTTATTCCCTTATATGGGCATGTTTCCTGCCCCATTATAAGTCAATGGGATATTTCGGGTGCCTCTTACACCCCAGGGGTACAACTAACACCCCAATGTGATGTATGTTCTTACAGAGCCTACCACCCTTTTCAAATGTTAGAACCCACATGTTTCTACAAAATCCTCGAGCGGAGCTATGACCCGTCAAAGTTCGGTCCAATGTTAAGTCAATGGGATTTTTGGGGTGATTTTTCGCCCCCCTTTCGGAAATCCAGCACCCGATCGCTTATAAAAGTCATAGCACACCTCTCCTCAATAAACCGGTCAATTTGAGCCCTCATTCATGTGTCTACGACAAACCGTGTGGGACGAGTTACGCGCCGAAAAAGTGTGCAGACATAAGAATAAAATATAATAATAATACTAGATAGGTACATTTCCTGAAGAAAATGTGAAGTGGTGCTTGCCGTGGCAAATTTCGGGGGACAATATATGATTATACTCCAAGCCAAAAGTAAAACAATTCAACCCACATGTCTCTACGATATTCTGATGCGAAGATATAAGGCTTTGTTTATTCGGTTGCTAGGGTACTGTATTTGGTTGCTAGGGAGAAAATTGGCATCCACTAGTGATTACACTCCGAGTCACGAGTCAAACGGTCAAACCCTCGTGTCTCTACGATGTTCTGATGCGGAGATATAAGGCTTTGTTTACTCTGTTGCTAGGGTACTGTATTTGGTTGCTAGGGAAAAAATTGGCATCCACTAGTGAATACACTCCGAGTCACGAGTCAAACGGTCCAAACCCCGTGTCTCTACGATGTTCTGATGCGGAGATATAAGGCTTTGTTTACTCGGTTGCTAGGGTACTGTGTTTGGTTGCTAAGGAAAAAAATGGCATCCACTAGTGATTACCCTCCAAGTCACGAGTCAAACGATCCAACCCCCGTGTCTCTACGATGTTCTGATGCGGAGATATAAGGCTTTGTTTACTCTGTTGCTAGGGTACTGTATTTGGTTGCTAAGGAAAAAAATGGCATCCACTAGTGATTACTCTCCGAGTCACGAGTCAAACGGTCCAAACCCCGTGTCTCTACGATGTTCTGATGCGGAGATATAAGGGTTTGTTTACTCTGTTGCTAGGGTACTGTATTTGGTTGCTAGGGAAAAAAATGGCATCCACTAGTGATTACCTTCCGAGTCACGAGTCAAACGGTCCAACCCCCGTGTCTCTACGATGTTCTGATGCAGAGATATAAGGCTTTGTTTACTCTGTTGCTAGGGTACTGTATTTGGTTGCTAGGGAAAAAATTGCATCCAGTAGTGATTACCCTCCGAGTCACGAGTCAAACGGTCCAACCCCCGTGTCTCTACGATGTTCTGATGCGGAGATATAAGGCTTTGTTTACTCTGTTGCTAGGGTACTGTATTTGGTTGCTAGGGAAAAAAATTGCATCCACTAGTGATTACCCTCCGAGTCACGAGTCAAACGGTCCAAACCCCATGTCTCTACGATGTTCTGATGCGGAGATATAAGGCCTTGTTTACTCTGTTGCTAGGGTACTGTATTTGGTTGCTAGGGAAAAAAATTGCATCCACTAGTGATTACCCTCCGAGTCATGAGTCAAACGGTCCAACCCCCATGTCTCTACGATGTTCTGATGCGGAGATATAAGGCTTTGTTTACTCTGTTGCTAGGGTACTGTATTTGGTTGCTAGGGAAAAAAATGGCATCCACTAGTGATTACCCTCCGAGTCATGAGTCAAACGGTCCAACCCCCATGTCTCTACGATGTTCTGATGTGGAGATATAAGGCTTTGTTTACTCTGTTGCTAGGGTACTGTATTTGGTTGCTAGGGGCGTGGCTTGGGAGTGGACAATGATGTGCCCAGTGATTACACTCCGAGTCACAAGTAAAACGGTCCAACCCCCGTGTCTCTACGATGTTCTGATGTGGAGATATAAGGCTTTGTTTACTCTGTTGCTAGGGTACTGTATTTGGTTGCTAGGGGCGTGGCTTGGGAGTGGCCAATGATGTGCCCAGTGATTACACTCCGAGTCACAAGTAAAACGGTCCAACCCCCGTGTCTCTACGATGTTCTGATGCGGAGATATAAGGCTTTGTTTACTCTGTTGCTAGGGTACTGTATTTGGTTGCTAGGGGCGTGGCTTGGGAGTGGCCAATTATGTGCCCAGTGATTACACTCCGAGTCACAAATAAAACGGTCCAACCCCCGTGTCTCTACGATGTTCTGATGCGGAGATATAAGGCTTTGTTTACTCTGTTGCTAGGGTACTGTATTTGGTTGCTAGGGGCGTGGCTTGGGAGTGGCCAATGATGTGCCCAGTGATTACACTCCGAGTCACAAGTAAAACGGTCCAACCCCCGTGTCTCTACGATGTTCTGATGCGGAGATATAAGGCTTTGTTTACTCTGTTGCTAGGGTACTGTATTTGGTTGCTAGGGGCGTGGCTTGGGAGTGGCCAATTATGTGCCCAGTGATTACACTCCGAGTCACAAGTAAAACGGTCCAACCCCCGTGTCTCTACGATGTTCTGATGCGGAGATATAAGGCTTTGTTTACTCTGTTGCTAGGGTACTGTATTTGGTTGCTAGGGGCGTGGCTTGGGAGTGGCCAATTATGTGCCCAGTGATTACACTCCGAGTCACAAGTAAAACGGTCCAAACCCCGTGTCTCTACGATGTTCTGATGCGGAGATATAAGGCTTTGTTTATTCGGTTGCTAGGGTGCTCAAATTTGGTTGATAGGGGCGTGGCTTGGGAGTGGCCAATGTTGTGCCCAATTGTTACACCCCTAGTCACAAGTAAAACGGTCCAACCCCCGTGTCTCTACGATGTTCTGATGCCGAGATATAACTGTTTGTATTTTATGTTGCTAGGGTGCTCAAAAGTGGTTGCTAGGGGCGTGGCTTAGTAAGTCTGTAAGGATCCTGAGAGACTGATTGGATGCCTGAGTAAAATGAGCCCACCCCCATGTCTCTATGACACTGTGGTGCAAAGATATCCATCCGGGCATTTTATAATGGCAGTCTATGGTATAGGTTGCTAGGGTGCCCAAAATGGTTGCTATGGTAACCTTACACCCCATTGTGGGGGACGTCCTGACAGAGTCTAGCACCCTCTTCAAATTTAGTAACCCACATGTTTCTATGAAATCCTGGCTCGGACCTATGACCCGTCAAAATTTTTGCAATGGTAAGTCTATGGGATTTTGCCCCATTGACTTTTCATTGGGGCACTTTTGGGCACCTCTTACACCCCAGGGGTACAACTTACACCCCATTGTGATCCATGTTCTTACAGAGCCTACCACCCTCTTCAAGTGTTGTAACCCACATGTTTCTACAAAATCCTCGAGCGGAGCTATGACTCGTCAAAGTTGGGCGCAATGTTAAGTCAATGGGATTTTTTGGGTGGTTTTTTGCCCCCCTTTCGGAAATCCTGCACCCGATCGCTTATAAAAGTCATAGCACACCTCTCCTCAATAAGCCGGTCGATTTGAGCCCTAATTTATGGGTCTACGACAAAGCGTGCGGGACGAGTTACGCGCCGAAAAAGTGTCCAGAAAAAGAAGAATAATAATAATAACTAGATAGGTACATTTCCTGAAGAAAATGTGAGTGGTGCTTGCCGTGGCAAAATTCTCGGGACAATATATGATTATACTCCAACCCAAAAGTAAAACGGTCCAACCCCCGTGTCTCTACGATGTTCTGATGCAGAGATATAAGGCTTTGTTTACTCTGTTGCTAGGGTACTGTATTTGGTTGCTAGGGAAAAAATTGGCATACCATAATGATTACACCCCGAGTCACGAGTCAAACGGTCCAACCCCCGTGTCTGTACGATGTTCTGATGCGGAGATATAAGGCTTTGTTTACTCTGTTGCTAGGGTACTGTATTTGGTTGCTAGGGAAAAAATTGGGATCCCATAATGATTACACTCTGAGTCACGAGTCAAACGGTCCAACCCCCGTGTCTCTACGATGTTCTGATGCGGAGATATAAGGCTTTGTTTACTCTGTTGCTAGGGTACTGTATTTGGTTGCTAGGGAAAAAATTGGCATCCCATAATGATTACACTCCGAGTCACGAGTCAAACGGTCCAACCCCCGTGTCTGTACGATGTTCTGATGCGGAGATATAAGGCTTTGTTTACTCTGTTGCTAGGGTACTGTATTTGGTTGCTAGGGAAAAAATGGCACCCCATAATGATTACACTCTGAGCCACGAGTCAAACGGTCCAACCCCCGTGTCTCTACGATGTTCTGATGCGGAGATATAAGGCTTTGTTTACTCTGTTGCTAGGGTACTGTTTTTGGTTGCTAGGGAAAAAAATGGCATCCCATAATGATTACACTCCGAGTCACGAGTCAAACGGACCAACCCCGTGTCTCTACGATGTTCTGATGCGGAGATATAAGGCTTTGTTTACTCTGTTGCTAGGGTACTGTATTTGGTTGCTATGGAAAAAATTGGCATCCCATAATGATTACACTCTGAGTCACGAGTCAAACGGTCCAACCCCCGTGTCCCTACAATGTTCTGATGCGGAGATATAAGGCTTTGTTTACTCTGTTGTTAGGGTACTCTATTTGGTTGCTAGGGAAAAAATTGGCATCCCATAATGATTACACTCCGAGTCACGAGTCAAACGGTCCAACCCCTGTGTCTCTACGATGTTCTGATGCGGAGATATAAGGCTTTGTTTACTCTGTTGCTAGGGTACTGTATTTGGTTGCTAGGGAAAAAAATGGCATCCCATAGTGATTACACTCCGAGTCACGAGTCAAACGGTCCAACCCCCGTGTCTCTACGATGTTCTGATGCGGAGATATAAGGCTTTGTTTACTCTGTTGCTAGGGTACTCTATTTGGTTGCTAGGGAAAAAAATGGCATCCCATAATGATTACACTCCGAGTCACGAGTCAAACGGTCCAACCCCTGTGTCTCTACGATGTTCTGATGCGGAGATATAAGGCTTTGTTTACTCTGTTGCTAGGGTACTCTATTTGGTTGCTAGGGAAAAAAATGGCATCCCATAATGATTACACTCTGAGTCACAAGTCAAACGGTCCAGCCCCTGTGTCTCTACGATGTTCTGATGCGGAGATATAAGGCTTTGTTTACTCTGTTGCTAGGGTACTGTATTTGGTTGCTAGGGAAAAAATGGCAACCCATAATGATTACACTCTGAGTCACGAGTCAAACGGTCCAACCCCCGTGTCTCTACGATGTTCTGATGCTGAGATATAACTGTTTGAATTTTATGTTGCTAGGGTGCTCAAAAGTGGTTGCTAGGGGCGTGGCTTAATACCTATGTAAGGATCCTGAGAGACTGATTGGATGCCTGAGTAAAATGAGCCCACCCCTATGTCTCTTTGACACAGTAAACCAAAGATATCCCATCTGGAACTGTTTTATTCCCTTATATGGGCATGTTTCCTGCCCCATTATAAGTCAATGGGAATTTTCGGGTGCCTCTTATACCCCAGGGGTACAACTTACACCCCAATGTGATGTATGTTCTTACAGAGCCTACCACCCTCTTCAAATTTAGTAACCCACATGTTTCTAAGGAATCCTCACTCGGACCTATGACCCGTCAAAATTTTTGCAATGGTAAGTCTATGGGATTTTGCCCCATTGACTTTTCATTAGGCATTTTTGGGCACCTCTTACACCCCAGGGGTACAACTTACACCCCATTATGATGTATGTTCTTAGAGAGCCTACCACCCTCTTCAAATGTTGTAACCCACATGTTTCTATAAAATCCTCGAGCGGAGCTATGACTCGTCAAAGTTGGGCGCAATGTTAAGTCAATGGGATTTTTCGGGTGGTTTTTCGCCCCCCTTTCAGAAATCCTGCACCCGATCGCTTATAAAAGTCATAGCACACCTCTCCTCAATAATCCGGTCGATTTGAGCCCTCTTTCATGGGACTACGTTAAACCGTGCGGGACGAGTTACGCGCCGAAAAAGTGTCCAGAAAAAGAAGAATAATAATAATAAGTATGGGGAATAATAATAGTGATGCCTTGCATAAATGCAAGCACCACTAACTAGATAGGTACATTTCCTGAAGAAAATGTGAAGTGGTGCTTGCCGTGGCAAAATTCTCGGGACAATATATGATTATACTCCAACCCAAAAGTAAAATGTTCCAACCCCCGTGTCTCTATGAGGTTTTGATGCAGAGATATAAGGCTTTGTTTATGCGGTTGCTAGGGTACTGTATTTGGTTGCTATGGAAAAATTTGGCATCCACTAGTGATTACACTCTGATTCACGAGTTAAACGGTCCAACCCCCGTGTCTCTACGATGTTCTGATGCGGAGATATAAGGCTTTGTTTACACTGTTGCTAGGGTACTGTATTTGGTTGCTAGGGAAAAAATTGGCATCCACTAGTGATTACACTCTGATTCACGAGTCAAACGGTCCAACCCCCCTGTCTCTACGATGTTCTGATGCGGAGATATAAGGCTTTGTTTACTCTGTTGCTAGGGTACTGTATTTGGTTGCTAGGGAAAAAATGGCATCCCATAATGATTACACTCCGAGTCACGAGTCAAACGGTCCAACCCCCGTGTCTCTACGATGTTCTGATGCGGAGATATAAGGCTTTGTTTACTCTGTTGCTAGGGTACTGTATTTGGTTGCTAGGGAAAAAATTGGCATCCCATAATGATTACACTCTGAGTCACTAGTCAAACGGTCCAAGCCCCGTGTCTCTACGATGTTCTGGTGCGGAGATATAAGGCTTTGTTTACTCTGTTGCTAGGGTACTGTATTTGGTTGCTAGGGAAAAAATTGGCATCCCATAATGATTACACTCTAAGTCAGGAGTCAAACGGTCCAGCCCCCGTGTCTCTACGATGTTCTGATGCTGAGATATAACTGTTTGAATTTTATGTTGCTAGGGTGCTCAAAAGTGGTTGCTAGGGGCGTGGCTTAATACCTATGTAAGGATCCTGAGAGACTGATTGGATGCCTGAGTAAAATGAGCCCACCCCTATGTCTCTTTGACACTGTGGTGCAAAGATATCCATCTAGGCATTTTATAATGGCAGTCTATGGGAGATGTTGCTAGGGTGCCCAAAATTGTTGCTAGGGGCGTGGCTTAATAGCTCTGGGATGATCCTGAGAGACTGATTGGATGCCCGAGTAAAATGAGCCCACCCACTTATCTCTACGACACTGTAAACCAAAGATATCCCATCTGGAACTGTTTTATTCCCTTATATGGGCATGTTTCCTGCCCCATTATAAGTCAATGGGAATTTTCGGGTGCCTCTTATACCCCAGGGGTACAACTTACACCCGAATGTGATCCATGTTCTTACAGAGTCTACCACCCTCTTCAAATTTAGTAACCCACATGTTTCTAAGGAATCCTCACTCGTACCTATGACCCGTCAAAATTTTTGCAATGTTAAGTCTATGGGATTTTGCCCCATTGACTTTTCATTAGGCATTTTTGGGCACCTCTTACACCCCAGGGGTACAACTTACACCCCATTATGATGTATGTTCTTAGAGAGCCTACCACCCTCTTCAAATGTTGTAACCCACATGTTTCTATAAAATCCTCGAGCGGAGCTATGACTCGTCAAAGTTGGGCGCAATGTTAAGTCAATGGGATTTTTCGGGTGGTTTTTCGCCCCCCTTTCAGAAATCCTGCACCCGATCGCTTATAAAAGTCATAGCACACCTCTCCTCAATAATCCGGTCGATTTGAGCCCTCTTTCATGGGACTACGTTAAACCGTGCGGGACGAGTTACGCGCCGAAAAAGTGTCCAGAAAAAGAAGAATAATAATAATAAGTATGGGGAATAATAATAGTGATGCCTTGCATAAATGCAAGCACCACTAACTAGATAGGTAAATTTCCTGAAGAAAATGTGAGTGGTGCTTGCCGTGGCATGTTTCAAGGGACAATTTATGATTATACTCCAAGCCAAAAGTCAAACGATCCAACCCCCGTGTCTCTACGATGTTCTGATGCGGAGATATAAGGCTTTGTTTACTCTGTTGCTAGGGTACTGTATATGGTTGCTAGGGAAAAAATTGGCATCCACTAGTGATTACACTTCCAGTCACGAGTCAAACGGTCCAACCCCCATGTCTCTACGATGTTCTGATGCAGAGATATAAGGCTTTGTTTACTCTGTTGCTAGGGTACTGTATTTGGTTGCTAGGGAAAAAAATGGCATCCACTAGTGATTACCCTTTGAGTCACGAGTCAAACGGTCCAAACCCCGTGTCTCTACGATGTTCTGATGCGGAGATATAAGGCTTTGTTTACTCTGTTGCTAGGGTACTGTATTTGGTTGCTAGGGGAAACAATGGCATCCACTAGTGATTACCCTCCGAGTTACGAGTCAAACGGTCCAAACCCCGTGTCTCTACGATGTTCTGATGCGGAGATATAAGGCTTTGTTTACTCTGTTGCTAGGGTACTGTATTTGGTTGCTAGGGAAAAAAATGGCATCCACTAGTGATTACCCTCCGAGTCACGAGTCAAACGGTCCAAACCCCGTGTCTCTACGATGTTCTGATGCGGAGATATAAGGCTTTGTTTACTCTGTTGCTAGGGTACTGTATTTGGTTGCTAGGGAAAAAAATGGCATCCACTAGTGATTACCCTCCGAGTCACGAGTCAAACGGTCCAACCCCCGTGTCTCTACGATGTTCTGATGCGGAGATATAAGGCTTTGTTTACTCTGTTGCTAGGGTACTGTATTTGGTTGCTAGGGAAAAAAATTGCATCCACTAGTGATTACCCTCCGAGTCATGAGTCAAACGGTCCAACCCCCGTGTCTCTACGATGTTCTGATGTGGAGATATAAGGCTTTGTTTACTCTGTTGCTAAGGTACTGTATTTGGTTGCTAGGGGCGTGGCTTGGGAGTGGCCAATGATGTGCCCAGTGATTACACTCCGAGTCACAAGTAAAACGGTCCAACCCCCGTGTCTCTACGATGTTCTGATGCGGAGATATAAGGCTTTGTTTACTCTGTTGCTAGGGTACTGTATTTGGTTGCTAGGGGCGTGGCTTGGGAGTGGCCAATTATGTGCCCAGTGATTACACTCCGAGTCACAAGTAAAACGGTCCAAACCCCGTGTTTCTACGATGTTCTGATGCGGAGATATAAGGCTTTGTTTATTCGGTTGCTAGGGTGCTCAAATTTGGTTGCTAGGGGCGTGGCTTGGGAGTGGCCAATGATGTGCCCAATTGTTACACCCCTAGTCACAAGTAAAACGGTCCAACCCCCGTGTCTCTACGATGTTCTGATGCCGAGATATAACTGTTTGTATTTTATGTTGCTAGGGTGCTCAAAAGTGGTTGCTAGGGGCGTGGCTTAGTAAGTCTGTAAGGATCCTGAGAGACTGATTGGATGCCTGAGTAAAATGAGCCCACCCCCATGTCTCTATGACACTGTGGTGCAAAGATATCCATCCGGGCATTTTATAATGGCAGTCTATGGTATAGGTTGCTAGGGTGCCCAAAATGGTTGCTATGGTAACCTTACACCCCATTGTGGGGGACGTCCTGACAGAGTCTAGCACCCTCTTCAAATTTAGTAACCCACATGTTTCTATGAAATCCTGGCTCGGACCTATGACCCGTCAAAATTTTTGCAATGTAAGTCTATGGGATTTTGCCCCATTGACTTTTCATTGGGGCACTTTTGGGCACCTCTTACACCCCAGGGGTACAACTTACACCCCATTGTGATCCATGTTCTTACAGAGCCTACCACCCTCTTCAAATGTTGTAACCCACATGTTTCTACAAAATCCTCGAGCGGAGCTATGACTCGTCAAAGTTGGGCGCAATGTTAAGTCAATGGGATTTTTTGGGTGGTTTTTCGCCCCCCTTTCGGAAATCCTGCACCCGATCGCTTATAAAAGTCATAGCACACCTCTCCTCAATAAGCCGGTCGATTTGAGCCCTAATTTATGGGTCTACGACAAAGCGTGCGGGACGAGTTACGCGCCGAAAAAGTGTCCAGAAAAAGAAGAATAATAATAATATCTTTGAGCAATAATAATAGTGATGCTTTGCATAAATGCAAGCACCACTAACTAGATAGGTACATTTCCTGAAGAAAATGTGAAGTGGTGCTTGCCGTGGCAAATTTCGGGGGACAATATATGATTATACTCCAAGCCAAAAGTAAAACAATTCAACCCACATGTCTCTACGATATTCTGATGCGAAGATATAAGGCTTTGTTTATTCGGTTGCTAGGGTACTGTATTTGGTTGCTAGGGAGAAAATTGGCATCCACTAGTGATTACACTCCGAGTCACGAGTCAAACGGTCAAACCCCAGTGTCTCTACGATGTTCTGATGCGGAGATATAAGGCTTTGTTTACTCTGTTGCTAGGGTACTGTATTTGGTTGCTAGGGAAAAAATTGGCATCCACTAGTGATTACACCCCGAGATACGAGTCAAACGGTCCAACCCCCGTGTCTCTGCGATGTTCTGATGTGGAGATAAAAGGCTTTGTTTACTCTGTTGCTAGGGTAATGTATTTGGTTGCTAGGGAGAAAATTGGCATCCACTAGTGATTACCCTCCGAGTCACGAGTCAAACGGTCCAACCCCCGTGTCTCTACGATGTTCTGATGTGGAGATATAAGGCTTTGTTTACTATGTTGCTAGGGTACTGTATTTGGTTGCTAGGGAAAAAAATTGCATCCACTAGTGATTACCCTCCGAGTCATGAGTCAAACGGTCCAACCCCCGTGTCTCTACGATGTTCTGATGCGGAGATATAAGGCTTTGTTTACTCTGTTGCTAGGGTACTGTATTTGGTTGCTAGGGAAAAAAATTGCATCCACTAGTGATTACCCTCCGAGTCATGAGTCAAACGGTCCAACCCCCGTGTCTCTACGATGTTCTGATGCGGAGATATAAGGCTTTGTTTACTCTGTTGCTAGGGTACTGTATTTGGTTGCTAGGGAAAAAAATGGCATCCACTAGTGATTACCCTCCGAGTCACGAGTCAAACGGTCCAAACCCCATGTCTCTAAGATGTTCTGATGCGGAGATATAAGGCTTTGTTTACTCTGTTGCTAGGGTACTGTATTTGGTTGCTAGGGAAAAAAATGGCATCCACTAGTGATTACCCTCCGAGTCATGAGTCAAACGGTCCAACCCCCATGTCTCTACGATGTTCTGATGTGGAGATATAAGGCTTTGTTTACTCTGTTGCTAGGGTACTGTATTTGGTTGCTAGGGGCGTGGCTTGGGAGTGGCCAATGATGTGCCCAGTGATTACACTCCGAGTCACAAGTAAAACGGTCCAACCCCCGTGTCTCTACGATGTTCTGATGCGGAGATATAAGGCTTTGTTTACTCTGTTGCTAGGGTACTGTATTTGGTTGCTAGGGGCGTGGCTTGGGAGTGGCCAATTATGTGCCCAGTGATTACACTCCGAGTCACAAGTAAAACGGTCCAACCCCCGTGTCTCTACGATGTTCCGATGCGGAGATATAAGGCTTTGTTTACTCTGTTGCTAGGGTACTGTATTTGGTTGCTAGGGGCGTGGCTTGGGAGTGGACAATTATGTGCCCAGTGATTACACTCCGAGTCACAAGTAAAACGGTCCAACCCCCGTGTCTCTACGATGTTCTGATGCGGAGATATAAGGCTTTGTTTACTCTGTTGCTAGGGTACTGTATTTGGTTGCTAGGGGCGTGGCTTGGGAGTGGCCAATGATGTGCCCAGTGATTACACTCCGAGTCACAAGTAAAACGGTCCAACCCCCGTGTCTCTACGATGTTCTGATGCGGAGATATAAGGCTTTGTTTACTCTGTTGCTAGGGTACTGTATTTGGTTGCTAGGGGCGTGGCTTGGGAGTGGCCAATGATGTGCCCAGTGATTACACTCCGAGTCACAAGTAAAACGGTCCAACCCCCGTGTCTCTACGATGTTCTGATGCGGAGATATAAGGCTTTGTTTACTCTGTTGCTAGGGTACTGTATTTGGTTGCTAGGGGCGTGGCTTGGGAGTGGCCAATGATGTGCCCAGTGATTACACTCCGAGTCACAAGTAAAACGGTCCAAACCCCGTGTCTCTACGATGTTCTGATGCGGAGATATAAGGCTTTGTTTATTCGGTTGCTAGGGTGCTCAAATTTGGTTGCTAGGGGCGTGGCTTGGGAGTGGCCAATGATGTGCCCAATTGTTACACCCCTAGTCACAAGTAAAACGGTCCAACCCCCGTGTCTCTACGATTTTCTGATGCCGAGATATAACTGTTTGTATTTTATGTTGCTAGGGTGCTCAAAAGTGGTTGCTAGGGGCGTGGCTTAGTAAGTCTGTAAGGATCCTGAGAGACTGATTGGATGCCTGAGTAAAATGAGCCCACCCCCATGTCTCTATGACACTGTGGTGCAAAGATATCCATCCGGGCATTTTATAATGGCAGTCTATGGTATAGGTTGCTAGGGTGCCCAAAATGGTTGCTATGGTAACCTTACACCCCATTGTGGGGGACGTCCTGACAGAGTCTAGCACCCTCTTCAAATTTAGTAACCCACATTTTTCTATGAAATCCTGGCTCGGACCTATGACCCGTCAAAATTTTTGCAATGGTAAGTCTATGGGATTTTGCCCCATTGACTTTTCATTGGGGCACTTTTGGGCACCTCTTACACCCCAGGGGTACAACTTACACCCCATTGTGATCCATGTTCTTACAGAGCCTACCACCCTCTTCAAATGTTGTAACCCACATGTTTCTACAAAATCCTCGAGCGGAGCTATGACTCGTCAAAGTTGGGCGCAATGTTAAGTCAATGGGATTTTTTGGGTGGTTTTTCGCCCCCCTTTCGGAAATCCTGCACCCGATCGCTTATAAAAGTCATAGCACACCTCTCCTCAATAAGCCGGTCGATTTGAGCCCTAATTTATGGGTCTACGACAAAGCGTGCGGGACGAGTTACGCGCCGAAAAAGTGTCCAGAAAAAGAATAATAATAATAATAATAATAATAATAAGTATGCAAGATAGTAATAGTGATGCTTTGCATAAATGCAAGCACCACTAATAATAAGTATGAGCAATAATAATAGTGATGCCTTGCATAAATGCAAGCACCACTAACTAGATAGTAAAGTTTGAAGACAAACTTTATGTTGGCTTGAGAAAGCGTAGCCTGAACGTTTAAAACGGTTTGACATAAGTTTAGTTTAGTAGGCTATCTGGCTGTTAGTATGTTTAAATATGAAGGTAGCATGATTTACCATGAAGCTAGCATGATGTTAGCATGATTAGCATGAAGCTAGCATGATGCTAGCATGATTAGCATGAAGCTAGCATGATGCTAGCATGATTAGCATGAAGTTAGCATGATTAGCATGAAGCTAGCATGATTAGCATGAAGCTAGCATGATGCTAGCATGATTAACATGAAGTTAGCATGATGCTAGCATGATTAGCATGAAGGTAGCATGAAGGTAGCATGATTAGCATGAAGGTAGCATGATGCTAGCATGATTAGCATGAAGTTAGCATGATTAGCATGAAGCTAGCATGATTAGCATGAAGTTAGCATGATTAGCATGAAGCTAGCATGATGCTAGCATGATTAGCATGAAGCTAGCATGATGCTAGCATGATTAGCATGAAGTTAGCATGATGCTAGCATGATTAGCATGAAGCTAGCATGATGCTAGCATGATTAGCATGAAGCTAGCATGATGCTAACATGATTAGCATGAAGCTAGCATGATGCTAGCATGATTAGCATGAAGCTAGCATGATGCTAGCATGATTAGCATGAAGCTAGCATGATGCTAACATGATTAGCATGAAGCTAACATGATGCTAGCATGATTAGCATGAAGCTAGCATGATGTTAGCATGATTAGCATGAAGCTAACATGATGCTAGCATGATTAGCATGAAGCTAGCATGATGCTAGCATGATTAGCATGAAGCTAGCATGATGCTAGCATGATTAGCATGAAGCTAGCATGATGCTAGCATGATTAGCATGAAGCTAGCATGAAGCTAGCATGATTAGCATGAAGTTAGCATGAAGCTAGCATGATGCTAGCATGATTAGCATGATGCTAGCATGATTAGCATGAAGCTAGCATGATGTTAGCATGATTGGCATGAAGCTAGCATGAAGTTAGCATGATTAGCATGAAGCTAGCATGAAGTTAGCATGATTAGCATGAAGCTAGCATGATTAGCATGAAGCTAGCATGAAGCTAGCATGATTAGCAGGAAGCTAGCATGAAGCTAACATGTATTGCGTTGCTAGGGTACTAAGTTTGGTTGCTAGGGAGAAAATTGGCATCCCATAATGATCACCCTTCAAGCCACAAGTAAAACGGTCCAACCCCCGTGTCTCTACAATGTTCTGATGCGGAGATATAAGGCTTTGTTTATTCCGTTACTAGGGTACTAAGTTTGGTTGCTAGGGAGAAAATTGGCATCCCATAATGATCACACTTCAAGCCACAAGTAAAACGGTCCAACCCCAGTGTCTCTACAATTTTCTGATGCAGAGATATGAGGCTTTGTTTATTCCGTTGCTAGGGTACTAAGTTTGGTTGCTAGGGAGAAAATTGGCATCCCATAATGATCACACTTCAAGCCACAAGTAAAACGGTCCAACCCCCGTGTCTCTATGATGTTCTGAAGCGGAGATATAAGGCTTTGTTTATTCCGTTGCTAGGGTACTAAGTTTGGTTGCTAGGGAGAAAATTGGCATCCCATAATGATTACACTTCAAGCCACAAGTAAAACGGTCCAACCCCTGTGTCTCTACGATGTTCAGATCCAGAGATATAAGGCTTTGTTTATTATGTTGCTAGGGTCTTCATTTTCTGTTGCTAGGGGCGTGGCTTAATACCTCAATAAGAATCCTAAGAGACTGATTGGATGCCTGAGTAAAATGAGCCCACCCCTATGTCTCTATGACACTCTGGTGCAAAGATATCCATCTGGGCTTTTTATAATGGTAGTCTATGGGAGATGTTGCTAGGGTACCCAAAATTGTTGCTAGGGGCGTGGCTTAATAGCTCTGGGGTGATCCTAAGAGACTGATTGGATGCTTGAGTAAAATGAGCCCACCCCCATGTCTCTAAGACACTCTAAAGTGAAGATATTCCATCTGGGACGCTTTTATTCCCTTTTATGGGCATGTTTCCTGCCCCATTATAAGTCAATGGGAAATTTTGGGGGCCTCTTACACCCCAGGGGTACAGCTTACACCCCATTGTGAGGTATGTTCTTACACAGCCTGTCAGCCTCCTTAAATGTGGTAAGCCACAAGTTTCTACAAGTTTCTCACTCGCAGCTATGACCCGTCAAAGTTTGTCTCAATGTTAAGTCAATGGAAATTTTGGGGTGTTTCAGCGCCCCGTTTAGGAATTCGGAAGGTCCCATCAGTTAGAAAAGATATAGCACACCTCGTCAGATCAGACCGAAAGTCTGTCCAAAGTTTGATGGCTGTAGCTTGAAAGCTCTAGGACGAGTTAGAGTTAGAAATTTTAGTCTCAGAAGAAAAAGAATAATAATAATAACTAGATAGTAAAGTTTGAAGACAAACTTTATGTTGGCTTGAGAAAGCGTAGCCTGAACGTTTAAAACGGTTTGACATAAGTTTAGTTTAGTAGGCTATCTGGCTGTTAGTATGTTTAAGTATGAAGGTAGCATGATTTACCATGAAGCTAGCATGATGTTAGCATGATTAGCATGATGCTAGCATGATTAGCATGAAGCTAGCATGATTCGCATGAAGCTAGCATGATTAGCATGAAGCTAGCATGATGTTAGCATGATTAGCATGAAGCTAGCATGATGCTAGCATGATTAGCATGAAGTTAGCATGATTAGCATGAAGCTAGCATGATGCTAGCATGATTAGCATGAAGCTAGCATGATGCTAGCATGATTTGCATGAAGCTAGCATGATGCTAGCATGATTTGCATGAAGCTAGCATGATGTTAACATGATTAGCATGAAGCTAACATGATGTTAGCATGATTAACATGAAGCTAGCATGATGCTAACATGATTAGCATGAAGCTAGCAAGATGCTAGCATGATTAGCATGAAGCTAGCATGATGCTAACATGATTAGCATGAAGCTAGCATGATGCTAGCATGATTAGCATGAAGCTAGCATGATGTTAGCATGATTAGCATGAAGCTAGCATGATGTTAGCATGATTAGCATGAAGCTAGCATGATGTTAGCATGATTAGCATGAAGCTAGCATGATGCTAGCATGATTAGCATGAAGCTAGCATGATGTTAGCATGATTAGCATGAAGCTAGCATGATGCTAGCATGATTAGCATGAAGCTAGCATGAAGCTAGCATGATTATCATGAAGCTAGCATGAAGCTAGCATGATGCTAGCATGATTAGCATGAAGCTAGCATGATGGTAGCATGATTAGCATGAAGCTAGCATGATGCTAGCATGATTAGCATGAAGCTAGCATGATGCTAGCATGATTAACATGAAGCTAGCATGATGCTAGCATGATTAGCATGAAGCTAGCATGATTTTAGCATGATTAGCATAAAGCTAGCATGATGCTAGCATGATTAGCATGAAGCTAGCATGATGCTAGCATGAAGCTAGCATGATGAGCATGAAGTTAGCATGAAGCTAGCATGATGCTAGCATGATTAGCATGAAGTTAGCATGATTAGCATGAAGCTAGCATGAAGTTAGCATGATTAGCATGAAGCTAGCATGAAGTTAGCATGATTAGCATGAAGCTAGCATGAAGTTAGCATGATTATATAAGGCTTTGTTTATTCCGTTGCTAGGGTACTAAGTTTGGTTGCTAGGGAGAACATTGGCATCCCATAATGATTACACTTCAAGCCACAAGTAAAACGGTCCAACCCCTGTGTCTCTACGATGTTCAGATCCAGAGATATAAGGCTTTGTTTATTATGTTGCTAGGGTCTTCATATTTTGTTGCTAGGGGCGTGGCTTAATACCTCAATAAGAATCCTAAGAGACTGATTGGATGCCTGAGTAAAATGAGCCCACCCCTATGTCTCTATGACACTCTGGTGCAAAGATATCCATCTGGGCTTTTTATAATGGTAGTCTATGGGAGATGTTGCTAGGGTACCCAAAATTGTTGCTAGGGGCGTGGCTTAATAGCTCTGGGGTGATCCTAAGAGACTGATTGGATGCTTGAGTAAAATGAGCCCACCCCCATGTCTCTAAGACCCTCTAAAGTGAAGATATTCCATCTGGGACGCTTTTATTCCCTTTTATGGGCATGTTTCCTGCCCCATTATAAGTCAATGGGAAAGTTTGGGGGCCTCTTACACCCCAGGGGTACAGCTTACACCCCATTGTGAGGTATGTTCTTACACAGCCTGTCAGCCTCCTTAAATGTGGTAAGCCACAAGTTTCTACAAGTTTCTCACTCGCAGCTTTGACCCGTCAAAGTTTGTCTCAATGTTAAGTCAATGGAAATTTTGGGGTGTTTCAGCGCCCCGTTTAGGAATTCGGAAGGTCCCATCAGTTAGAAAAGATATAGCACACCTCGTCAGATCAGACCGAAAGTCTGTCCAAAGTTTGATGGCTGTAGCTTGAAAGCTCTAGGACGAGTTAGAGTTAGAAATTTTAGTCTCAGAAGAAAAGAAGAGGGAATAATAATAAGTTTAAGTGCAACAACAGTATGTTGGCTTTCTCAAGCCAACATAATAAGTTTAAGTGCAACAACAGTATGTTGGCTTTCTCAAGCCAACATAATAATAACTAGATAGGTACATTTCCTGAAGAAAATGTGAGTGGTGCTTGCCGTGGCAAATTTCAGGGGACAATTTATGATTATACTCCAAGCCAAAAGTAAAACGGTCCAACCCCCGTGTCTCTACGATGTTCTGATGCAGAGATATAAGGCTTTGTTTACTCTGTTGCTAGGGTACTGTATTTGGTTGCTAGGGAAAAAATTGGCATCCACTAGTGATTACACTCCGAGATACGAGTCAAACGGTCCAACCCCCGTGTCTCTGCGATGTTCTGATGTGGAGATAAAAGGCTTTGTTTACTCTGTTGCTAGGGTAATGTATTTGGTTGCTAGGGAGAAAATTGGCATCCACTAGTGATTACACTCCGAGTCACGAGTCAAACGGTCCAAACCCCGTGTCTCTACGATGTTCTGATGCGGAGATATAAGGCTTTGTTTACTCTGTTGCTAGGGTACTGTATTTGGTTGCTAGGGAAAAAAATGGCATCCACTAGTGATTACCCTCCGAGTCACGAGTCAAACGGTCCAACCCCCGTGTCTCTACGATGTTCTGATGCGGAGATATAAGGCTTTGTTTACTCTGTTGGTAGGGTACTGTATTTGGTTGCTAGGGAAAAAAATTGCATCCACTAGTGATTACCCTCCGAGTCATGAGTCAAACGGTCCAACCCCCGTGTCTCTACGATGTTCTGATGCGGAGATATAAGGCTTTGTTTACTCTGTTGCTAGGGTACTGTATTTGGTTGCTAGGGAAAAAAATGGCATCCACTAGTGATTACCCTCCGAGTCACGAGTCAAACGGTCCAAACCCCATGTCTCTACGATGTTCTGATGCGGAGATATAAAGCTTTGTTTACTCTGTTGCTAGGGTACTGTATTTGGTTGCTAGGGAAAAAAATGGCATCCACTAGTGATTACCCTCCGAGTCATGAGTCAAACGGTCCAACCCCCATGTCTCTACGATGTTCTGATGTGGAGATATAAGGCTTTGTTTACTCTGTTGCTAGGGTACTGTATTTGGTTGCTAGGGGCGTGGCTTGGGAGTGGCCAATGATGTGCCCAGTGATTACACTCCGAGTCACAAGTAAAACGGTCCAACCCCCGTGTCTCTACGATGTTCTGATGCGGAGATATAAGGCTTTGTTTACTCTGTTGCTAGGGTACTGTATTTGGTTGCTAGGGGCGTGGCTTGGGAGTGGCCAATTATGTGCCCAGTGATTACACTCCGAGTCACAAGTAAAACGGTCCAAACCCCGTGTCTCTACGATGTTCTGATGCGGAGATATAAGGCTTTGTTTACTCTGTTGCTAGGGTACTGTATTTGGTTGCTAGGGGCGTGGCTTGGGAGTGGCCAATGATGTGCCCAGTGATTACACTCCGAGTCACAAGTAAAACGGTCCAAACCCCGTGTCTCTACGATGTTCTGATGCGGAGATATAAGGCTTTGTTTATTCGGTTGCTAGGGTGCTCAAATTTGGTTGCTAGGGGCGTGGCTTGGGAGTGGCCAATGATGTGCCCAATTGTTACACCCCTAGTCACAAGTAAAACGGTCCAACCCCCGTGTCTCTACGATGTTCTGATGCCGAGATATAACTGTTTGTATTTTATGTTGCTAGGGTGCTCAAAAGTGGTTGCTAGGGGCGTGGCTTAGTAAGTCTGTAAGGATCCTGAGAGACTGATTGGATGCCTGAGTAAAATGAGCCCACCCCCATGTCTCTATGACACTGTGGTGCAAAGATATCCATCCGGGCATTTTATAATGGCAGTCTATGGTATAGACCCCTTCAATGTTTGTAAACATCGAACGCCTAGGTTGGATGCGCGCGCAGCTTGGGGTCAGAAAAATGGCGCGGCTAATAGAGCGGCAAGTTCTGTCACGGTATGCACTGTCTTTATCACCACAGGACCAGGAACAGTACCATAATAAACTTGTTTTAGCTAATGGGTATTGTCTGCCTGACCCCGAGCTCCTAACAGAGTGGGAAGAAAACGTTAGCAAGTGGCCAGATATTCACTGGCCCGCTATATACAGCTATCTGGTGGACAAGCCGAGTGTTTACACTCGTGAAAAACTAAGAGCCTACAAATCGCTAGACGCGTATAATTACGTAGTCTGTGGGCATGTCCAGGCGGTGTTATATAGTGATATAGATGATAACTTTTGTGTTTTAAAAGCGGAGGTTTTACCGAGCCAGCGCCAAGGGAAAAAAACCTCTATGTACCAAGCCTGGGTTGTGATCAACAAGCGGGAAGGCTACATCCATACTGCAAATTGCACCTGCATGGCAGGGTAGGTATTTATCAATGGAGACGGTTGTACTGTAGTTTTTAAACCGCTCCTGGACGACCACTAGTAGTGCAAACTTTACATGTCTCCATTAGACACACATTAGTGAAGACTGCAAAAAAAGTCCTTACTAAAAGTCTATGTCCGCACAAAGCCAAAAAATATTAAGACTTATAAAACAAAGCAAAGCCCCCCTTATAAAGCACAGTTCACCTGCAAGTTTGTGTACACGAGTACATGAGTTAGTTTTTTACAGATCACGAACTTTGCGTGGGAACTGTCCTACGCACATTTCCAGCCCCATTTTGTGGGTAAAGTTAAGCACGCGTTATAAATGAGACCCCTGAACTGGTTGTGTTGACAACTGAATGATGTGTGTGTCACAAAACGGAAACATACTAAATGTGCAGTACAAGTGGTCCTCCAGGACAGGTTTGAAAACCCCTGCTCAAGAAAACACTGTTGCACTAATACAATACATATACACCTACTATTAAACTTCATTGCATTTGCTCTCAGTTCAACACAAGCCCAGTCGCTGCTACCTTACCTTTTCTCCGCTGTGCCTCAATAACACGTGTAGCCTCCACACATAGACTGCTTTTTATTTCTGACAGAGCCAGTTAATCCATCATTCGTTAGTATCGTCGTTAATCCATTATTCTTTCGTGTGAGAAAATTGTCCTTACTGTGTCACGACTACTAATCACTTGTACCCTGCCTCGTCACCTTACCTACGGTAAAGTAAACTTGTGTCTATAATTTTACCTGTTATCGCGGAGATGCGTGAAAATCGCGTCAGTGCGTGATGAGGTCAGAGAAAATAAATACATGTCATTAAAGGTGCCATGGCACAAAACTTTTTTAAGATTAAAAATAAATCAAATAAATCTTTTGTGTCCCCAGAGCACATATGTGACATTTTAGCTCAAAATACCATATAGATAATTTATTATAACATTTTAAAATTGACACTTTGTTGTTGTGTGCAAAAATGTGCCATTTTGGGTGTGTCTTTTAATATGCAAACGAGCTAATGAAGTGCAGACACTGATCACAATGATGGTGGTTTCTTGCAATTGAAACTCAATTGTGCTGTGAAATATGTTTCTCTCTCTCTCTCTCTCTTTTCTCTGCACTAAATGGCAATGCTGTGATTGGATAGTGCAGATTAAGGGGGCGGTATTATTCTAATATGAGCTCCTTATGACATCATAAAGAGGGCCAAATTTCAACGACCTATTTTTGTATATGCTTGTAGAGAATGGTTTACCAAAACTAAGTAACTGTGTTGATCTTTCACATTTTCTAGGTTGATAGAAGCACTGGGGACCCAATAGGCTTTATGCCAAGCTGCACTACTTCCTGAACTTCAGCCAGCTGCTAGTTTCCTGTCTTCCATTATTAGACAAACTGATTAATCCAGGTGTGTCTGATTATTGTTGTTGTGACTACTGAGGTCAGGCACACCTGGATTAATCAGTTTGTCCAATAATGGCAGACAGGAAACAAGAAGCTGGCAGGAAGTTCAGGAAGTAGTGCAGCTGTGCATAAAGCCTATTATAGCACTTACACATGGAAAAAGTCTAATTTTCATGCCATGGCCCCTTTAAGACACACAAAACACGATTAGCAACACGTACATAGAACTTTTATCTTATTTCATTGTAGGCATGTTAGTAGTATGTAGTTTTTAGTGTGCCCAAATTTGCTGAGAGCAAGTGTTAAAGGGGACATATCATGAAAATCTGACTTTTTCCATGTTTAAGTGCTATAATTGGGTTCCCAGTGCTTCTATCAACCTAGACAATGTGATAAAGCTCAACCTATTAACTTAGTATTGGCAAACCATTCTCTGCAAGCATGAAAAATAGGTAATTGATATTTGGCTCCCCTTGTGATGTCAGAAGGGGATAATACCACCCCTTAATCTGCACTATCCAAGCACTTCACTGCCATTTAGTGTAGAGATCAGTTCATTTGCATTTTAAAGGACACACACAAAATGACAAATTTTTTCTCACACCTACAAAGTGGCAATTTTAACATGTTACAATAAATTATCTCTAGCCTATGGTATTTTGAGCTACAACTTCACATACATACTCTAGGAACACCAAACATTTGACATCTTAAAAAATGTCTTGTGAAAAGAATAATGGTTTGACATGTAAATTTAAATTATATGTAATTTAATTTCAGGCTTGGGTCATGCTGCAGTCATGCAGCTGCAATTTTATTCAAAATTGAAATCTGTGCTAGAATGGGATGGACAGAGAAACCAGCAGTCACTTCTGGAGAGTGTATGTGGAAAGACTTGAGCAGGAAAGAAGTTGATCCATGTCCATTAAGGAAAATCAGCTTCCACAAACCAAAGAGGACAGGCAAGCTAGACAGGCAACTTCCAGAAACTGTCAGGAGTAGGTCTAGTGTCACCACCAGAGCCAAAGGCATGTAATCAATGACAGAGCATAGATAAGATTCCTTTAGCCAAAGTTAATTTAGTTTATTTTCTTTACTCTTCCTGAGGTTTTTTTTGGACATTGTAATGTCCCATAAGGATCAAGTTTGTTCTACAGCCATCTTACAGGTAGTTAGATTATGTGTAAATCCCAACATTCTGAAAATGAGAGTATCTAGTTTTAGTGCACTAACCATCTAAAATTATATATTATTAGGCTTTAGACAAAAAAATGTTGTCGTTGTTATGTAATGTGGATATACTGTTGTAAATGTTCTATAGTGACATAATTGTCTATTCCCCAGTGTTGACAGATGATGACATCCAAGAGTTGCAGATTATATCCCCTGGTGCTGCAGTACTGACAAGTCTAGATAACAGTGATACAGACACTGCATCCGATACTGATACAGAGGAACACTCAAACCTACCCGAGCCCTTGATTGCTTTATTTGATGAAACACTCAGGGAACTCTCACCACAAAAATTGCAGGTGAAAAGTGAGGACACATTTCACAGACTGAAGAATAAACTACAACTGAATCAGTGTGAAAGGCTGGAATTTGTTACACGACAACAGTCAAACTCAAAGGATTGGCAAACCCACAGGGCTGGTCGAATTACAAGTACTAGGTTTTATAATGTGGCTACAGCTGACAATATTAGCAACACCTATCTGAGTGAGATTATGCAGTACAACCACACACAGCTAAATGTCCCATCTGTTCTCTGGGGTAAGTCCATGGAGGAAACTGCTAGACAAGCCTACACTGCCCTTATGGTCAAAAAACATCAAGACTTCAGTGTAAGTTCCTGTGGCCTAGTTGTGCGGCCTTCTGAGCCACACCTCGGATCATCACCAGATGGCATGGTAAGATGTACCTGTTGTGGCCAAGGTTTGGTAGAAATTAAGTGTCCTTACAAATACCGTGATGGTCTTCAGGGAAGCACAGAGGACAGGCAGTTTTGCCTGGACAAGTCTTTCAATTTGAAGAATTCACACCCATACTACTACCAAACCCAACTACATATGTTTGTAAGTGACGTAAGCTACTGTGACTTTGTGCTGTGGACGAGAAATGAGGTTATAGTGCAACGCATCCTTAAAAACACAGAGTTTCTGCAGGAGAATTTGTCAAAGGCTCAACATGCCTTCATTTCAACTGTGTTGCCTGAGATCTTAACAAGAAGGCATGACCCTTCCTTGCGGGTACGGTCAGTCTGCAAAATATGTGAAAGGCCAGATTTCGGGAAAATGATTAACTGTGCCAGATGCGATTGCCACTTCCATTACAGCTGTGCAAGGATCAAAAGGAAGTCAGCAACTTGGTTATGCAGTGAATGTCAAAACAAATAACTGTTTTCTTTGCCAATGGCAGAAGCTACCATTTAATTTATGTATTCTGTAAAAAAATTTTTGGAGAATGCATTTTGTTGTTTGTATACAGATGCATTTGTTATTGTTTCTTTACAATTTCATATGTGTTAGATTAAATAAAACAAGTGACAGTAATTGTTACACTATTCCATAATATGATTTTTTTTAATGGAACATAACCAGAAACAATGTTATATATTTTGACAATATACAAAAGCAAAATAGCATTAATCATTAAAGGAGTAGTCCACTTTAAAGATGGGGCCCACTGACTTTACCATAGTATTTTTTTCTACTATGAAAAGTCAATGGGGCCCATCTTTAAAGTGGACTACTCCTTTAAACATTTCAAATGAATGACTTATTTGGAAATTCTGCCTTTGGGAACCACACTTTTACAGAGGTTTGTTAGTGCAGCGCACACAATCACTACATCATCTAGCATATCAACCTGAGACACAGGAATAACAGTTTGTAAAATCTTAAAATTTTTCCACCGACCAATGACACGTTCAACATGAATCCTAACCCGAGATAGTTGTCTGGATGTGTCTACTTCTCCTGCAGACAGTTGCTTTTTCCCTTTAGTAAAATGAGGGATACGAAGAGTGGCACCAATTGCTGCAAGCTCATCCCGTATTAAAAATCCCCTATCAGCTAAAACCTCATCCATAGGCTCCAACAGTTCCAGGAAACCTGACTCTTTGGTGATCTGTTTATCAGAAACCCGTCCACCCCACCCTGGAGACAAAAACGAAATTGCCCCAGCAGGAGTGATGGCGATCAAATATTTTACTGTATTATTGTGCTTATAGTTAGACCAGGTCTGGGCCCTTGCCGTCAAATTACTAGGTCGGGCTATAAAGATCTCTGTGCAGTCTATTATGCAGCGACATTTTTTGAAGTGTCGTTTGAACATTTTGGGCATATTTTTAAGTATAGCTCCCTTATTTGGCCATTTAATTAATGGCTTGAGGACCACAGACATAACAGAGATCCACATCCGATAAATATTTGATACAGTGCTTGGTGTTACATGAAATCTATATGCTAGATCAGTGTTACTGAGGCCCATCCTTAATTTCATCAAGACCATCAACAATTGGTCCTCTAGAGGAAGGGCTTGGTGACTTACCTCAATACTCGACACTGGGTGGTTCACTTCAGCTTCCTCCTCATCTTGAACAGAAAAAAACAGACATACAGACGTTTAGTGAAAAAGGACAAAAACTTTGAAGAGTGTATCTTTTGGTACCACAGGACTGGTGCACGAGACTGCATTAGTTTTAGCTTTGTATTCAAAAGATTATTCATACCATTGCAATGATCAATGGGACAGTCTTGTTCCATTTCAGCCGTGGAAGGAGCAGGTTGCATTTTAGGGTATTCATCTCTCTTCATTTTCCTGTGATACCTAAAGGAAAACAAAAAGGAACAATCAATGCCTTATGAAAATATTTAATTATTAGTTATCTACTAATTATTCATTATCTAGTTAAACTAGCCCTGCATAATATTGCTGTGATACTGAAGTATTATCATAGAATTTACATTAAATTAATGAATTTATCTGAACAAGGAATTTAATACTGTAACTGTAATCTTTTTAATTATAAACAGATATCAAAGAGATTTTGATAAGTATTAGACTAGTATTAGTACTAGTATTAGTATTAGGTGGTCTAGAAAAATGCGCTAGATTTATGGATGTTGCAAGAGAGAAACACAAGCCTTATAGGTAATTTTTTATTCGTACCTTTCCATTTTTGCCTGAGGTATCTGCGTTTGTTTTTTGTACACAAACAATGAGGGAACAAAGTCAGGACTACTGGAATCAAGTGACGCCTCTCCTACAGAAAAAAAGAACGGCGCACGCAGTGATTAAAAGGCGATCTAACGTTAATGTTGTCATAGTTAAATCACAATGTAAAGCTAGTCTGCTACCTGATAAGTCTGTAGCATGCCACAGTTCACAATTAATGGCAAATATCAAACTTCATTTACCTATTAAATCAGTCTACAGTTTACAAAAGACATTTGTTTACTTACCATGGCTTAACCTACCATTGTTGACACAATGTTGGCGCTAGCCTACGGCTAACTACTAGCAGCTGGCTAAGTTACGTCTGTAGCATGCAACAGGTCCATGACATTTGCAAAACTATTAACCTGCATATCATAACGTTATACGCTAGTGTATAGAAAACTGTTCATATAATCCAGGCTTCCTAGTTTAATCTAACAGGTCTGATAAATGATGACTTACCTGAAATGAAGTGAGCACTACAAACACGAGCCTCTTTAACCTTTGCATTGTCCCAATCTGCACGTTTAATTGCTCGCAGCCACAGATTTCGTCTATTCTTTTGAAATGGATGAGATCCTGCAGGAATCCTAAAAAAATTAACTCCAGAGCTGGTGCGATTTTCACATCCGACGACGCAACAAGTAGGCATCCTTGACGAAACTCAACTAGATGGAAATGACCGTTCTGACCCCGACATGCGCAGTGCGAACCGCGAATTCTTCTGTGACGTAAACCGTGAAGGGGTCTATAGGTTGCTAGGGTGCCCAAAATGGTTGCTATGGTAACCTTACACCCCATTGTGGGGGACGTCCTTACAGAGTCTAGCACCCTCTTCAAATTTAGTAACCCACATGTTTCTATGAAATCCTGGCTCGAACCTATGACCCGTCAAAATTTTTGCAATGGTAAGTCTATGGGATTTTGCCCCATTGACTTTTCATTGGGGCACTTTTGGGCACCTCTTACACCCCAGGGGTACAACTTACACCCCATTGTGATCCATGTTTTTACAGAGCCTACCACCCTCTTCAAATGTTGTAACCCACATGTTTCTACAAAATCCTCGAGCGGAGCTATGACTCGTCAAAGTTTGGCGCAATGTTAAGTCAATGGGATTTTTTGGGTGGTTTTTCGCCCCCCTTTCGGAAATCCTGCACCCGATCGCTTATAAAAGTCATAGCACACCTCTCCTCAATAAGCCGGTCGATTTGAGCCCTAATTTATGGGTCTACGACAAAGCGTGCGGGACGAGTTACGCGCCGAAAAAGTGTCCAGAAAAAGAAGAATAATAACTAGATAGAAAAGTTTGAAGACAAACTTTATGTTGGCTTGACAAAGCCTAGCCTGAACGTTTAAAACAGATTGAGAGAAATTTAAAACAAGTTTAGTTTAGTATTATAACTTTCCGTAAACATGATACCAAAAGTTACCCTGTTAGCATGTTTAGCACTAAGTTAGCATGATGCTAACATGAATTAGCATGAAGCTAGCATGATGCTAACATGAATTAGCATGAAGCTAGCATGATGCTAACATGAATTAGCATGAAGCTAGCATGATGCTAACATGAATTAGCATGAAGCTAACATGAATTAGCATGAAGCTAGCGTGATGCTAACATGAATTAGCATGAAGCTAGCATGATGTTAACATGAATTAGCATGAAGTTAGCATGATGCTTACATGAATTAGCATGAAGCTAGCATGATGGTAACATGAATTAGCATGAAGCTAGCATGATGCTAACATGAATTAGCATGAAGCTAGCATGATGCTAACATGAATTAGCATGAAGCTAACATGATGCTAACATGAATTAGCATGATGCTAACATGAATTACCATGAAGCTAGCATGATGCTAACATGAATTAGCATGAAGCTAGCATGATGGTAACATGAATTAGCATGAAGCTAGCATGATGCTAACATGAATTAGCATGAAGCTAGCATGATGCTAACATGAATTAGCATTGTGCTAACATGAATTAGCATGAAGTTAGCATGACGCTAACATGAATTAGCATGATGCTAACATGAATTAGCATTATGCTAACATGAATTAGCATGAAGCTAGCATGATGTTAACATGAATTAGCATGAAGCTAGCATGACGCTAGCATGATTAGCAGGAAGCTAGCATGATTAGCATGATTAGCATGAAGCTAACATGAATTAGCATGAAGCTAGCACGACGCTAACATGAATTAGCATGAAGTTAGCACGACGCTAACATGAATTAGCATGAAGCTAGCACGACGCTAACATGAATTAGCATGAAGCTAGCACGACGCTAACATGAATTAGCATGAAGCCAGCACGACGCTAACATGAATTAGCATGAAGCTAGCACGACGCTAACATGAATTAGCATGAAGCTAGCACGACGCTAACATGAATTAGCATGAAGCTAGCACGACGCTAACATGAATTAGCATGAAGCTAGCACGACGCTAACATGAATTAGCATGAAGCTAGCACGACGCTAACATGAATTAGCATGAAGCTAGCACGACGCTAACATGAATTAGCATGAAGCTAGCACGACGCTAACATGAATTAGCATGAAGCTAGCACGACGCTAACATGAATTAGCATGAAGCTAGCACGACGCTAACATGAATTAGCATGAAGCTAGCACGACGCTAACATGAATTAGCATGAAGCTAGCACGACGCTAACATGAATTAGCATGAAGCTAGCACGACGCTAACATGAATTAGCATGAAGCTAGCACGACGCTAACATGAATTAGCATGAAGCTAGCATGATGCTAACATGAATTAGTATGAAGCTAGCATGATGTTAGCATGATTAGCATGAAGTTAGCAAGATTTATTATGAAATTAGCATAAAGCTAGCACGAAACTAGCATGAAGCTAGTATGACTTAGCATGGAGCTAGCATAAGGCTAACATGACCAAAAGACCCAACCCCCATGTCTCTATGATGTTCGGATCCAGAGATATAAGGCTTTGTTTATTATGTTGCTAGGGTGCTCATATTTGGTTGCTAGGGGCGTGGCTTAATACCTCAATAAGAATCCTCCGAGACTGATTGGATGCCTGAGTAAAATGAGCCCACCCCCATGTCTCTGTGACACTGTGCTGCAAAGATATCCACCTGGGCATTTTATAATGGCAGTCTATGGGATATGTTGCTAGGGTGCCCAAAAATGGTTGCTGGGGCGTGGCTTAATAGCTATGGGGCGATCCTGAGAGACTGATTGGATGCCTGACTAAATTGAGCCCACCCCCATGTCTCTAAGACACTCTAAAGTGAAGATATTCCATCTGGGACGCTTTTATTCCCTTATATGGGCATGTTCCCTCCCCCATTATAAGTCAATGGGGAAATTTGGGTGGTCCTTACGCCCCAGGGGTGAAACTTACACCCCAATGTGATGTATGTTCTTACACAGTCTGCCAGCCTCTTCAAATGTGGTAACCCACAAGTTTCTACAAATTTCTCGCTTGCAGCTATGACCCGTCAAAGTTTGTCGCAATGTTAAGTCAATGGAAAATTTGGGGTGTTTGAGCGCCCCGTTTAGGAATTCGGTAGGTCCCATCAGTTAGAAAAGTCATAGCACCAATCTACGGACCAGTCTTAAAAGTTTTGTAAAGTTTTGTGGGTGTAGCTTGAAAGCTCTAGGAGGAGTTACAATTGGTAAAAAGTATGAACAGAAGAATAATAATAACTAGATAGGTACATTTCCTGAAGAAAATGTGAGTGGTGCTTGCCGTGGCAAATTTCGGGGGACAATATATGATTATACTTCAAGCCAAAAGTAAAACAATTCAACCCACATGTCTCTACGATATTCTGATGCGAAGATATAAGGCTTTGTTTATTCGGTTGCTAGGGTACTGTATTTGGTTGCTAGGGAGAAAATTGGCATCCACTAGTGATTACACTCCGAGTCACGAGTCAAACGGTCAAACCCCCCTTGTCTCTACGATGTTCTGATGCGGAGATATAAGGCTTTGTTTACTCTGTTGCTAGGGTACTGTATTTGGTTGCTAGGGAAAAAATTGGCATCCACTAGTGAATACAGTCCGAGATACGACTCAAACGGTCCAACCCCGTTTCTCTGCAATGTTCTGATGTGGAGATAAAAGGCTTTGTTTACTCTGTTGCTAGGGTAATGTATTTGGTTGCTAGGGAGAAAATTGGCATCCACTAGTGATTACACTCCGAGTCACGAGTCAAACGGTCCAACCCCCGTGTCTCTACGATGTTCTGATGCGGAGATATAAGGCTTTGTTTACTCTGTTGCTAGGGTACTGTATTTGGTTGCTAGGGAAAAAAATGGCATCCACTAGTGATTACCCTCCGAGTCACGAGTCAAACGGTCCAAACCCCGTGTCTCTACGATGTTCTGATGCGGAGATATAAGGCTTTGTTTACTCTGTTGCTAGGGTACTGTATTTGGTTGCTAGGGAAAAAAATTGCATCCACTAGTGATTACCCTCCGAGTCATGAGTCAAACGGTCCAACCCCCGTGTCTCTACGATGTTCTGATGCGGAGATATAAGGCTTTGTTTACTCTGTTGCTAGGGTACTGTATTTGGTTGCTAGGGAAAAAAATGGCATCCACTAGTGATTACCCTCCGAGTCACGAGTCAAACGGTCCAAACCCCATGTCTCTACGATGTTCTGATGCGGAGATATAAGGCTTTGTTTACTCTGTTGCTAGGGTACTGTATTTGGTTGCTAGGGAAAAAAATGGCATCCACTAGTGATTACCCTCCGAGTCATGAGTCAAACGGTCCAACCCCCATGTCTCTACGATGTTCTGATGTGGAGATATAAGGCTTTGTTTACTCTGTTGCTAGGGTACTGTATTTGGTTGCTAGGGGCGTGGCTTGAGAGTGGCCAATGATGTGCCCAGTGATTACACTCCGAGTCACAAGTAAAACGGTCCAACCCCCGTGTCTCTACAATGTTCTGATGCGGAGATATAAGGCTTTGTTTACTCTGTTGCTAGGGTACTGTATTTGGTTGCTAGGGGCGTGGCTTGGGAGTGGCCAATTATGTGCCCAGTGATTACACTCCGAGTCACAAGTAAAACGGTCCAACCCCCGTGTCTCTACGATGTTCTGATGCGGAGATATAAGGCTTTGTTTACTCTGTTGCTAGGGTACTGTATTTGGTTGCTAGGGGCGTGGCTTGGGAGTGGCCAATGATGTGCCCAGTGATTACACTCCGAGTCACAAGTAAAACGGTCCAAACCCCGTGTCTCTACGATGTTCTGATGCGGAGATATAAGGCTTTGTTTATTCGGTTGCTAGGGTGCTCAAATTTGGTTTCTAGGGGCGTGGCTTGGGAGTGGCCAATGATGTGCCCAATTGTTACACCCCTAGTCACAAGTAAAACGGTCCAACCCCCGTGTCTCTACGATGTTCTGATGCCGAGATATAACTGTTTGTATTTTATGTTGCTAGGGTGCTCAAAAGTGGTTGCTAGGGGCGTGGCTTAGTAAGTCTGTAAGGATCCTGACAGACTGATTGGATGCCTGAGTAAAATGAGCCCACCCCCATGTCTCTATGACACTGTGGTGCAAAGATATCCATCCAGGCATTTTATAATGGCAGTCTATGGTATAGGTTGCTAGGGTGCCCAAAATGGTTGCTATGGTAACCTTACACCCCATTGTGGGGGACGTCCTGACAGAGTCTAGCACCCTCTTCAAATGTAGTAACCCACATGTTTCTATGAAATCCTGGCTCGGACCTATGACCCGTCAAAATTTTTGCAATGGTAAGTCTATGGGATTTTGCCCCATTGACTTTTCATTGGGGCACTTTTGGGCACCTCTTACACCCCAGGGGTACAACTTACACCCCATTGTGATCCATGTTCTTAAAGAGCCTACCACCCTCTTCAAATGTTATAACCCACATGTTTCTACAAAATCCTCGAGCGGAGCTATGACTCGTCAAAGTTGGGCGCAATGTTAAGTCAATGGGATTTTTTGGGTGGTTTTTCGCCCCCCTTTCGGAAATCCTGCACCCGATCGCTTATAAAAGTCATAGCAGTCCTCTCCTCAATAAGCCGGTCGATTTGAGCCCTAATTTATGGGTCTACGACAAAGCGTGCGGGACGAGTTACGCGCCAAAAAAGTGTCCAGAAAAAGAAGAATAATAATAATAACTAGATAGGTACATTTCCTGAAGAAAATGTGAGTGGTGCTTGCCGTGGCAAAATTCTGGGGACCATATATGATTATACTCCAAGCCAAAAGTTAAACGATCCAACTCCCGTGTCTGTACGATGTTCTGATGTGGAGATATAAGGCTGTGTTTATCCGGTTGCTAGGGTACTGTATTTGGTTGCTAGGGAAAAATTTGGCATCCCATAATGATTACACTCTGAGTCACGAGTCATACGGTCCAACCCCCGTGTCTCAACGATGTTCTGGTGCAGAGATATAAGGCTTTGTTTATTCGGTTGCTAGGGTACTGTATTTGGTTGCTAGGGAAAATTTTGACATCCCATAATGATTACACTCTGAGTCACGAGTCAAACGGTCCAACCCCCGTGTCTCTACGATGTTCTGATGCGGAGATATAAGGCTTTGTTTACTCTGTTGCTAGGGTACTGTATTTGGTTGCTAGGGAAAAAATTGGCATCCCATAATGATTACACTCTGAGTCACGAGTCAAACGGTCCAACCCCCATGTCTCTACGATGTTCTGATGCGGAGATATAAGGCTTTGTTTACCCTGTTGCTAGGGTACTGTATTTGGTTGCTAGGGAAAAAATTGGCATCCCATAATGATTACACTCTGAGTCACGAGTCAAACGGTCCAACCCCCATGTCTCTACGATGTTCTGATGCTGAGATATAAGGCTTTGTTTACTCTGTTGCTAGGGTACTATATTTGGTTGCTAGGGAAAAAATTGGCATCCCATAATGATTACAATCTGAGTCACGAGTCAAACGGTCCAACCCCCGTGTCTCTACGATGTTCTGATGCTGAGATATAAGGCTTTGTTTACTCTGTTGCTAGGGTACTATATTTGGTTGCTAGGGAAAAAATTGGCAGACCATAATGATTACACCCTGAGTCACGAGTCAAACGGTCCAACCCCCATGTCTCTACGATGTTCTGATGCGGAGATATAAGGCTTTGTTTACTCTGTTGCTAGGGTACTGTATTTGGTTGCTAGGGAAAAAATTGGCATCTCATAGTGATTACCCGCCGAGTCACGAGTCAAACGGTCCAACCCCCGTGTCTCTACGATGTTCTGATGCGGAGATATAAGGCTTTGTTTACTCTGTTGCTAGGGTACTGTATTTGGTTGCTAGGGAAAAATTGGCATCCCATAATGATTACACTCTGAGTCACGAGTCAAACGGTCCAACCCCCATGTCTCTACGATGTTCTGATGCGGAGATATAAGGCTTTGTTTACTCTGTTGCTAGGGTACTGTATTTGGTTGCTAGGGGCGTGGCTTGGGAGTGGCCAATGATGTGCCCAGTGATTACACTCCGAGTCACAAGTAAAACGGTCCAACCCCCGTGTCTCTACGATGTTCTGATGCGGAGATATAAGGCTTTGTTTACTCTGTTGCTAGGGTACTGTATTTGGTTGCTAGGGGCGTGGCTTGGGAGTAGCCAATTATGTGCCCAGTGATTACACTCCGAGTCACAAGTAAAACGGTCCAACCCCCGTGTCTCTACGATGTTCTGATGCGGAGATATAAGGCTTTGTTTACTCTGTTGCTAGGGTACTGTATTTGGTTGCTAGGGGCGTGGCTTGGGAGTGGCCAATGATGTGCCCAGTGATTACACTCCGAGTCACAAGTAAAACGGTCCAAACCCCGTGTCTCTACGATGTTCTGATGCGGAGATATAAGGCTTTGTTTATTCGGTTGCTAGGGTGCTCAAATTTGGTTGCTAGGGGCGTGGCTTCGGAGTGGCCAATGATGTGCCCAATTGTTACACCCCTAGTCACAAGTAAAACGGTCCAACCCCCGTGTCTCTACGATGTTCTGATGCCGAGATATAACTGTTTGTATTTTATGTTGCTAGGGTGCTCAAAAGTGGTTGCTAGGGGCGTGGCTTAGTAAGTCTGTAAGGATCCTGAGAGACTGATTGGATGCCTGAGTAAAATGAGCCCACCCCCATGTCTCTATGACACTGTGGTGCAAAGATATCCATCCGGGCATTTTATAATGGCAGTCTATGGTATAGGTTGCTAGGGTGCCCAAAATGGTTGCTATGGTAACCTTACACCCCATTGTGGGGGACGTCCTGACAGAGTCTAGCACCCTCTTCAAATTTAGTAACCCACATGTTTCTATGAAATCCTGGCTCGGACCTATGACCCGTCAAAATTTTTGCAATGGTAAGTCTATGGGATTTTGCCCCATTGACTTTTCATTGGGGCACTTTTGGGCACCTCTTACACCCCAGGGGTACAACTTACACCCCATTGTGATCTATGTTTTTACAGAGCCTACCACCCTCTTCAAATGTTGTAACCCACATGTTTCTACAAAATCCACGAGCGGAGCTATGACCCATCAAAGTTGGGCCCAATGTTAAGTCAATGGGATTTTTGGGGTGGTTTTACGCCCCCCTTTCGGAAATCCTGCACCCGATCCCTTATAAAAGTCATAGCACACCTCTCCTCAATAATCCGGTCGATTTGAGCCCTCTTTCATGGGTCTACAACAAAGCGTGCGGGACGAGTTAATCGCCGAAAAAAGTGTCCGGATGTAAGAATAAAATATAATAATAATATCCCTGAGCAATAGTAATAGTGATGCTTTGCATAAATGCAAGCACCACTAATAAGTATGCAAGATAGTAATAGTGATGCTTTGCATAAATGCAAGCACCACTAATAATAATAAGCTTAGATCGAAGAACAGTATGTTGGCTTTGTCAAGCCAACATAATAATAATAATAATAATAATAAGTATGCAAGATAGTAATAGTGATGCTTTGCATAAATGCAAGCACCACTAATAATAATAATAAGTATGCAAGATAGTAATAGTGATGCTTTGCATAAATGCAAGCACCACTAACTAGATAGGTACATTTCCTGAAGAAAATGTGAGTGGTGCTTGCCGTGGCAAATTTCGGGGGACAATTTATGATTATACTCCAAGGCAAAAGTCAAACGGTCCAACCCTCATGTCTCTACGATGTTCTGATGCGGAGATATAAGGCTTTGTTTACTCTGTTGCTAGGGTACTGTATTTGGTTGCTAGGGAAAGAATTGGCATCCACTAGTGATTACACTTCGAGTCACGAGTCAAACGGTCCAACCCCCATGTCTCTACAATGTTCTGATGCGGAGATATAAAGGTTTGTTTATTCTGTTGCTAGGGTGTTCATATTTGGTTGTTAGGGGCGTGGCTTAACACCTCTTGGCATCCACTAGTGATTACCCTTCAAGTCACGAGTCAAACGGTCCAACCCCCGTGTCTCTACGATGTTCTCATGCGAAGATATAAAGCTTTGTTTATTCAGTTGCTAGGCTGCTCATTATTGGTTGCTAGGGGCGTGGCCTGGGAGTGGCCAATGATGTGGCTAGTTAATACACTCCGAGTCACAAGTAAAATGGTCCAACCCCCGTGTCTCTACGATGTTCTGATGTGAAGATATAAGGCTTTGTTTATTCTGTTGCTAGGGTGCTCAAATTTAGTTGCTAGGGGCGTGGCTTGGGAGTGGCCAATGATGTGGCTAGTTATTACACTCCGAGTCTTAAGTAAAACGGTCCAACCCCCGTTTCTCTACGATGTTCTGATGCCGAGATATAACTGTTTGAATTTTATGTTGCTAGGGTGCTCAAAAGTGGTTGCTAGGGGCGTGGCTTAATACTTATGTAAGGATCCTGAGAGACTGATTGGATGCCTGAGTAAAATGAGTCCACCCCATGTCTCTATGACACTGTGCTGCAAAGATATCCATCTGGGCATTTTATAATGGCAGTCTATGGGAGATGTTGCTAGGGTGCTCAAAAGTGGTTGCTAGGGGCGTGGCTTAATAGCTCTCAGATGATCCTGAGAGACTGATTGGATGCCCGAGTAAAATGAGCTCACCCACTTATCTCTAGACACTAGTCCCTTTCACACATACAGTCTTTACTGGTAATTTACTGGTAAATTGCAGTTAACATGTCATGTGTGAACAGAACCTTTCCGGTAAATCAGTGCTCCCAATTTACCAGTAAGACGTCGTTGTAAGATTAACGGTAATTTGCCGGTAAGCGCTGTGTGTGAACGAAAAATATAGCATTACCGGCATTTAGATGACGTCAGACCGCGCTGACAGATCGGGCGGGCCAATCAGAAAGTTTTTTATACAGGTGACGCGGTTTCCCCCAGACTGTTACGGACGTTTCCACACACATGTTGCTTAAAAGTCGAGCACACCTGAAGTTAACATCCACATTTCTTCACCAAAGTTGTTTAAAACAGCTTACCATCTAATTGCCAAATTGCCGACGCCCTAGCACACCATCTGTGAAGCCTAATGTGCAAACGCGCAGGTTCCGTTTGACGCCGCCTAACGCTATGCTGTTTGGTCACGAGCAACTTCGCGACCGTTTGCCACAGATGTGAAAACAACAAAATACGGACCGTGGATATTAAGTCATAACCCGCCGTTTACAAATACGACACGGACAGAGCTCGCCGGCCGCGCGCCACAGGTAACTTCCGCTTTCTCTCCGAGTTTACCGGTATTTTGATACTGATGTGTGAATGATGTCTTACTGGTAAAAAGACGGAACGTCACTGCATGTGTGAACAGCACATTTTTGTATTTACTGGTAAATTCATTCTGGTAAATTCATGGTAATTTACCAGAATTACTGTGTGAAAGAGGCTACTGTAAAGCAAAGATATCCCATCTGGAACGATTTTATTCCCTTATATGGGCGTGTTCCCTGCCCCATTATAAGTCAATGGGAAATTTCGGGTGCCTCTTACACCCCAGGGGTAAAACTTACACCCCAATGTCATGTATGTTCTTACATAGCCTACCACCCTCTTCAAATTTAGTAACCCACATGTTTCTACAAAATCCTCGAGCAGAGCTATGACCCGTCAAAGTTCTGCCCAATGTTAAGTCAAAGGGAATTTTCGGGGGGTTTTTCGCCCCCCTTTCGGAAATCCTGCACCCGATCTCTTATAAAAGTCATAGCACACCTCTCCTCAATAATCCGGTCAATTTGAGCCCTCTTTCGTGTGTCTACGATAAACCGCGCAGGACGAGTTACGCGCCGAAAAAGTGTGCAGACATAAGAATAATAAGATATAATAATAAGTATGAGCAATAATAATAGCATAAATGCAAGCACCACTAATAATAATAAGTATGCAAGATAGTAATAGTGATGCTTTGCATAAATGCAAGCACCACTAATAATAAGTTTAATAGCAATAACAATATATTGGCTTTTTCAAAGCCAACATAACTAGATATTAAAGTTTGAAGACAAACTTTATGTTGGCTTGAAAAAGCGTAGCCTGAACGTTTAAAACGGTTTGACAGAAGTTTAGTTTAGTAGGCTATCTGGCTGTTGGTATGTTTAGGTATGAAGGTAGCATGATTTAGCATGATTTAGCATGATGCCAACATGATAAACATGAAGCTAGGATGATTAGCATGATTAGCATGAAGTTAGCATGATTAGCATGAAGCTAGCATGATTAGCATGAAGCTAACATGATGCTAACATGATCAGCATGAAGCTAACATGATGTTAGCATGATTAGCATGAAGCTAGCATGATGTTAGCATGATTAGCATGAAGCTAGCATGATTAGCATGATGTTAGCATGATTAACATGAAGCTAGCATGATGCTAGCATGATTAGCATGAAGTTAGCATGATTAGCATGAAGCTAGCATGATGCTAGCATGATTAGCATGAAGCTAGCATGATGCTAACATGATTAGCATGAAGCTAGCATGATGTTAGCATGTATAGCATTAAGCTAGCATGATGTTAGCATGATTAGCATGAAGCTAGCATGATTAGCATGATGTTAGCATGATTAGCATGAAGCTAGCATGATGCTAGCATGATTAGCATGAAGCTAACATGATGTTAGCATGATTAGCATGAAGCTAACATGATGTTAGCATGATTAGCATGAAGCTAACATGATGTTAGCATGATTAGCATGATTAGCATGAAGCTAGCATGTTGCTAGCATGATTAGCATGAAGCTAGCATGAAGTAAGCATGATGGTAGCATGATTAGCATGAAGCTAGCATGTTGCTAGCATGATTAGCATGATGCTAGCATGATTAGCATAAAGCTAGCATGTTGCTAGCATGATTAGCATGAAGCTAGCATGATGATAACATGATTAGCATGAAGCTAGCATGATGCTAACATGATTAGCATGAAGCTAGCATGATGCTAGCATGATTAACATGAAGCTAACATGATGTTAGCATGAAGTTAGCATGATTAGCATGAAGCTAGCATGAAGTAAGCATGATGGTAGCATGATTAGCATGAAGCTAGCATGTTGCTAGCATGATTAGCATGATGTTAACATGATTAGCATAAAGCTAGCATGTTGCTAGCATGATTAGCATGAAGCTAGCATGATGTTAACATGATTAGCATGAAGCTAGCATGATGCTAGCATGATTAGCATGAAGCTAGCATGATGTTAGCATGATTAACATGAAGCTAGCATGATGCTAGCATGATTAGCATGAAGCTAGCATAATGCTAGCAAAAAGCTAGCATGATGCTAGCATGATTAGCATGAAGCTAGCATGATGCTAGCATGATTAGCATGAAGCTAACATGATGCTCGAATGATTAGCATGAAGCTAACATGATTAGCATGAAGCTAACATGATGTTAGCATGATTAGCATGAAGCTAGCATGATGCTAACATGATAAGCATGAAGCTAGCATGAAGTTAGCATGATGTTAGCATGATTAGCATGAAGCTAGCATGATGCTAGCATGATTAGCATGAAGCTAGCATGAAGTTAGCATGATGGTAGCATGATTAGCATGAAGCTAGCATGTTGCTAGCATGATTAGCTTGATGCTAGCATGATTAGCATAAAGCTAGCATGTTGCTAGCATGATTAGCATGAAGGTAGCATGATGTTAGCATGATTAGCATGAAGCTAGCATGATGCTAGCATGAAACTAGCATGATTCTAGCATGATTAGCATGAAGCTAGCATGATTCTAGCATGATTAGCATGAAGCTAGCATGATTCTAGCATGATTAGCATGAAGCTAGCATGATGTTAGCATGATTAGCATGAAGGTAGCATGAGGCTAGCATGATTAGCATGAAGTAAGCATGAGGTTAGCATGATTAGCATGAAGCTAGCATGATTTAACGTGAAGCTAGCATGATTAGCATGATGCTAACATGATTAACATGACGCTAACACTATTTAGCGTGCAGCTAACAAGATTTAACATGAAGTTAGCATGATTTAGCATGAAGTTAGCAAGATTTATTATGAAATTAGCATAAAGCTAGCATGAAACTAGCATGAAGCTAGTATGACTTAGCATGGAGCTAGCATGAAGCTAACATGACCAAAAGACCCAACCCCCATGTCTCTACGATGTTCAGACCAAGAGATATAAGGCTTTGTTTATTATGTTGCTAGGGTGCTCAAATTTGGTTGCTAGGGGCGTCAATAATGCCTCAATAAGAATCCTATTAAGACTGATTGGATGCCTGAGTAAAATGAGCCCACCCCTATGTCTCTATGACACTCTGGTGTAAAGATATCAATCTGGGCTTTTTATAATGGTAGTCTATGGGAGATGTTGCTAGGGTACCCAAAATTGTTGCTAGGGGCGTGGCTAAATAGCTTTGGGGCGATCCTAAGAGACTGATTGGATGACTGAGTAAAATGAGCCCACCCCCATGTCTCTACGACACTCTAAAGTAAAGATATTCCATCTGGGACGCTTTTATTCCCTTATATGGGCATGTTTCCTGCCCCATTATAAGTCAATGGGAAATTTTGGGGGCCTCTTACACCCCAGGGGTATAGCTTACACCCCATTGTGATGTATGTTCTTACAGAGCCTGTCAGCCACCTTAAATGTGGTAAGCCACAAGTTTCTACAAGTTTCTCACTCACAGCTATGACCCGTCAAAGTTTGTCTCAATGGAAATTTTGGGGTGTTCGAGACCCCCGTTTAGGAATTCAGAAGGTCCCATCAGTTAGAAAAGATATAGCACACTAAGTCAGACCAGTCTGAAGGTCTGTGGAAAATTTGGTGCATGTAGCTTGAAAGCCCTAGGACGAGTTAGTTGCCGAAATTTTGGGGGGAGAAAAAGAATAATAACTAGATAGTAAAGTTTGAAGACAAACTTTAAGTTGGCTTGAGAAAGCCTGGCCTGAAAGTTTAAAACAGCTAGCATGATTTAGCATGAAGCAAACATAAGCTAGCATGAGTTAGCATGAAGCTAGCATGATTTAACATGAAGCTAGCATGATAATTTAACATCAAGCTAGCATGATTTAGCATAAAGCTAGCATTATGTTAACATGAAGCTAACATGAATTAGCATGAAGCTAACATGATGTTAACATGAATTATCATGAAGCTAGCATGATGCTAACATGAATTAGCATGATGCTAACATTAATTAGCATGAATTTAACATGATGTTAACATGATGCTAGCATGATGCTAACATGAATTAGCATGAAGCTAGCATGATGCTAACATGAATTAGCATGAAGCTAGCATGATGCTAATACAAATTAACATGAAGCTAGCATGACGCTAATACGAATTAGCATGAAGCTAGCATGGTGCTAATAGGAATTAGCATGAAGCTAGTATGATGCTAACATGAATTAGCATGATGCTAACATTAATTAGCATGAAGCTAACATGATGTTAACATGATGCTAGCATGATGCTAACATGAATTAGCATGAAGCTAGCATGATGCTAACATGAATTAGCATGAAGCTAGCATGATGGTAATACAAATTAACATGAAGCTAGCATGACGCTAATACGAATTAGCATGAAGCTAGCATGGTGCTAATACGAATTAGCATGAAGCTAGCATGATGTTAACATGATGCTAACATGAATTAGCATGAAGCTAGCATGATGCTAACATGAATTAGCATGAAGCTAGCATGATGCTAATACGAATTAGCATGAAGCTAGAATGATGTTAACATGAATTAGCATGAAGCTAGCATGATGCTAACATGAATTAGCATGAAGCTAGCTTGATCCTAATACGAATTAACATGAAGCTAGCATGATGCTAATACGAATTAGCATGATGCTAGCATGATGTTAACATGAATTAGCATTAAGCTAGCATGATGCTAACATGAATTAGCATGAAGCTAGCATGATGATAATACAAATTAGCATGAAGCTAACATAACGCTAATACGAATTAGCATGAAGCTAGCATGATACTAATACGAATTAGCATGAAACTAGCATGATGCTAATACGAATCAGCATGAAGTTAGCATGATGTTAACATGATGCTAACATGAATTAACATGAAGATAGCATGATGCTAACATTAACTAGCATGAAGCTAGCATGATGCTAACATGAATTAGCATGATGCTAGCATGATCCTAATACGAATTAACATGAACCTAGCATGATGCTAATACGAATTAATATGAAGCTAGCATGATGTTAACATTATGCTAACATGAATTAGCATGATGTTAACATGATGCTAACATGAATTAGCATGAAGATAGCATGATGCTAACATGAATTAGCATGAAGCTAGCATGATGCTAACATGAATTAGCATAAAGCTAGCATGATGTTAACATGAATTAGCATGAAGCTAGCATGATGTTAACATGAATTAGCATGAAGCTAGCATGATGCTAACATGAATTAGCATGAAGCTAGCATGATGTTAATACGAATTAGCATGAAATTAGCATGATGCTAATACAAATTAGCATGAAGCTAGCATGATGTTAACATGAAGCTAACATGAATTAGCATGAAGCTAGCATGATGCTAACATGAACTAGCATGAAGCTAGCATGATTTAACATGAAGTTAGCAAGATTTATTATGAAATTAGCATAAAGCTAGCATGAAACTAGCATGAAGCAAGTATGACTTAGCATGAAGCTAGCATGAAGCTAACATGACCCAAAGACCCAACCCCCATGTCTCTATGATGTTCAGATCCAGAGATATAAGGATTTGTTTATTATGTTGCTAGGGTGCTCATATTTGGTTGCTAGGGGCATGGCTTAATACCTCAACAAGAATCTTAAGAGACTGATTGGATGTCTGAGTAAAATGAGCCCACCCCTATGTCTCTATGACACTCTCGTGCAAAGATATCCATCTTGGCTTTTTATAATGGTAGTCTATGGGAGATGTTGCTAGGGTACCCAAAATTGTTGCTAGGGGCGTGGCTTAATAGCTCTGGGACAACCCTGAGAGACTGATTGGATGACCGAGTAAAATGAGCCCACCCCCATGTCTCTACGACACTCTAAAGTGAAGATATTCCATCTGGGACGCTTTTATTCCCTTATATGGGCATGTTTCCTGCCCCATTATAAGTCAATGGGAGATTTTGGGGGCCCCTTACACCCCAGGGGTACAGCTTACACCCCATTGTGATGTATGTTCTTACACAGCCTGTCAGACTCCTTAGATGTGGTAAGTCACAAGTTTCTACAAGTTTCTCACTCGCAGCTATGACCCGTCAAAGTTTGTCTCAATGTTAAGTCAATGGGAATTTTGGGGTGTTTGAGCGGCCCGTTTAGGAATTCGGAAGGTCCCATCAGTTAGAAAAGATATAGCAACTCAAGTCAGATCAGACTGAAGGTCTGACCTGAGTTTGGAGTATGTTGAGTTAAAGCTCTAGGAGGAGTTAGATTTAGAAAATTGTTGATCAGAAGAATAATAATAACTAGATAGGTACATTTCCTGAAGAAAATGTGAGTGGTGCTTGCCGTGGCAAATTTCAGGGGACAATTTATGATTATACTCCAAGCCAAAAGTAAAATGGTCCAACCCCCGTGTCTCTACGATGTTCTGAAGCAGAGATATAAGGCTTTGTTTACTCTGTTGCTAGGGTACTGTATTTGGTTGCTAGGGGAAAAAATGGCATCCACTAGTGATTACCCTCCGAGTCACGAGTCAAACGGTCCAACCCCCATGTCTCTACGATGTTCTGATGTGGAGATATAAGGCTTTGTTTACTCTGTTGCTAGGGTACTGTATTTGGTTGCTAGGGGCGTGGCTTGGGAGTGGCCAATGATGTGCCCAGTGATTACACTCCGAGTCACAAGTAAAACGGTCCAACCCCCGTGTCTCTACGATGTTCTGATGCGGAGATATAAGGCTTTGTTTACTCTGTTGCTAGGGTACTGTATTTGGTTGCTAAGGGCGTGGCTTGGGAGTGGCCAATGATGTGCCCAGTGATTACACTCCGAGTCACAAGTAAAACGGTCCAACCCCCGTGTCTCTACGATGTTCTGATGCGGAGATATAAGGCTTTGTTTATTCGGTTGCTAGGGTGCTCAAATTTGGTTGCTAGGGGCGTGGCTTGGGAGTGGCCAATGATGTGCCCAATTGTTACACCCCTAGTCACAAGTAAAACGGTCCAACCCCCGTGTCTCTACGATGTTCTGATGCCGAGATATAACTGTTTGTATTTTATGTTGCTAGGGTGCTCAAAAGTGGTTGCTAGGGGCGTGGCTTAGTAAGTCTGTAAGGATCCTGAGAGACTGATTGGATGCCTGAGTAAAATGAGCCCACCCCCATGTCTCTATGACACTGTGGTGCAAAGATATCCATCCGGGCATTTTATAATGGCAGTCTATGGTATAGGTTGCTAGGGTGCCCAAAATGGTTGCTATGGTAACCTTACACCCCATTGTGGGGGACGTCCTGACAGAGTCTAGCACCCTCTTCAAATTTAGTAACCCACATGTTTCTATGAAATCCTGGCTCGGACCTATGACCCGTCAAAATTTTTGCAATGGTAAGTCTATGGGATTTTGCCCCTTTGACTTTTCATTGGGGCACTTTTGGGCACCTCTTACACCCCAGGGGTACAACTTACACCCCATTGTGATCTATGTTCTTACAGAGCCTACCACCCTCTTCAAATGTTGTAACCCACAAGTTTCTACAAAATCCTCGAGCGGAGCTATGACTCGTCAAAGTTGGGCGCAATGTTAAGTCAATGGGATTTTTTGGGTGGTTTTTCGCCCCCCTTTCGGAAATCCTGCACCCGATCGCTTATAAAAGTCATAGCACACCTCTCCTCAATAAGCCGGTCGATTTGAGCCGTAATTTATGGGTCTACGACAAAGCGTGCGGGACGAGTTACGCGCCGAAAAAGTGTCCAGAAAAAGAAGAATAATAATAATAACTAGATAGGTACATTTCCTGAAGAAAATGTGAGTGGTGCTTGCCGTGGCAAAATTCAAGGGACAATTTATGATTATACTCCATGCCAAAAGTAAAACGGTCCAACCCCCGTGTCTCTACGATGTTCTGATGCAGAGATATAAGGCTTTGTTTACTCTGTTGCTAGGGTACTGTATTTGGTTGCTAGGGAAAAAAATGGCATCCACTAGTGATTACCCTCCGAGTCACGAGTCAAACGGTCCAAACCCCGTGTCTCTACGATGTTCTGATGCGGAGATATAAGGCTTTGTTTACTCTGTTGCTAGGGTCCTGCATTTGGTTGCTAGGGAAAAAAAAGGCACCCACTAGTGATTACCCTCCGAGTAATGAGTCAAACGGTCCAACCCCCCTGTCTCTACGATGTTCTGATGTGGAGATATAAGGCTTTGTTTACTCTGTTGCTAGGGTCCTGCATTTGGTTGCTAGGGGCGTGGCTTAACACCTCTTGGCATTAACTAGTGATTACCCTCCGAGTCATGAGTCAAACGGTCCAAACCCCGTGTCTCTACGATGTTCTGATGCGGAGATATAAGGCTTTGTTTACTCTGTTGCTAGGGTACTGTATTTGGTTGCTAAGGAAAAAATGGCATCCACTAGTGATTACCCTCCGAGTCACGAGTAAAACGGCCCAACCCCCGTGTCTCTACGATGTTCTGATGCGGAGATATAAGGCTTTGTTTACTCTGTTGCTAGGGTACTGTATTTGGTTGCTAAGGAAAAAATGGCATCCACTAGTGATTACCCTCCGAGTCACGAGTAAAACGGTCCAACCCCCGTGTCTCTACGATGTTCTGATGCGGAGATATAAGGCTTTGTTTACTCTGTTGCTAGGGTACTGTATTTGGTTGCTAAGGAAAAAATGGCATCCACTAGTGATTACCCTCCGAGTCACGAGTAAAACGGTCCAACCCCCGTGTCTCTACGATGTTCTGATGCGGAGATATAAGGCTTTGTTTACTCTGTTGCTAGGGTACTGTATTTGGTTGCCAGGGAAAAAAATGGCATCCACTAGTGATTACCCTCCGAGTCACGAGTCAAACGGTCCAACCCCCGTGTCTCTACGATGTTCTGATGCGGAGATATAAGGCTTTGTTTACTCTGTTGCTAGGGTACTGTATTTGGTTGCTAGGGGAAAAAATGGCATCCACTAGTGATTACCCTCCGAGTCACGAGTCAAACAGTCCAAACCCCATGTCTCTACGATGTTCTGATGCGGAGATATAAGGCTTTGTTTACTCTGTTGCTAGGGTACTGTATTTGGTTGCTAGGGAAAAAAATGGCATCCACTAGTGATTACCCTCCGAGTCACGAGTCAAACGGTCCAACCCCCATGTCTCTACGATGTTCTGATGCGGAGATATAAGGCTTTGTTTACTCTGTTGCTAGGGTACTGTATTTGGTTGCTAGGGGCGTGGCTTGGGATTGGCCAATGATGTGCCCAGTGATTACACTCCGAGTCACAAGTAAAACGGTCCAACCCCCGTGTCTCTACGATGTTCTGATGCGGAGATATAAGGCTTTGTTTACTCTGTTGCTAGGGTACTGTATTTGGTTGCTAGGGGCGTGGCTTGGGAGTGGCCAATGATGTGCCCAGTGATTACACTCCGAGTCACAAGTAAAACGGTCCAAACCCCGTGTCTCTACGATGTTCTGATGCGGAGATATAAGGCTTTGTTTATTCGGTTGCTAGGGTGCTCAAATTTGGTTGCTAGGGGCGTGGCTTGGGAGTGTCCAATGATGTGCCCAATTGTTACACCCCTAGTCACAAGTAAAACGGTCCAACCCCCGTGTCTCTACGATGTTCTGATGCCGAGATATAACTGTTTGTATTTTATGTTGCTAGGGTGCTCAAAAGTGGTTGCTAGGGGCGTGGCTTAGTAAGTCTGTAAGGATCCTGAGAGACTGATTGGATGCCTGAGTAAAATGAGCCCACCCCCATGTCTCTATGACACTGTGGTGCAAAGATATCCATCTGGGCATTTTATAATGGCAGTCTATGGGATAGGTTGCTAGGTTGCCCAAAATGGTTGCTAGGGTAACCTTACACCCCATTGTGGGGGACGTCCTGACAGAGTCTAGCACCCTTTTTAAATTTAGTAACCCACATGTTTCTATGAAATCCTCGCTCGGACCTATGACCCGTCAAAATTTTTGCAATGGTAAGTCTATGTGATTTTGCCCCATTGACTTTTCATTGGGCATTTTTGGGCACCTCTTACACCCCAGGGGTACAACTTACACCCCATTGTGATCCATGTTCTTACAGAGCCTACCACCGTCTTCAAATGTTGTAACCCACATGTTTCTACAAAATCCTCAAGCGGAGCTATGACTCGTCAAAGTTGGGCGCAATGTTAAGTCAATGGGATTTTTCGGGTGGTTTTTCGCCCCCCTTTCGGAAATTCTGCACCCGATCGCTTATAAAAGTCATAGCCACCATCTCTTCAATAAACCGGTCGATTTGAGCCCTCTTTCATAGGACTACGGCAAACCGTGCGGGACGAGTTACGCGCCGAAATTTTGTGCAGACATAAGAATAATAATAATTATAATAATAATAATAATAAGTATGCAAGATAATAATAGTGATGCCTTGCATAAATGCAAGCACCACTAACTAGATAGGTACAATTCCTGAAGAAAATGTGAGTGGTGCTTGCCGTGGCAAATTTCAGGGGACAATTTATGATTATACTCCAAGCCAAAAGTAAAACGGTCCAACCCCCGTGTCTCTACGATGTTCTGATGCAGAGATATAAGGCTTTGTTTACTCTGTTGCTAGGGTACTGTATTTGGTTGCTAGGGAAAAAATTGGCATCCACTAGTGATTACACTCCGAGATACGAGTCAAACGGTCCAACCTCGTGTCTCTACGATGTTCTGATGCGGAGATATAAGGCTTTGTTTACTCTGTAGCTAGGGTACTGCATTTGGTTGCTAGGGAAAAAATTGGCATCCACTAGTGATTACACTCCGAGATACGAGTCAAACGGTCCAACCCCCGTGTCTCTGCGATGTTCTGATGTGGAGATAAAAGGCTTTGTTTACTCTGTTGCTAGGGTAATGTATTTGGTTGCTAGGGAGAAAATTGGCATCCACTAGTGATTACACTCCGAGTCACGAGTCAAACGGTCCAAACCCGGTGTCTCTACGATGTTCTGATGCAGAGATATAAGGCTTTGTTTACTCTGTTGCTAGGGTACTGTATTTGGTTGCTAGGGAAAAAAATGGCATCCACTAGTGATTACCCTCCGAGTCACGAGTCAAACGGTCCAACCCCCGTGTCTCTACGATGTTCTGATGCGGAGATATAAGGCTTTGTTTACTCTGTTGCTAGGGTACTGTATTTGGTTGCTAGGGAAAAAAATTGCATCCACTAGTGATTACCCTCCGAGTCATGAGTCAAACGGTCCAACCCCCGTGTCTCTACGATGTTCTGATGCGGAGATATAAGGCTTTGTTTACTCTGTTGCTAGGGTACTGTATTTGGTTGCTAGGGAAAAAAATGGCATCCACTAGTGATTACCCTCCGAGTCACGAGTCAAACGGTCCAACCCCCGTGTCTCTACGATGTTCTGATGCGGAGATATAAGGCTTTGTTTACTCTGTTGCTAGGGTACTGTATTTGGTTGCTAGGGAAAAAAATGGCATCCACTAGTGATTACCCTCCGAGTCATGAGTCAAACGGTCCAACCCCCATGTCTCTACGATGTTCTGATGTGGAGATATAAGGCTTTGTTTACTCTGTTGCTAGGGTACTGTATTTGGTTGCTAGGGGCGTGTCTTGGGAGTGGCCAATGATGTGCCCAGTGATTACACTCCGAGTCACAAGTAAAACGGTCCAACCCCCGTGTCTCTACGATGTTCTGATGCGGAGATATAAGGCTTTGTTTACTCTGTTGCTAGGGTACTGTATTTGGTTGCTAGGGAAAAAATGGCATCCACTAGTGATTACCCTCCGAGTCACGAGTCAAACGGTCCAACCCCCGTGTCTCTACGATGTTCTGATGTGGAGATATAAGGCTTTGTTTACTCTGTTGCTAGGGTACTGTATTTGGTTGCTAGGGAAAAAAATGGCATCCACTAGTGATTACCCTCCGAGTCATGAGTCAAACGGTCCAACCCCCATGTCTCTACGATGTTCTGATGTGGAGATATAAGGCTTTGTTTACTCTGTTGCTAGGGTACAGTATTTGGTTGCTAGGGGCGTGGCTTGGGAGTGGCCAATGATGTGCCCAGTGATTACACTCCGAGTCACAAGTAAAACGGTCCAACCCCCGTGTCTCTACGATGTTCTGATGCGGAGATATAAGGCTTTGTTTACTCTGTTGCTAGGGTACTGTATTTGGTTGCTAGGGGCGTGGCTTGGGAGTGGCCAATTATGTGCCCAGTGATTACACTCCGAGTCACAAGTAAAACGGTCCAACCCCCGTGTCTCTACGATGTTCTGATGCGGAGATATAAGGCTTTGTTTACTCTGTTGCTAGGGTACTGTATTTGGTTGCTAGGGGCGTGGCTTGGGAGTGGCCAATGATGTGCCCAGTGATTACACTCCGAGTCACAAGTAAAACGGTCCAAACCCCGTGTCTCTACGATGTTCTGATGCGGAGATATAAGGCTTTGTTTATTCGGTTGCTAGGGTGCTCAAATTTGGTTGCTAGGGGCGTGGCTTGGGAGTGGCCAATGATGTGCCCAATTGTTACACCCCTAGTCACAAGTAAAACGGTCCAACCCCCGTGTCTCTACGATGTTCTGATGCGAAGATATAAGGCTTTGTTTACTCTGTTGCTAGGGTACTGTATTTGGTTGCTAGGGAAAAAAATGGCATCCACTAGTGATTACCCTCCGAGTCACGAGTCAAACGGTCCAACCCCCATGTCTCTACGATGTTCTGATGTGGAGATATAAGGCTTTGTTTACTCTGTTGCTAGGGTACTGTATTTGGTTGCTAGGGGCGTGGCTTGGGAGTGGCCAATGATGTGCCCAGTGATTACACTCCGAGTCACAAGTAAAACGGTCCAACCCCCGTGTCTCTACGATGTTCTGATGCGGAGATATAAGGCTTTGTTTACTCTGTTGCTAGGGTACTGTATTTGTTTGCTAGGGGCGTGGCTTGGGAGTGGCCAATTATGTGCCCAGTGATTACACTCCAAGTCACAAGTAAAACGGTCCAACCCCCGTGTCTCTACGATGTTCTGATGCGGAGATATAAGGCTTTGTTTACTCTGTTGCTAGGGTACTGTATTTGGTTGCTAGGGGCGTGGCTTGGGAGTGGCCAATGATGTGCCCAGTGATTACACTCCGAGTCACAAGTAAAACGGTCCAAACCCCGTGTCTCTACGATGTTCTGATGCGGAGATATAAGGCTTTGTTTATTCGGTTGCTAGGGTGCTCAAATTTGGTTGCTAGGGGCGTGGCTTGGGAGTGGCCAATGATGTGCCCAATTGTTACACCCCTAGTCACAAGTAAAACGGTCCAACCCCCGTGTCTCTACGATGTTCTGATGCCGAGATATAACTGTTTGTATTTTATGTTGCTAGGGTGCTCAAAAGTGGTTGCTAGGGGCGTGGCTTAGTAAGTCTGTAAGGATCCTGAGAGACTGATTGGATGCCTGAGTAAAATGAGCCCACCCCCATGTCTCTATGACACTGTGGTGCAAAGATATCCATCCGGGCATTTTATAATGGCAGTCTATGGTATAGGTTGCTAGGGTGCCCAAAATGGTTGCTATGGTAACCTTACACCCCATTGTGGGGTACGTCCTGACAGAGTCTAGCACCCTCTTCAAATTTAGTAACCCACATGTTTCTATGAAATCCTGGCTCGGACCTATGACCCGTCAAAATTTTTGCAATGGTAAGTCTATGGGATTTTGCCCCATTGACTTTTCATTGGGGCACTTTTGGGCACCTCTTACACCCCAGGGGTACAACTTACACCCCATTGTGATCCATGTTCTTACAGAGCCTACCACCCTCTTCAAATGTTGTAACCCACATGTTTCTACAAAATCCTCGAGCGGAGCTATGGCTCGTCAAAGTTGGGCGCATTGTTAAGTCAATGGGATTTTTCGGGTGGTTTTTCGCCCCCCTTTCGGAAATCCTGCACCCGATCGCTTATAAAAGTCATAGCACACCTCTCCTCAATAAGCCGGTCGATTTGAGCCCTAATTTATGGGTCTACGACAAAGCGTGCGGGACGAGTTACGTGCCGAAAAAGTGTCCAGAAAAAGAAGAATAATAATAACTAGATAGGTACATTTCCTGAAGAAAATGTGAGTGGTGCTTGCCGTGGCAAAATTCTGGGGACCATATATGATTATACTCCAAGCCAAAAGTTAAACGATCCAACTCCCGTGTCTGTACGATGTTCTGATGTGGAGATATAAGGCTGTGTTTATCCGGTTGCTAGGGTACTGTATTTGGTTGCTAGGGAAAAATTTGGCATCCCATAATGATTACACTCTGAGTCACGAGTCATACGGTCCAACCCCCGTGTCTCAACGATGTTCTGGTGCAGAGATATAAGGCTTTGTTTATTCGGTTGCTAGGGTACTGTATTTGGTTGCTAGGGAAAATTTTGACATCCCATAATGATTACACTCTGAGTCACGAGTCAAACGGTCCAACCCCCGTGTCTCTACGATGTTCTGATGCGGAGATATAAGGCTTTGTTTACTCTGTTGCTAGGGTACTGTATTTGGTTGCTAGGGAAAAAATTGGCATCCCATAATGATTACACTCTGAGTCACGAGTCAAACGGTCCAACCCCCATGTCTCTACGATGTTCTGATGCGGAGATATAAGGCTTTGTTTACCCTGTTGCTAGGGTACTGTATTTGGTTGCTAGGGAAAAAATTGGCATCCCATAATGATTACACTCTGAGTCACGAGTCAAACGGTCCAACCCCCATGTCTCTACGATGTTCTGATGCTGAGATATAAGGCTTTGTTTACTCTGTTGCTAGGGTACTATATTTGGTTGCTAGGGAAAAAATTGGCATCCCATAATGATTACAATCTGAGTCACGAGTCAAACGGTCCAACCCCCGTGTCTCTACGATGTTCTGATGCTGAGATATAAGGCTTTGTTTACTCTGTTGCTAGGGTACTATATTTGGTTGCTAGGGAAAAAATTGGCAGACCATAATGATTACACCCTGAGTCACGAGTCAAACGGTCCAACCCCCATGTCTCTACGATGTTCTGATGCGGAGATATAAGGCTTTGTTTACTCTGTTGCTAGGGTACTGTATTTGGTTGCTAGGGAAAAAATTGGCATCTCATAGTGATTACCCGCCGAGTCACGAGTCAAACGGTCCAACCCCCGTGTCTCTACGATGTTCTGATGCGGAGATATAAGGCTTTGTTTACTCTGTTGCTAGGGTACTGTATTTGGTTGCTAGGGAAAAATTGGCATCCCATAATGATTACACTCTGAGTCACGAGTCAAACGGTCCAACCCCCATGTCTCTACGATGTTCTGATGCGGAGATATAAGGCTTTGTTTACTCTGTTGCTAGGGTACTGTATTTGGTTGCTAGGGGCGTGGCTTGGGAGTGGCCAATGATGTGCCCAGTGATTACACTCCGAGTCACAAGTAAAACGGTCCAACCCCCGTGTCTCTACGATGTTCTGATGCGGAGATATAAGGCTTTGTTTACTCTGTTGCTAGGGTACTGTATTTGGTTGCTAGGGGCGTGGCTTGGGAGTAGCCAATTATGTGCCCAGTGATTACACTCCGAGTCACAAGTAAAACGGTCCAACCCCCGTGTCTCTACGATGTTCTGATGCGGAGATATAAGGCTTTGTTTACTCTGTTGCTAGGGTACTGTATTTGGTTGCTAGGGGCGTGGCTTGGGAGTGGCCAATGATGTGCCCAGTGATTACACTCCGAGTCACAAGTAAAACGGTCCAAACCCCGTGTCTCTACGATGTTCTGATGCGGAGATATAAGGCTTTGTTTATTCGGTTGCTAGGGTGCTCAAATTTGGTTGCTAGGGGCGTGGCTTCGGAGTGGCCAATGATGTGCCCAATTGTTACACCCCTAGTCACAAGTAAAATGGTCCAACCCCCGTGTCTCTACGATGTTCTGATGCCGAGATATAACTGTTTGTATTTTATGTTGCTAGGGTGCTCAAAAGTGGTTGCTAGGGGCGTGGCTTAGTAAGTCTGTAAGGATCCTGAGAGACTGATTGGATGCCTGAGTAAAATGAGCCCACCCCCATGTCTCTATGACACTGTGGTGCAAAGATATCCATCCGGGCATTTTATAATGGCAGTCTATGGTATAGGTTGCTAGGGTGCCCAAAATGGTTGCTATGGTAACCTTACACCCCATTGTGGGGGACGTCCTGACAGAGTCTAGCACCCTCTTCAAATTTAGTAACCCACATGTTTCTATGAAATCCTGGCTCGGACCTATGACCCGTCAAAATTTTTGCAATGGTAAGTCTATGGGATTTTGCCCCATTGACTTTTCATTGGGGCACTTTTGGGCACCTCTTACACCCCAGGGGTACAACTTACACCCCATTGTGATCTATGTTTTTACAGAGCCTACCACCCTCTTCAAATGTTGTAACCCACATGTTTCTACAAAATCCACGAGCGTAGCTATGACCCATCAAAGTTGGGCCCAATGTTAAGTCAATGGGATTTTTTGGGTGGTTTTACGCCCCCCTTTCGGAAATCCTGCACCCGATCCCTTATAAAAGTCATAGCACACCTCTCCTCAATAATCCGGTCGATTTGAGCCCTCTTTCATGGGTCTACAACAAAGCGTGCGGGACGAGTTAATCGCCGAAAAAAGTGTCCGGATGTAAGAATAAAATATAATAATAATATCCCTGAGCAATAGTAATAGTGATGCTTTGCATAAATGCAAGCACCACTAACTAGATAGGTACATTTCCTGAAGAAAATGTGAATGGTGCTTGCCGTGGCAAAATTCTGGGGACCATATATGATTATACTCCAAGCCAAAAGTTAAACGATCCAACTCCCGTGTCTGTATGATGTTCTGATGTGGAGATATAAGGCTGTGTTTATCCGGTTGCTAGGGTACTGTATTTGGTTGCTAGGGAAAAATTTGGCATCCCATAATGATTACACTCTGAGTCCCGAGTCATACGGTCCAACCCCCGTGTCTCAACGATGTTCTGATGCAGAGATATAAGGCTTTGTTTATTCGGTTGCTAGGGTACTGTATTTGGTTGCTAGGGAAAAATTTGACATCCCATAGTGATTACCCTCCGAGTCATGAGTCAAACGGTCCAACCCCCGTGTCTCTACGATGTTCTGATGCGGAGATATAAGGCTTTGTTTACTCTGTTGCTAGGGTACTGTATTTGGTTGCTAGGGAAAAAATTGGCATCCCATAGTGATTACCCGCCGAGTCACGAGTCAAACGGTCCAACCCCCATGTCTCTACGATGTTCTGATGCGGAGATATAAGGCTTTGTTTACTCTGTTGCTAGGGAACTGTATTTGGTTGCTAGGGAAAAAATTGGCATCCCATAATGATTACACTCTGAGTCACGAGTCAAACGGTCCAACCCCCATGTCTCTACGATGTTCTGATGCGGAGATATAAGGCTTTGTTTACTCTGTTGCTAGGGTACTGTATTTGGTTGCTAGGGAAAAATTTGGCATCCCATAATGATTACACTCTGAGTCCCGAGTCATACGTTCCAACCCCCGTGTCTCAACGATGTTCTGATGCAGAGATATAAGGCTTTGTTTATTCGGTTGCTAGGGTACTGTATTTGGTTGCTAGGGAAAAATTTGACATCCCATAGTGATTACCCTCCGAGTCATGAGTCAAACGGTCCAACCACCGTGTCTCTACGATGTTCTGATGCGGAGATATAAGGCTTTGTTTACTCTGTTGCTAGGGTACTGTATTTGGTTGCTAGGGAAAAAATTGGCATCCCATAGTGATTACCCGCCGAGTCACGAGTCAAACGGTCCAACCCCCATGTCTCTACGATGTTCTGATGCGGAGATATAAGGCTTTGTTTACTCTGTTGCTAGGGAACTGTATTTGGTTGCTAGGGAAAAAATTGGCATCCCATAATGATTACACTCTGAGTCACGAGTCAAACGGTCCAACCCCCATGTCTCTACGATGTTCTGATGCGGAGATATAAGGCTTTGTTTACTCTGTTGCTAGGGTACTGTATTTGGTTGCTAGGGAAAAAATTGGCATCCCATAATGATTACACTCCGAGTCACGAGTCAAACGGTCCAACCCCCGTGTCTCTACGATGTTCGGATGCTGAGATATAACTGTTTGAATTTTATGTTGCTAGGGTGCTGAAAAGTGGTTGCTAGGGGCGTGGCTTAGTAAGTTTTCAAGGATCCTGAGAAACTGATTGGATGCCTGAGTAAAATGAGCCCACCCCCATGTCTCTATGACACTCTGGTGCAAAGTTATCCATCTGGGCATTTTATAATGGCAGTCTATGGGAGATGTTGCTAGGGTGGCCAAAATTGTTGCTAGGGGCGTGGCTTAATAGCTCTTAGATGATCCTGAGAGACTGATTGGATGCCGGAGTGAAATGAGCCCACCCACTTGTCTGTAGGACATTGTAAAGCGAAGATATCCCAGCTGGAACTTTTTTATTTCCTTATATGGGCATGTTTCCTGCCCCATTATAAGTCAATGGGGCACTTTTGGGTGCCTCTTACACCCCAGGGGTACAACTTACACCCCAATGTGATGTATGTTCTTACAGAGCCTACCACCCTCTTCAAATAATGTAACCCACATGTTTCTACAAAATCCCTGAGCGGAGCTATGACCCGTCAAAGTTTGGCGCAATGTTAAGTCAATGGGATTTTTCGGGTGGTTTTTCGCCCCCCTTTCAGAAATCCTGCACCCGATCGCTTATAAAAGTCATAGCACACCTCTCCTCAATAAGCCGGTCGATTTGAGCCCTCTTTCATGGGTCTACGACAAACCGTGCGGGACGAGTTACGCGCCGAAAAAGTGTGCAGACATAAGAATAAGATATAATAATAATAACTAGATAGGTACATTTCCTGAAGAAAATGTGAAGTGGTGCTTGCCGTGGCAAAATTCCCGGGACAATATATGATTATACTCCAACCGAAAAGTAAAATGGTCCAACCCCCGTGTCTCTACGATGTTCTGATGCGGAGATATAAGGCTTTGTTTACTCTGTTGCTAGGGTACTGTATTTGGTTGCTAGGGAAAAAATGGCATCCCATAATGATTACACTCTGAGTCACGAGTCAAACGGTCCAACCCCCGTGTCTCTACGATGTTCTGATGCGGAGATATAAGGCTTTGTTTACTCTGTTGCTAGGGTACTGTATTTGGTTGCTAGGGAAAAAATTGGCATCCCATAATGATTACACTCCGAGTCACGAGTCAAACGGTCCAACCCCCGTGTCTCTACGATGTTCTGATGCAGAGATATAAGGCTTTGTTTACTCTGTTGCTAGGGTACTGTATTTGGTTGCTAGGGAAAAAATTGGCATCCCATAATGATTACACTCTGAGTCACTAGTCAAACGGTCCAACCCCCGTGTCTCTACGATGTTCTGGTGCGGAGATATAAGGCTTTGTTTACTCTGTTGCTAGGGTACTGTATTTGGTTGCTAGGGAAAAAAATTGGCATCCCATAATGATTACACTCTGAGTCACTAGTCAAACGGTCCAACCCCCATGACTCTACGATGTTCTGGTGCGGAGATATAAGGCTTTGTTTACTCTGTTGCTAGGGTACTGTATTTGGTTGCTAGGGAAAAAATGGCATCCCATAATGATTACACTCTGAGTCACGAGTCAAACGGTCCAACCCCCATGTCTCTACGATATTCTGATGCGGAGATATAAGGCTTTGTTTACTCTGTTGCTAGGGTACTGTATTTGGTTGCTAGGGAAAAAAATGGCATCCCATAATGATTACACTCCGAGTCACGAGTCAAACGGTCCAACCCCCGTGTCTCTACGATGTTCTGATGCGGAGATATAAGGCTTTGTTTACTCTGTTGCTAGGGTACTGTATTTGGTTGCTAGGGAAAAAATTGGCATCCCATAATGATTACACTCCGAGTCACGAGTCAAACGGTCCAACCCCCGTGTCTCTACGATGTTCTGGTGCGGAGATATAAGGCTTTGTTTACTCTGTTGCTAGGGTACTGTATTTGGTTGCTAGGGAAAAAAATTGGCATCCTATAATGATTACACTCTGAGTCACTAGTCAAACGGTCCAACCCCCATGCCTCTACGATGTTCTGGTGCGGAGATATAAGGCTTTGTTTACTCTGTTGCTAGGGTACTGTATTTGGTTGCTAGGGAAAAAAATTGGCATCCCATAATGATTACATTCTGAGTCACTAGTCAAACGGTCCAACCCCCATGCCTCTACGATGTTCTGGTGCGGAGATATAAGGCTTTGTTTACTCTGTTGCTAGGGTACTGTATTTGGTTGCTAGGGAAAAAATGGCATCCCATAATGATTACACTCTGAGTCACGAGTCAAACGGTCCAACCCCCATGTCTCTACGATATTCTGATGCGGAGATATAAGGCTTTGATTACTCTGTTGCTAGGGTACTGTATTTGGTTGCTAGGGAAAAAAATGGCATCCCATAATGATTACACTCCGAGTCACGAGTCAAACGGTCCAACCCCCGTGTCTCTACGATGTTCTGATGCGGAGATATAAGGCTTTGTTTATTCGGTTGCTAGGGTACTGTATTTGGTTGCTAGGGAAAAAATTGGCATCCCATAATGATTACACTCTGAGTCACTAGTCAAACGGTCCAACCCCCGTGTCTCTACGATGTTCTGGTGCGGAGATATAAGGCTTTGTTTACTCTGTTGCTAGGGTACTGTATTTGGTTGCTAGGGAAAAAATTTGCATCCCATAATGATTACACTCTGAGTCACTAGTCAAACGGTCCAACCCCCGTGTCTCTACGATGTTCTGGTGCGGAGATATAAGGCTTTGTTTACTCTGTTGCTAGGGTACTGTATTTGGTTGCTAGGGAAAAAATTGGCATCCCATAATGATTACACTCTGAGTCACTAGTCAAACGGTCCAACCCCCGTGTCTCTACGATGTTCTGGTGCGGAGATATAAGGCTTTGTTTACTCTGTTGCTAGGGTACTGTATTTGGTTGCTAGGGAAAAAATTGGCATCCCATAATGATTACACTCTGAGTCACTAGTCAAACGGTCAAACCCCCGTGTCTCTACGATGTTCTGGTGCGGAGATATAAGGCTTTGTTTACTCTGTTGCTAGGGTACTGTATTTGGTTGCTAGGGAAAAAATTGGCATCCCATAATGATTACACTCTGAGTCACTAGTCAAACGGTCCAACCCCCGTGTCTCTATGATGTTCTGATGCAGAGATATAACTGTTTGAATTTTATGTTGCTAGGGTGCTCAAAAGTGGTTGCTAGGGGCGTGGCTTAAAAGCTTTGGGAATATCCTGATAGACTGATTGGATGTCTGAGTAAAATGAGCCCACCCCCTTGTCTTTACGACATTGTAAAGCAAAGATATCCCATCTGGAACTTTTTTATTCCCTTATATGGGCATGTTTCCTGCCCCATTATAAGTCAATGGGAAAATTCGGGTGCCTCTTACACCCCAGGGGTACAACTTACACCCCATTGTGATCCATGTTCTTACAGAGTCTACCACCCTCTTCAAATAATGTAACCCACATGTTTTTACAAATTCCTCGCTCGTACCTATGACCCGTCAAAGTTTTTGCAATGTTAAGTCTATGGGATTTTCCCCCATTGACTTTTCATTGGGGCACTTTTGGGCGCCTCTTACACCCCAGGGGTACAACTTACACACCAATGTGATGTATGTTCTTACAGACTCTACCACCCTCTTCAAATGTTGTAACCCACATGTTTCTACAAAATCCTCGAGCGGAGCTATGACTCGTCAAAGTTGGGCGCAATGTTAAGTCAATGGGATTTTTCGGGTGGTTTTTCGCCCCCCTTTCGGAAATCCTGCACCCGATCGCTTATATAAGTCATAGCACACCTCTCCTCAATAAGCCAGTCGATTTGAGCCCTCTTTCATGGGTCTACGACAAACCGTGCGGGACGAGTTAGGTGCCGAAAAAACGTGCAGATGTAAGAATAAAATATAACTAGATAGGTACATTTCCTGAAGAAAATGTGAGTGGTGCTTGCCGTGGCAAGTTTCGGGGACAATTTATGATTATACTCCAAGCCAAAAGTAAAATGGTCCAACCCCCGTGTCTCTACGATGTTCCGATGCAGAGATATAAGGCTTTGTTTATTTGGTTGCTAGGGTACTGTATTTGGTTGCTAGGGAAAAAATTGGCATCCACTAGTGATTACACTTCGAGTCACGAGTCAAACGCTCCAACCCCCGTGTCTCTATGATGTTCTGATGTGGAGATATTAGGCTTTGTTTATTCTGTTGCTAGGGTACTGGATTTGGTTGCTAGGGGAAAAATGTCATCCACTAGTGATTACACTTCGAGTCACAAGTCAAACGGTCCAACCCCCGTGTCCCTACGATGTTCTGATGCAGAGATATAAGGCTTTGTTTATTCTGTTGCTAGGGTGTTCATATTTGGTTGCTAGGGGCGTGGCTTAACACCTCTTGGCATCCACTAGTGATTACCCTTCGAGTCACGAGTCAAACGGTCCAACCCCTGTGTCTCTACGATGTTCTGATGCAGAGATAAAAGGCTTTGTTTACTCTGTTGCTAGGGTACTGTATTTGGTTGCTAGGGAAAAAAATTGCATCCACTAGTGATTACCCTCCGAGTCATGAGTCAAACGGTCCAACCCCCGTGTCTCTACGATGTTCTGATGCGGAGATATAAGGCTTTGTTTACTCTGTTGCTAGGGTACTGTATTTGGTTGCTAGGGAAAAAAATGGCATCCTCTAGTGATTACCCTCCGAGTCATGAGTCAAACGGTCCAACCCCCATGTCTCTACGATGTTCTGATGTGGAGATATAAGGCTTTGTTTACTCTGTTGCTAGGGTAATGTATTTGGTTGCTAGGGGCGTGGCTTGGGAGTGGCCAATGATGTGCCCATTGATTACACTCCGAGTCACAAGTAAAACGGTCCAACCCCCGTGTCTCTACGATGTTCTGATGCGGAGATATAAGGCTTTGTTTACTCTGTTGCTAGGGTACTGTATTTGGTTGCTAGGGGCGTGGCTTGGGAGTGGCCAATTATGTGCCCAGTGATTACACTCCGAGTCACAAGTAAAACGGTCCAACCCCCGTGTCTCTACGATGTTCTGATGCGGAGATATCAGGCTTTGTTTACTCTGTTGCTAGGGTACTGTATTTGGTTGCTAGGGGCGTGGCTTGGGAGTGGCCAATGATGTGCCCAGTGATTACACTCCGAGTCACAAGTAAAACGGTCCAAACCCCGTGTCTCTACGATGTTCTGATGCGGAGATATAAGGCTTTGTTTATTCGGTTGCTAGGGTGCTCAAATTTGGTTGCTAGGGGCGTGGCTTGGGAGTGGCCAATGATGTGCCCAATTGTTACACCCCTAGTCACAAGTAAAACGGTCCAACCCCCGTGTCTCTACGATGTTCTGATGCCGAGATATAACTGTTTGTATTTTATGTTGCTAGGGTGCTCAAAAGTGGTTGCTAGGGGCGTGGCTTAGTAAGTCTGTGAGGATCCTGAGAGACTGATTGGATGCCTGAGTAAAATGAGCCCACCCCCATGTCTCTATGACACTGTGGTGCAAAGATATCCATCCGGGCATTTTATAATGGCAGTCTATGGTATAGGTTGCTAGGGTGCCCAAAATGGTTGCTATGGTAACCTTACACCCCATTGTGGGGGACGTCCTGACAGAGTCTAGCACCCTCTTCAAATTTAGTAACCCACATGTTTCTATGAAATCCTGGCTCGGACCTATGACCCGTCAAAATTTTTGCAATGGTAAGTCTATGGGATTTTGCCCCATTGACTTTTCATTGGGGCACTTTTGGGCACCTCTTACACCCCAGGGGTACAACTTACACCCCATTGTGATCCATGTTCTTACAGAGCCTACCACCCTCTTCAAGTGTTGTAACCCACATGTTTCTACAAAATCCTCGAGCGGAGCTATGACTCGTCAAAGTTGGGCGCAATGTTAAGTCAATGGGATTTTTTGGGTGGTTTTTCGCCCCCCTTTCGGAAATCCTGCACCCGATCGCTTATAAAAGTCATAGCACACCTCTCCTCAATAAGCCGGTCGATTTGAGCCCTAATTTATGGGTCTACGACAAAGCGTGCGGGACGAGTTACGCGCCGAAAAAGTGTCCAGAAAAAGAATAATAATAACTAGATAGGTACATTTCCTGAAGAAAATGTGAGTGGTGCTTGCCGTGGCAAAATTCTGGGGAACATATATGATTATACTCCAAGCCAAAAGTAAAACGATCCAACTCCTGTGTCTCTACGATGTTCTGATGCGAAGATATTAGGCTTTGTTTACTCTGTTGCTAGGGTACTGTATTTGGTTGCTAGGGAAAAAATTGGCATCCCATAGTGATTACACTCTGAGTCACGAGTCAAACGGTCCAACCCCCGTGTCTCTATGATGTTCTGATGTGGAGATATAAGGCTTTGTTTACTCTGTTGCTAGGGTACTGTATTTGGTTGCTAGGGGCGTGGCTTGGGAGTGGCCAATGATGTGCCCAGTGATTACACTCCGAGTCACAAGTAAAACGGTCCAACCCCCGTGTCTCTACGATGTTCTGATGCGGAGATATAAGGCTTTGTTTACTCTGTTGCTAGGGTACTGTATTTGGTTGCTAGGGGCGTGGCTTGGGAGTGGCCAATTATGTGCCCAGTGATTACACTCCGAGTCACAAGTAAAACGGTCCAACCCCCGTGTCTCTACGATGTTCTGATGCGGAGATATAAGGCTTTGTTTACTCTGTTGCTAGGGTACTGTATTTGGTTGCTAGGGGCGTGGCTTGGGAGTGGCCAATGATGTGCCCAGTGATTACACTCCGAGTCACAAGTAAAACGGTCCAAACCCCGTGTCTCTACGATGTTCTGATGCGGAGATATAAGGCTTTGTTTACTCTGTTGCTAGGGTACTGTATTTGGTTGCTAGGGGCGTGGCTTGGGAGTGGCCAATTATGTGCCCAGTGATTACACTCCGAGTCACAAGTAAAACGGTCCAACCCCTGTGTCTCTACGATGTTCTGATGCGGAGATATAAGGCTTTGTTTACTCTGTTGCTAGGGTACTGTATTTGGTTGCTAGGGGCGTGGCTTGGGAGTGGCCAATGATGTGCCCAGTGATTACACTCCGAGTCACAAGTAAAACGGTCCAAACCCCGTGTCTCTACGATGTTCTGATGCGGAGATATAAGGCTTTGTTTATTCGGTTGCTAGGGTGCTCAAATTTGGTTGCTAGGGGCGTGGCTTGGGAGTGGCCAATGATGTGCCCAATTGTTACACCCCTAGTCACAAGTAAAACGGTCCAACCCCCGTGTCTCTACGATGTTCTGATGCCGAGATATAACTGTTTGTATTTTATGTTGCTAGGGTGCTCAAAAGTGGTTGCTAGGGGCGTGGCTTAGTAAGTCTGTAAGGATCCTGAGAGACTGATTGGATGCCTGAGTAAAATGAGCCCACCCCCATGTCTCTATGACACTGTGGTGCAAAGATATTCATCCGGGCATTTTATAATGGCAGTCTATGGTATAGGTTGCTAGGGTGCCCAAAATGGTTGCTATGGTAACCTTACACCCCATTGTGGGGGACGTCCTGACAGAGTCTAGCACCCTCTTCAAATTTAGTAACCCACATGTTTCTATGAAATCCTGGCTCGGACCTATGAACCGTCAAAATTTTTGCAATGGTAAGTCTATGGGATTTTGCCCCATTGACTTTTCATTGGGGCACTTTTGGGCACCTCTTACACCCCAGGGGTACAACTTACACCCCATTGTGATCCATGTTCTTACAGAGCCTACCACCCTCTTCAAATGTTGTAACCCACATGTTTCTACAAAATCCTCGAGCGGAGCTATGACTCGTCAAAGTTGGGCGCAATGTTAAGTCAATGGGATTTTTTGGGTGGATTTTCGCCCCCCTTTCGGAAATCCTGCACCCGATCGCTTATAAAAGTCATAGCACACCTCTCCTCAATAAGCCGGTCGATTTGAGCCCTAATTTATGGGTCTACGACAAAGCGTGCGGGACGAGTTACGCGCCGAAAAAGTGTCCAGAAAAAGAATAATAATAATAACTAGATAGGTACATTTCCTGAAGAAAATGTGAGTGGTGCTTGCCGTGGCAAAATTCTGGGGAACATATATGATTATACTCCAAGCCAAAAGTAAAACGATCCAACTCCTGTGTCTCTACGATGTTCTGATGCGAAGATATTAGGCTTTGTTTACTCTGTTGCTAGGGTACTGTATTTGGTTGCTAGGGAAAAAATTGGCATCCCATAGTGATTACACTCTGAGTCACGAGTCAAACGGTCCAACCCCCGTGTCTCTATGATGTTCTGATGTGGAGATATAAGGCTTTGTTTACTCTGTTGCTAGGGTACTGTATTTGGTTGCTAGGGGCGTGGCTTGGGAGTGGCCAATGATGTGCCCAGTGATTACACTCCGAGTCACAAGTAAAACGGTCCAACCCCCGTGTCTCTACGATGTTCTGATGCGGAGATATAAGGCTTTGTTTACTCTGTTGCTAGGGTACTGTATTTGGTTGCTAGGGGCGTGGCTTGGGAGTGGCCAATTATGTGCCCAGTGATTACACTCCGAGTCACAAGTAAAACGGTCCAACCCCCGTGTCTCTACGATGTTCTGATGCGGAGATATAAGGCTTTGTTTACTCTGTTGCTAGGGTACTGTATTTGGTTGCTAGGGGAAAAAATGGCATCCACTAGTGATTACCCTCCGAGTCATGAGTCAAACGGTCCAACCCCCATGTCTCTACGATGTTCTGATGTGGAGATATAAGGCTTTGTTTACTCTGTTGCTAGGGTACTGTATTTGGTTGCTAGGGGCGTGGCTTGGGAGTGGCCAATGATGTGCCCAGTGATTACACTCCTAGTCACAAGTAAAACGGTCCAACCCCCGTGTCTCTACGATGTTCTGAAGCGGAGATATGAGGCTTTGTTTACTCTGTTGCTAGGGTACTGTATTTGGTTGCTAGGGGCGTGGCTTGGGAGTGGCCAATTATGTGCCCAGTGATTACACTCCGAGTCACAAGTAAAACGGTCTAACCCCCGTGTCTCTACGATGTTCTGATGCGGAGATATAAGGCTTTGTTTACTCTGTTGCTAGGGTACTGTATTTGGTTGCTAGGGGCGTGGCTTGGGAGTGGCCAATGATGTGCCCAGTGATTACACTCCGAGTGACAAGTAAAACGGTCCAAACCCCGTGTCTCTACGATGTTCTGATGCGGAGATATAAGGCTTTGTTTATTCGGTTGCTAGGGTGCTCAAATTTGGTTGCTAGGGGCGTGGCTTGGGAGTGGCCAATGATGTGCCCAATTGTTACACCCCTAGTCACAAGTAAAACGGTCCAACCCCCGTGTCTCTACGATGTTCTGATGCCGAGATATAACTGTTTGTATTTTATGTTGCTAGGGTGCTCAAAAGTGGTTGCTAGGGGCGTGGCTTAGTAAGTCTGTAAGGATCCTGAGAGACTGATTGGATGCCTGAGTAAAATGAGCCCACCCCCATGTCTCTATGACACTGTGGTGCAAAGATATCCATCCGGGCATTTTATAATGGCAGTCTATGGTATAGGTTGCTAGGGTGCCCAAAATGGTTGCTATGGTAACCTTACACCCCATTGTGGGGGACGTCCTGACAGAGTCTAGCACCCTCTTCAAATTTAGTAACCCACATGTTTCTATGAAATCCTGGCTCGTACCTATGACCCGTCAAAATTTTTGCAATGGTAAGTCTATGGGATTTTGCCCCATTGACTTTTCATTGGGGCACTTTTGGGCACCTCTTACACCCCAGGGGTACAACTTACACCCCATAGTGATCCATGTTCTTACAGAGCCTACCACCCTCTTCAAATGTTGTAACCCACATGTTTCTACAAAATCCTCGAGCGGAGCTATGACTCGTCAAAGTTGGGCGCAATGTTAAGTCAATGGGATTTTTTGGGTGGTTTTTCGCCCCCCTTTCGGAAATCCTGCACCCGATCGCTTATAAAAGTCATAGCACACCTCTCCTCAATAAGCCGGTCGATTTGAGCCCTAATTTATGGGTCTACGACAAAGCGTGCGGGACGAGTTACGCGCCGAAAAAGTGTCCAGAAAAAGAATAATAATAATAATAATAATAATAATAAGTATGCAAGATAGTAATAGTGATGCTTTGCATAAATGCAAGCACCACTAATAACTAGATAGGTACATTTCCTGAAGAAAATGTGAAGTGGTGCTTGCCGTGGCAAATTTCGGGGGACAATATATGATTATACTCCAAGCCAAAAGTAAAACAATTCAACCCACATGTCTCTACGATATTCTGATGCGAAGATATAAGGCTTTGTTTATTCGGTTGCTAGGGTACTGTATTTGGTTGCTAGGGAGAAAATTGGCATCCACTAGTGATTACACTCCGAGTCACGAGTCAAACGGTCAAACCCCAGTGTCTCTACGATGTTCTGATGCGGAGATATAAGGCTTTGTTTACTCTGTTGCTAGGGTACTGTATTTGGTTGCTAGGGAAAAAATTGGCATCCACTAGTGATTACACTCCGAGATACGAGTCAAACGGTCCAACCCCCGTGTCTCAGCGATGTTCTGATGTGGAGATAAAAGGCTTTGTTTACTCTGTTGCTAGGGTAATGTATTTGGTTGCTAGGGAGAAAATTGGCATCCACTAGTGATTACCCTCCGAGTCACGAGTCAAACGGTCCAACCCCCGTGTCTCTACGATGTTCTGATGTGGAGATATAAGGCTTTGTTTACTATGTTGCTAGGGTACTGTATTTGGTTGCTAGGGAAAAAAATTGCATCCACTAGTGATTACCCTCCGAGTCATGAGTCAAACGGTCCAACCCCCGTGTCTCTACGATGTTCTGATGCGGAGATATAAGGCTTTGTTTACTCTGTTGCTAGGGTACTGTATTAGGTTGCTAGGGAAAAAAATTGCATCCACTAGTGATTACCCTCCGAGTCATGAGTCAAACGGTCCAACCCCCGTGTCTCTACGATGTTCTGATGCGGAGATATAAGGCTTTGTTTACTCTGTTGCTAGGGTACTGTATTTGGTTGCTAGGGAAAAAAATGGCATCCACTAGTGATTACCCTCCGAGTCACGAGTCAAACGGTCCAAACCCCATGTCTCTAAGATGTTCTGATGCGGAGATATAAGGCTTTGTTTACTCTGTTGCTAGGGTACTGTATTTGGTTGCTAGGGAAAAAAATGGCATCCACTAGTGATTACCCTCCGAGTCATGAGTCAAACGGTCCAACCCCCATGTCTCTACGATGTTCTGATGTGGAGATATAAGGCTTTGTTTACTCTGTTGCTAGGGTACTGTATTTGGTTGCTAGGGGCGTGGCTTGGGAGTGGCCAATGATGTGCCCAGTGATTACACTCCGAGTCACAAGTAAAACGGTCCAACCCCCGTGTCTCTACGATGTTCTGATGCGGAGATATAAGGCTTTGTTTACTCTGTTGCTAGGGTACTGTATTTGGTTGCTAGGGGCGTGGCTTGGGAGTGGCCAATTATGTGCCCAGTGATTACACTCCGAGTCACAAGTAAAACGGTCCAACCCCCGTGTCTCTACGATGTTCCGATGCGGAGATATAAGGCTTTGTTTACTCTGTTGCTAGGGTACTGTATTTGGTTGCTAGGGGCGTGGCTTGGGAGTGGACAATTATGTGCCCAGTGATTACACTCCGAGTCACAAGTAAAACGGTCCAACCCCCGTGTCTCTACGATGTTCTGATGCGGAGATATAAGGCTTTGTTTACTCTGTTGCTAGGGTACTGTATTTGGTTGCTAGGGGCGTGGCTTGGGAGTGGCCAATGATGTGCCCAGTGATTACACTCCGAGTCACAAGTAAAACGGTCCAACCCCCGTGTCTCTACGATGTTCTGATGCGGAGATATAAGGCTTTGTTTACTCTGTTGCTAGGGTACTGTATTTGGTTGCTAGGGGCGTGGCTTGGGAGTGGCCAATGATGTGCCCAGTGATTACACTCCGAGTCACAAGTAAAACGGTCCAACCCCCGTGTCTCTACGATGTTCTGATGCGGAGATATAAGGCTTTGTTTACTCTGTTGCTAGGGTACTGTATTTGGTTGCTAGGGGCGTGGCTTGGGAGTGGCCAATGATGTGCCCAGTGATTACACTCCGAGTCACAAGTAAAACGGTCCAAACCCCGTGTCTCTACGATGTTCTGATGCGGAGATATAAGGCTTTGTTTATTCGGTTGCTAGGGTGCTCAAATTTGGTTGCTAGGGGCGTGGCTTGGGAGTGGCCAATGATGTGCCCAATTGTTACACCCCTAGTCACAAGTAAAACGGTCCAACCCCCGTGTCTCTACGATTTTCTGATGCCGAGATATAACTGTTTGTATTTTATGTTGCTAGGGTGCTCAAAAGTGGTTGCTAGGGGCGTGGCTTAGTAAGTCTGTAAGGATCCTGAGAGACTGATTGGATGCCTGAGTAAAATGAGCCCACCCCCATGTCTCTATGACACTGTGGTGCAAAGATATCCATCCGGGCATTTTATAATGGCAGTCTATGGTATAGGTTGCTAGGGTGCCCAAAATGGTTGCTATGGTAACCTTACACCCCATTGTGGGGGACGTCCTGACAGAGTCTAGCACCCTCTTCAAATTTAGTAACCCACATTTTTCTATGAAATCCTGGCTCGGACCTATGACCCGTCAAAATTTTTGCAATGGTAAGTCTATGGGATTTTGCCCCATTGACTTTTCATTGGGGCACTTTTGGGCACCTCTTACACCCCAGGGGTACAACTTACACCCCATTGTGATCCATGTTCTTACAGAGCCTACCACCCTCTTCAAATGTTGTAACCCACATGTTTCTACAAAATCCTCGAGCGGAGCTATGACTCGTCAAAGTTGGGCGCAATGTTAAGTCAATGGGATTTTTTGGGTGGTTTTTCGCCCCCCTTTCGGAAATCCTGCACCCGATCGCTTATAAAAGTCATAGCACACCTCTCCTCAATAAGCCGGTCGATTTGAGCCCTAATTTATGGGTCTACGACAAAGCGTGCGGGACGAGTTACGCGCCGAAAAAGTGTCCAGAAAAAGAATAATAATAATAATAATAATAATAATAAGTATGCAAGATAGTAATAGTGATGCTTTGCATAAATGCAAGCACCACTAATAATAACTAGATAGGTACATTTCCTGAAGAAAATGTGAGTGGTGCTTGCCGTGGCAAAATTCTGGAGATCATATATGATTATACTCCAAGCCAAAAGTAAAACGATCCAACTCCCGTGTCTCTACGATGTTCTGATGCGGAGATATAAGGCTTTGTTTACTCTGTTGCTAGGATACTGTATTTGGTTGCTAGGGAAAAAAATGGCATCCACTAGTGATTACCCTCCGAGTCACGAGTCAAACGGTCCAAACCCCGTGTCTCTACGATGTTCTGATGCGGAGATATAAGGCTTTGTTTACTCTGTTGCTAGGGTACTGTATTTGGTTGCTAGGGAAAAAAATGGCATCCACTTGTGATTACCCTCCGAGTCACGAGTCAAACGGTCCAAACCTCGTGTCTCTACGATGTTCTGATGCGGAGATATAAGGCTTTGTTTACTCTGTTGCTAGGGTACTGTATTTGGTTGCTAGGGAAAAAAATGGCATCCACTAGTGATTACCCTCCGAGTCACGAGTCAAACGGTCCAGCCCCCGTGTCTCTACGATGTTCTGATGCGGAGATATAAGGCGTTGTTTACTCTGTTGCTAGGGTACTGTATTTGGTTGCTAGGGGCGTGGCTTGGGAGTGGCCAATGATGTGCCCAGTGATTACACTCCGAGTCACAAGTAAAACGGTCCAAACCCCGTGTCTCTACGATGTTCTGATGCGGAGATATAAGGCTTTGTTTACTCTGTTGCTAGGGTACTGTATTTGGTTGCTAGGGGCGTGGCTTGGGAGTGGCCAATTATGTGCCCAGTGATTACACTCCGAGTCACAAGTAAAACGGTCCAACCCCCGTGTCTCTACGATGTTCTGATGCGGAGATATAAGGCTTTGTTTACTCTGTTGCTAGGGTACTGTATTTGGTTGCTAGGGGCGTGGCTTGGGAGTGGCCAATGATGTGCCCAGTGATTACACTCCGAGTCACAAGTAAAACGGTCCAAACCCCGTGTCTCTACGATGTTCTGATGCGGAGATATAAGGCTTTGTTTATTCGGTTGCTAGGGTGCTCAAATTTGGTTGCTAGGGGCGTGGCTTGGGAGTGGCCAATGATGTGCCCAATTGTTACACCCCTAGTCACAAGTAAAACGGTCCAACCCCCGTGTCTCTACGATGTTCTGATGCCGAGATATAACTGTTTGTATTTTATGTTGCTAGGGTGCTCAAAAGTGGTTGCTAGGGGCGTGGCTTAGTAAGTCTGTAAGGATCCTGAGATACTGATTGGATGCCTGAGTAAAATGAGCCCACCCCCATGTCTCTATGACACTGTGGTGCAAAGATATCCATCCGGGCATTTTATAATGGCAGTCTATGGTATAGGTTGCTAGGGTGCCCAAAATGGTTGCTATGGTAACCTTACACCCCATTGTGGGGGACGTCCTGACAGAGTCTAGCACCCTCTTCAAATTTAGTAACCCACATGTTTCTATGAAATCCTGGCTCGGACCTATGACCCGTCAAAATTTTTGCAATGGTAAGTCTATGGGATTTTGCCCCATTGACTTTTCATTGGGGCACTTTTGGGCACCTCTTACACCCCAGGGGTACAACTAACACCCCATTGTGATCCATGTTCTTACAGAGCCTACCACCCTCTTCAAATGTTGTAACCCACATGTTTCTACAAAATCCTCGAGCGGAGCTATGACTCGTCAAAGTTGGGCGCAATGTTAAGTCAATGGGATTTTTTGGGTGGTTTTTCGCCCCCCTTTCGAAAATCCTGCACCCGATCGCTTATAAAAGTCATAGCACACCTCTCCTCAATAAGCCGGTCGATTTGAGCCCTAATTTATGGGTCTACGACAAAGCGTGCGGGACGAGTTACGCGCCGAAAAAGTGTCCAGAAAAAGAAGAATAATAATAATAACTAGATAGGTACATTTCCTGAAGAAAATGTGAGTGGTGCTTGCCGTGGCAAGTTTCGGGGACAATTTATGATTATACTCCAAGCCAAAGGTAAAATGGTCCAACCCCCATGTCTCTACGATGTTCTGATGCGAAGATATAAGGCTTTGTTTATTCCGTTGCTAGGGTGTTCATATTTGGTTGCTAGGGGCGTGGCTTAACACCTCTTGGCATTAACTAGTGATTACCCTTCGAGTCACGAGTAAAACGGTCCAACCCCCGTGTCTCTACGATGTTCTGTTGCAGAGATATAAGGCTTTGTTTATTCCGTTGCTAGGGTGCTCAAATTTGGTTGCTAGGGGCGTGGCTTGGGAGTGGCCAATGATTTGGCCAGTGATTACACCCCGAGTCACAAGTAATACGGTCCAACCCCCGTGTCTCTACGATGTTCTGATGTGGAGATATAAGGCTTTGTTTATTCCGTTGCTAGGTGTTCATATTTGGTTGCTAGGGGCGTGGCTTAACACCTCTTGGCTTCCACTAGTGATTACCCTACGAGTCACGAGTAAAACGATCCAACCCCCGTGTCTCTACGATGTTCTGATGCGACGTTATAAGGCTTTGTTTATTCGGTTGCTAGGGTGTTCATATTTGGTTGCTAGGGGCGTGGCTTAACACCTCTTGGCATTAACTAGTGATTACCCTTCGAGTCACGAGTAAAACGGTCCAACCCCCGTGTCTCTACGATGTTCTGATGCAGAGATATAAGGCTTTGTTTATTCCGTTGCTAGGTGTTCATATTTGGTTGCTAGGGGCGTGGCTTAACACCTCTTGGCTTCCACTAGTGATTACCCTTCGAGTCACGAGTAAAACGGTCCAACCCCCGTGTCTCTACGATGTTCTGATGCGACGTTATAAGGCTTTGTTTATTTGGTTGCTAGGGTGTTCATATTTGGTTGCTAGGGGCGTGGCTTAACACCTCTTTGCATTAACTAGTGATTACCCTTCGAGTCACGAGTAAAACGGTCCAACCCCCGTGTCTCTACGATGTTCTGATGCAGAGATATAAGGCTTTGTTTATTCCGTTGCTAGGGTGCTCAAATTTGGTTGCTAGGGGCGTGGCTTGGGAGTGGCCAATGATTTGGCCAGTGATTACACCCCGAGTCACAAGTAATACGGTCCAACCCCCGTGTCTCTACGATGTTCTGATGTGGAGATATAAGGCTTTGTTTATTCCGTTGCTAGGTGTTCATATTTGGTTGCTAGGGGCGTGGCTTAACACCTCTTGGCTTCCACTAGTGATTACCCTACGAGTCACGAGTAAAACGGTCCAACCCCCGTGTCTCTACGATGTTCTGATGCGACGTTATAAGGCTTTGTTTATTCGGTTGCTAGGGTGTTCATATTTGGTTGCTAGGGGCGTGGCTTAACACCTCTTGGCATTAACTAGTGATTACCCTTCGAGTCACGAGTAAAACGGTCCAACCCCCCGTATCTCTACGATGTTCTGATGCAGAGATATAAGGCTTTGTTTATTCCGTTGCTAGGGTGCTCAAATTTGGTTGCTAGGGGCGTGGCTTGGGAGTTGCCAATGATGTGCCCAATTGTTACACCCCTAGTCACAAGTAAACCGGTCCAACCCCCGTGTCTCTACGATGTTCTGATGCCGAGATATAACTGTTTGAATTTTATGTTGCTAGGGTGCTCAAAAGTGGTTGCTAGGGGCGTGGCTTAGTTTGTCTTTAAGGATCCTAAGATACTGATTGGATACCTAAGTAAAATGAGCCCACCCCCATGTCTCTATGACACTGTGCTGCAAAGATATCCACCTGGGCATTTTATAATGGCAGTCTATGGGAGATGTTGCTAGGGTGCCCAAAACGGTTGCTAGGGTAACCTTACACCCCATTGTGGGGGACGTCCTGACAGAGTCTAGCACCCTCTTCAATTTTAGTAACCCACATGTTTCTATGAAATCCTCACTTGGACCTGTGACCTGTCAATTTTTTTTGGCAATGTTAGTCTATGGGATTTTTGCCCCATTGACTTTCCATTAGGGCACTTTTGGGCACCTCTTACACCCCAGGGGTACAACTTACACCCCAATGTGATCCATGTTCTTACAGAGCCTACCACCCTCTTCAAATGCTGTAACCCACATTTTTCTACAAAATCCTAGAGTGGAGCTATGACCTGCCAAAGTTCGACGCAATGTAAAGTCAATGGGACGTTTTCGGGAGGTTTTTCGCGCCCCTTTCGGAAATCCTGCACCCGATCGCTTATAAAAGTCATAGCACACCTCTCCTCAATAATCCGGTCGATTTGAGCCCTCTTTCATGGCACTACGCCAAACCGTGCGAGACGAGTTACGCGCCGAAAAAGTGTCCAGAAAAAGAAGAATAATAACTAGATAGAAAAGTTTGTTGACAAACTTTATGTTGGCTTGACAAAGCGTAGCCTGAACGTTTAAAACGGTTTGATAGAAGTTTAGTTTAGTAGGCTATCTGGCTGTTAGTATGTTTAAGTATGAAGCTAGGCTGATTTAGCATGATGCTAACATGATTAGCATGAAGCTAGAATGATGCTAGCATGATTAGCATGAAGCTAGCATGATTCTAGCATGAGTAACATGAAGCTAGCATGATGTTAGCAGGATTAGCATGAAGCTAGCATGATGTTAGCATGATTAGCATGAAGCTAGCATGATGCTAGCATGATTAGCATGAAGTTAACATGAAGCTAGCATGATGCTAACATGAATTAGCATGACGTTAGCATGATGCTAATATGAATTAGCATGAAGCTAGCATGATGCTAAAATGAATTAGCATGAAGCTAGCATGATGCTAACATGAATTAGCATGAAGCTAGCATGATGCTAACATGAATTAGCATGAAGCTAGCATGATGCTAACATGAATTAGCATGAAGCTAGCATGATGCTAACATGAATTAGCATGAAGCTAGCATGATGCTAACATGAATTAGCATGAAGCTAGCATGATGCTAACATGAATTAGCATGAAGCTAGCATGATGCTAACATGAATTAGCATGATGCTAACATGAATTAGCATGAAGCTAGCATGATGTTAACATGAATTAGCATGAAACTAGCATGATGCTAACATGAATTAGCATGAAGCTAGCATGATGTTAACATGAATAAGCATGAAGCTAGCATGATGCTAACATGAATTAGCATGAAGCTAGCATGATGCTAATATGAATTAGCATGAAGCTAGCATGATGCTAACATGAATTAGCATGAAGCTAGCATGATGCTAACATGAATTAGCATGAAGCTAGCATGATGCTAACATGAATTAGCATGAAGCTAGCATGATGCTAGCATGATTAGCATGAAGCTAGCATGATGCTAGCATGATTAGCATGAAGCTAGCACGACGCTAACATGAATTAGCATGAAGCTAGCACGACGCTAACATGAATTAGCATGAAGCTAGCATGATGTTAACATGAATTAGCATGAAACTAGCATGATGCTAACATGAATTAGCATGAAGCTAGCATGATGTTAACATGAATAAGCATGAAGCTAGCATGATGCTAACATGAATTAGCATGAAGCTAGCATGATGCTAATATGAATAAGCATGAAGCTAGCATGATGCTAACATGAATTAGCATGAAGCTAGCATGATGCTAACATGAATTAGCATGAAGCTAGCATGATGCTAACATGAATTAGCATGAAGCTAGCATGATGCTAGCATGATTAGCATGATTAGCATGAAGCTAACATGAATTAGCATGAAGCTAGCACGACGCTAACATGAATTAGCATGAAGCTAGCACGACGCTAACATGAATTAGCATGAAGCTAGCACGACGCTAACATGAATTAGCATGAAGCTAGCACGACGCTAACATGAATTAGCATGAAGCTAGCACGACGCTAACATAAATTAGCATGAAGCTAGCACGACGCTAACATGAATTAGCATGAAGCTGGCACGACGCTAACATGAATTAGCATGAAGCTAGCACGACGCTAACATGAATTAGCATGAAGCTAGCACGATGCCAACATGAATTAGCATGAAGCTAGCACGATGCTAACATGAATTAGCATGAAGCTAGCACGATGCTAACATGAATTAGCATGAAGCTACCACGATGCTAACATGAAATAGCATGAAGCTAGCACGATGCTAACATGAATTAGCATGAAGCTAGTCCGATGCTAACATGAATTAGCATGAAGCTAGCACGATGCTAACATGAATTAGCATGAAGCTAGCACGATGCTAACATGAATTAGCATGAAGCTAGCACGATGCTAACATGAATTAGCATGAAGCTAGCACGATGCTAACATGAATTAGCATGAAGCTAGCACGATGCTAACATGAATTAGCATGAAGCTAGCACGATGGTAACATGAATTAGCATGAAGCTAGCATGATTTATTATGAAATTAGCATAAAGCTAGCACTAAACTAGCATGAAGCTAGTATGACTTAGCATGGAGCTAGCATAAGGCTAACATGACCAAAAGACCCAACCCCCATGTCTCTATGATTTTCGGATCCAGAGATATAAGGCTTTGTTTATTATGTTGCTAGGGTGCTCATATTTGGTTGCTAGGGGCGTGGCTTAATACCTCAATAAGAATCCTCCGAGACTGATTGGATGCCTGAGTAAAATGAGCCCACCCACATGTCTCTGTGACACTGTAAAGCGAAGATATTCCATCTGGGACGCTTTTATTCCCTTATATGGGCATGTTTCCTGCCCCGTTATAAGTCAATGGGGAATTTTGAGGTCCTCTTACACCCAAGGGGTACAGCTTACACCCCAATGTGAGGTATGTTCTCACAGTGCCTGCCAGCCTCTTGAAAAGTGGTAACCCACAAGTTTCTACAAATTTCTCGCTTGCAGCTATGACCCGTCAAAGTTTGTCGCAATGTTAAGTAAATGGGACTTTTCCGAAGTTTAATGTCCCGTTTTAGGAATTCTGTAAGTCGGATCCCGTCAAAAAGATATAGCACACTTCTTTAGACCAGTCAGAATGTCCGTGGAAAATTTCGTGGATGTAGCTTGAAAGCTGTCGGACGAGTTAGCCGCAGAAATTTTAGTCTCAGAAGAAGAAGAAGAAGAAGAAGAAGAATAACTAGATAGGTACATTTCCTGAAGAAAATGTGAAGTGGTGCTTGCTGTGGCAATTTTCGGGGGACAATATATGATTATACTCCAAGCCAAAAGTAAAACAATTCAACCCACATGTCTCTACGATATTCTGATGCGAAGATATAAGGCTTTGTTTATTCGGTTGCTAGGGTACTGTATTTGGTTGCTAGGGAGAAAATTGGCATCCACTAGTGATTACACTCCGAGTCACGAGTCAAACGGTCAAACCCCCGTGTCTCTACGATGTTCTGATGCGGAGATATAAGGCTTTGTTTACTCTGTTGCTAGGGTACTGTATTTGGTTGCTAAGGAAAAAAATGGCATCCACTAGTGATTACCCTCCGAGTCACGAGTCAATCGATCCAACCCCCGTGTCTCTACGATGTTCTGATGCGAAGATATAAGGCTTTGTTTACTCTGTTGCTAGGGTACTGTATTTGGTTGCTAGGGAAAAAAATGGCATCCACTAGTGATTACCCTCCGAGTCACGAGTCAAACGGTTTAACCCCCGTGTCTCTACGATGTTCTGATGCGGAGATATAAGGCTTTGTTTACTCTGTTGCTAGGGTACTGTATTTGGTTGCTAGGGAAAAAAATTGCATCCACTAGTGATTACCCTCCGAGTCATGAGTCAAACGGTCCAACCCCCGTGTCTCTACGATGTTCTGATGCGGAGATATAAGGCTTTGTTTACTCTGTTGCTAGGGTACTGTATTTGGTTGCTAGGGAAAAAAATGGCATCCACTAGTGATAACACTCCGAGTCACGAGTCAAACGGTCCAAACCCCATGTCTCTACGATGTTCTGATGCGGAGATATAAGGCTTTGTTTACTCTGTTGCTAGGGTACTGTATTTGGTTGCTAGGGAAAAAATGGCATCCACTAGTGATTACCCTCCGAGTCATGAGTCAAACGGTCCAACCCCCATGTCTCTACGATGTTCTGATGTGGAGATATAAGGCTTTGTTTACTCTGTTGCTAGGGTACTGTATTTGGTTGCTAGGGGCGTGGCTTGGGAGTGGCCAATGATGTGCCCAGTGATTACACTCCGAGTCACAAGTAAAACGGTCCAACCCCGTGTCTCTACGATGTTCTGATGCGGAGATATAAGGCTTTGTTTACTCTGTTGCTAGGGTACTGTTTTTGGTTGCTAGGGGCGTGGCTTGGGAGTGGCCAATTATGTGCCCAGTGATTACACTCCGAGTCACAAGTAAAACGGTCCAACCCCTGTGTCTCTATGATGTTCTGATGCGGAGATATAAGGCTTTGTTTACTCTGTTGCTAGGGTACTGTATTTGGTTGCTAGGGGCGTGGCTTGGGAGTGGCCAATTATGTGCCCAGTGATTACACTCCGAGTCACAAGTAAAACGGTCCAAACCCCGTGTCTCTACGATGTTCTGATGCGGAGATATAAGGCTTTGTTTATTCGGTTGCTAGGGTGCTCAAATTTGGTTGCTAGGGGCGTGGCTTGGGAGTGGCCAATGATGTGCCCAATTGTTACACCCCTAGTCACAAGTAAAACGGTCCAACCCCAGTGTCTCTACGATGTTCTGATGCCGAGATATAACTGTTTGTATTTTATGTTGCTAGGGTGCTCAAAAGTGGTTGCTAGGGGCGTGGCTTAGTAAGTCTGTAAGGATCCTGAGAGACTGATTGGATGCCTGAGTAAAATGAGCCCACCCCCATGTCTCTATGACACTGTGGTGCAAAGATATCCATCCGGGCATTTTATAATGGCAGCCTATGGTATAGGTTGCTAGGGTGCCCAAAATGGTTGCTATGGTAACCTTACACCCCATTGTGGGGGACATCCTGACAGAGTCTAGCACCCTCTTCAAATTTAGTAACCCACATGTTTCTATGAAATCCTGGCTCGGACCTATGACCCGACAAAATTTTTGCAATGGTAAGTCTATGGGATTTTGCCCCATTGACTTTTCATTGGGGCACTTTTGGGCACCTCTTACACCCCAGGGGTACAACTTACACCCCATTGTGATCCATGTTCTTACAGAGCCTACCACCCTCTTCAAATGTTGTAACCCACATGTTTCTACAAAATCCTCGAGCGGAGCTATGACTCGTCAAAGTTGGGCGCAATGTTAAGTCAATGGGATTTTTCGGGTGGTTTTTCGCCCCCCTTTCGGAAATCCTGCACCCGATCGCTTATAAAAGTCATAGCACACCTCTCCTCAATAAGCCGGTCGATTTGAGCCCTCTTTCATGGGTCTACGACAAACCGTGCGGGACGAGTTAGGTGCCGAAAAAACGTGCAGATGTAAGAATAAAATATAATAATATCCCTGAGGAATAGTAATAGTGATGCTTTGCATAAATGCAAGCACCACTAATAATAATAATAAGTATGCAAGATAGTAATAGTGATGCTTTGCATAAATGCAAGCACCACTAACTAGATAGGTACATTTCCTGAAGAAAATGTGAGTGGTGCTTGCCGTGGCAAATTTCGGGGGACAATTTATGATTATACTCCAAGCCAAAAGTAAAACGGTCCAACCCCTGTGTCTCTACGATGTTCTGATGCAGAGATATAAGGCTTTGTTTACTCTGTTGCTAGGGTACTGTATTTGGTTGCTAGGAAAAAAAATTGCATCCACTAGTGATTACCCTCCGAGTCACGAGTCAAACGGTCCAACCCCCGTGTCTCTACGATGTTCTGATGCAGAGATATAAGGCTTTGTTTACTCTGTTGCTAGGGTACTGTATTTGGTTGCTAGGGAAAAAAATGGCATCCACTAGTGATTACCCTCCGAGTCACGAGTCAAACAGTCCAAACCCCATGTCTCTACGATGTTCTGATGCGGAGATATAAGGCTTTGTTTACTCTGTTGCTAGGGTACTGTATTTGGTTGCTAGGGAAAAAAATGGCATCCACTAGTGATTACCCTCCGAGTAACGAGTCAAACGGTCCAACCCCCGTGTCTCTACGATGTTCTGATGCGGAGATATAAGGCTTTGTTTACTCTGTTGCTAGGGTACTGTATTTGGTTGCTAGGGAAAAAAATTGCATCCACTAGTGATTACCCTCCGAGTCACGAGTCAAACGGTCCAACCCCCGTGTCTCTACGATGTTCTGATGCAGAGATATAAGGCTTTGTTTACTCTGTTGCTAGGGTACTGTATTTGGTTGCTAGGGAAAAAAATGGCATCCACTAGTGATTACCCTCCGAGTCACGAGTCAAACAGTCCAAACCCCATGTCTCTACGATGTTCTGATGCGGAGATATAAGGCTTTGTTTACTCTGTTGCTAGGGTACTGTATTTGGTTGCTAGGGAAAAAAATGGCATCCACTAGTGATTACCCTCCGAGTCATGAGTCAAACGGTCCAACCCCCATGTCTCTACGATGTTCTGATGTGGAGATATAAGGCTTTGTTTACTCTGTTGCTAGGGTACTGTATTTGGTTGCTAGGGGCGTGGCTTGGGAGTGGCCAATGATGTGCCCAGTGATTACACTCCGAGTCACAAGTAAAACGGTCCAACCCCCGTGTCTCTACGATGTTCTGATGCGGAGATATAAGGCTTTGTTTACTCTGTTGCTAGGGTACTGTATTTGGTTGCTAGGGGCGTGGCTTGGGAGTGGCCAATGATGTGCCCAGTGATTACACTCCGAGTCACAAGTAAAACGGTCCAACCCCCGTGTCTCTACGATGTTCTGATGCGGAGATATAAGGCTTTGTTTACTCTGTTGCTAGGGTACTGTATTTGGTTGCTAGGGGCGTGGCTTGGGAGTGGCCAATGATGTGCCCAGTGATTACACTCCGAGTCACAAGTAAAACGGTCCAAACCCCGTGTCTCTACGATGTTCTGATGCGGAGATATAAGGCTTTGTTTATTCGGTTGCTAGGGTGCTCAAATTTGGTTGCTAGGGGCGTGGCTTGGGAGTGGCCAATGATGTGCCCAATTGTTACACCCCTAGTCACAAGTAAAACGGTCCAACCCCCGTGTCTCTACGATGTTCTGATGCCGAGATATAACTGTTTGTATTTTATGTTGCTAGGGTGCTCAAATGTGGTTGCTAGGGGCGTGGCTTAATATCTATGTAAGGATCCTGAGAGACTGATTGGATGCCTGAGTAAAATGAGCCCACCCCCATGTCTCTATGACACTGTGGTGCAAAGATATCCATCCGGGCATTTTATAATGGCAGTCTATGGTATAGGTTGCTAGGGTGCCCAAAATGGTTGCTATGGTAACCTTACACCCCATTGTGGGGGACGTCCTGACAGAGTCTAGCACCCTCTTCAAATTTAGTAACCCACATGTTTCTATGAAATCCTGGCTCGGACCTATGACCCGTCAAAATTTTTGCAATGGTAAGTCTATGGGATTTTGCCCCATTGACTTTTCATTGGGGCACTTTTGGGCACCTCTTACACCCCAGGGGTACAACTTACACCCCATTGTGATCCATGTTTTTACAGCGCCTACCACCCTCTTCAAATGTTGTAACCCACATGTTTCTACAAAATCCTCGAGCGGAGCTATGACTCGTCAAAGTTTGGCGCAATGTTAAGTCAATGGGATTTTTTGGGTGGTTTTTCGCCCCCCTTTCGGAAATCCTGCACCCGATCGCTTATAAAAGTCATAGCACACCTCTCCTCAATAAGCCGGTCGATTTGAGCCCTAATTTATGGGTCTACGACAAAGCGTGCGGGACGAGTTACGCGCCGAAAAAGTGTCCAGAAAAAGAAGAATAATAACTAGATAGGTACATTTCCTGAAGAAAATGTGAGTGGTGCTTGCCATGGCAAAATTCAAGGGACAATTTATGATTATACTCCATGCCAAAAGTAAAACGGTCCAACCCCCGTGTCTCTACGATGTTCTGATGCAGAGATATAAGGCTTTGTTTACTCTGTTGCTAGGGTACTGTATTTGGTTGCTAGGGAAAAAAATGGCATCCACTAGTGATTACCCTCCGAGTCACGAGTCAAACGGTCCAAACCCCGTGTCTCTACGATGTTCTGATGCGGAGATATAAGGCTTTGTTTACTCTGTTGCTAGGGTCCTGCATTTGGTTGCTAGGGAAAAAAATGGCACCCACTAGTGATTACCCTCCGAGTCACGAGTCAAACGGTCCAACCCCCGTGTCTCTACGATGTTCTGATGCGGAGATATAAGGCTTTGTTTACTCTGTTGCTAGGGTACTGTATTTGGTTGCTAGGGAAAAAATGGCATCCACTAGTGATTACCCTCCGAGTCACGAGTCAAACGGTCCAACCCCCGTGTCTCTACGATGTTCTGATGCGGAGATATAAGGCTTTGTTTACTCTGTTGCTAGGGTACTGTATTTGGTTGCTAGGGAAAAAAATTGCATCCACTAGTGATTACCCTCCGAGTCATGAGTCAAACGGTCCAACCCCCGTGTCTCTACGATGTTCTGGTGCGGAGATATAAGGCTTTGTTTACTCTGTTGCTAGGGTACTGTATTTGGTTGCTAGGGAAAAAAATGGCATCCACTTGTGATTACCCTCCGAGTCATGAGTCAAACGGTCCAACCCCCGTGTCTCTACGATGTTCTGATGCGGAGATATAAGGCTTTGTTTACTCTGTTGCTAGGGTACTGTATTTGGTTGCTAGGGAAAAAATTGCATCCACAAGTGATTACCCTCTGAGTCACGAGTCAAACAGTCCAACCCCCGTGTCTCTACGATGTTCTGATGCGGAGTTATAAGGCTTTGTTTACTCTGTTGCTAGGGTACTGTATTTGGTTGCTAGGGGAAAAAATGGCATCCACTGGTGATTAACCTCCGAGTCACGAGTCAAACGATCCATTCCCCATGTCTCTACGATGTTCTGATGAGGAGATATAAAGGTTTGTTTATTCTGTTGCTAGGGTGTTCATATTTGGTTGCTAGGGGCGTGGCTTAACACCTCTTGGCATCCACTAGTGATTACCCTTCGAGTCACGAGTCAAACGGTCCAACCCCTGTGTCTCTACGATGTTCTGATGCGAAGATATAAAGCTTTGTTTATTCAGTTGCTAGGCTGGTCATTATTGGTTGCTAGGGGCGTGGCCTGGGAGTTGCCAATGATGTGGCTAGTTATTACACTCCGAGTCACGAGTCAAACGGTCCAACCCCCGTGTCTCTACGATGTTCTGATGCGAAGATATAAGGCTTTGTTTATTCTGTTGCTAGGGTGCTCAAATTTTCTGATGCCGAGATATAACTGTTTGAATTTTATGTTGCTAGGGTGCTCAAAAGTGGTTGCTAGGGGCGTGGCTTAATACCTATGTAAGGATCCTGAGAGACTGATTGGATGCCTGAGTAAAATGAGTCCACCCCCATGTCTCTATGACACTGTGCTGCAAAGATATCCATCTGGGCATTTTATAATGGCAGTCTATGGGAGATGTTGCTAGGGTGTTCAAAAGTGGTTGCTAGGGGCGTGGCTTAATAGCTCTGAGATGATCCTGAGAGACTGATTGGATGCCCGAGTAAAATGAGCCCACCCACTTATCTCTACGACACTGTAAAGCAAAGATATCCAATCTGGAACGATTTTATTCCCTTATATGGGCGTGTTCCCTGCCCCATTATAAGTCAATGGGAAATTTCGGGTGCCTCTTACACCCCAGGGGTACAGCTTACACCCCATTGTGATGTATGTTCTTACAGAGCCTACCACCCTCTTCAAATGTTACAACCCACATGTTTCTACCAAATCCTCGAGCGGAGCTATGACCCGTCAAAGTTCGGCCCAATGTTAAGTCAATGGGATTTTTTGGGTGGTTTTTCGCCCCCCTTTCGGACATCCTGCACCCGATCTCTTATAAAAGTCATAGCACACCTCTCCTCAATAATCCGGTCAATTTGAGCCCTCTTTCGTGTGTCTACGACAAACCGTGTGGGACGAGTTACGCGCCGAAAAAGTGTGCAGACATAAGAATAATAAGATATAATAATAATAATAATAAGTATGAGCAATAATAATAGTGATGCTTTGCATAAATGCAAGCACCACTAATAATAACTAGATAGGTACATTTCCTGAAGAAAATGTGAGTGGTGCTTGCCGTGGCAAAATTCTGGGGACCATATATGATTATACTCCAAGCCAAAAGTTAAACGATCCAACTCCCGTGTCTGTACGATGTTCTGATGTGGAGATATAAGGCTGTGTTTATCCGGTTGCTAGGGTACTGTATTTGGTTGCTAGGGAAAAATTTGGCATCCCATAATGATTACACTCTGAGTCCCGAGTCATACGGTCCAACCCCCGTGTCTCAACAATGTTCTGATGCAGAGATATAAGGCTTTGTTTATTCGGTTGCCAGGGTACTGTATTTGGTTGCTAGGGAAAATTTTGACATCCCATAGTGATTACCCTCCAAGTCACGAGTCAAACGGTCCAACCCCCGTGTCTCTACGATGTTCTGATGCTGAGATATAAGGCTTTGTTTACTCTGTTGCTAGGGTACTGTATTTGGTTGCTAGGGAAAAAATTGGCATCCCATAATGATTACCCGCCGAGTCACGAGTCAAACGGTCCAACCCCCATGTCTCTACGATGTTCTGATGCGGAGATATAAGGCTTTGTTTACTCTGTTGCTAGGGTACTGTATTTGGTTGCTAGGGAAAAAATTGGCATCCCATAATGATTACACTCAGAGTCACGAGTCAAACGGTCCAACCCCCGTGTCTCTACGATGTTCTGATGCGGAGATATAAGGCTTTGTTTACTCTGTTGCTAGGGTACTATATTTGGTTGCTAGGGAAAAAATTGGCATCCCATAATGATTACACTCTGAGTCACGAGTCAAACGGTCCAACCCCCATGTCTCTACGATGTTCTGATGCTGAGATATAAGGCTTTGTTTACTCTGTTGCTAGGGTACTATATTTGGTTGCTAGGGAAAAAATTGGCATCCCATAATGATTACACTCTGAGTCACGAGTCAAACGGTCCAACCCCCATGTCTCTACGATGTTCTGATGCTGAGATATAAGGCTTTGTTTATTCCGTTGCTAGGTGTTCATATTTGGTTGCTAGGGGCGTGGCTTTACACCTCTTGGCATCCACTAGTGATTACCCTTCGAGTCACGAGTAAAACGGTCCAAACCCCGTGTCTCTACGATGTTCTGATGCGAAGAAATAAGGCTTTGTTTATTCCGTTGCTAGGGTGTTCATATTTGGTTGCTAGGGGCGTGGCTTAACACCTCTTGGCATTAACTAGTGATTACCCTTCGAGTCACGAGTAAAACGGTCCAACCCCCGTGTCTCTACGATGTTCTGATGCAGAGATATAAGGCTTTGTTTATTCCGTTGCTAGGGTGCTCAAATTTGGTTGCTAGGGGCGTGGCTTGGGAGTGGCCAATGATTTGGCCAGTGATTACACCCCGAGTCACAAGTAATACGGTCCAACCCCCGTGTCTCTACGATGTTCTGATGTGGAGAAATAAGGCTTTGTTTATTCCGTTGCTAGGTGTTCATATTTGGTTGCTAGGGGCGTGGCTTAACACCTCTTGGCTTCCACTAGTGATTACACTTTGAGTCACGAGTCAAACGGTCCAAACCCCGTGTCTCTACGATGTTCTGATATGGAGATATAAGGCTTTGTTTATTCCGTTGCTAGGTGTTCATATTTGGTTGCTAGGGGCGTGGCTTAACACCTCTTGGCATCCACTAGTGATTACCCTTCGAGTCACGAGTAAAACGGTCCAACCCCCGTGTCTCTACGATGTTCTGATGCAAAGTTATAAGGCTTTGTTTATTCGGTTGCTAGGGTGTTCATATTTGGTTGCTAGGGGCGTGGCTTACCACCTCTTGGCATTAACTAGTGATTACCCTTCGAGTCACGAGTAAAACGGTCCAACCCCCGTGTCTCTACGATGTTCTGATGCAGAGATATAAGGCTTTGTTTATTCCGTTGCTAGGGTGCTCAAATTTGGTTGCTAGGGGCGTGGCTTGGGAGTGGCCAATGATGTGCCCAATTGTTACACCCCTAGTCACAAGTAAACCGGTCCAACCCCCGTGTCTCTACGATGTTCTGATGCCGAGATATAACTGTTTGAATTTTATGTTGCTAGGGTGCTCAAAAGTGGTTGCTAGGGGCGTGGCTTAGTTAGTCTTTAAGGATCCTAAGATACTGATTGGATGCCTAAGTAAAATGAGCCCACCCCCATGTCTCTATGACACTGTGCTGCAAAGATATCCACCTGGGCATTTTATAATGGCAGTCTATGGGAGATGTTGCTAGGGTGCCCAAAACGGTTGCTAGGGTAACCTAACACCCCATTGTGGGGGACGTCCTGACAGAGTCTAGCACCCTCTTCAATTTTAGTAACCCACATGTTTCTATAAAATCCTCACTTGGACCTGTGACCTGTCAAATTTTTTTGGCAATGTTAGTCTATGGGATTTTCGCCCCATTGACTTTCCATTAGGGCACTTTTGGGCACCTCTTACACCCCAGGGGTACAACTTACACCCCAATGTGATCCATGTTCTTACAGAGCCTACCACCCTCTTCAAATGCTGTAACCCACATGTTTCTACAAAATCCTAGAGTGGAGCTATGACCTGCCAAAGTTCGACGCAATGTAAAGTCAATGGGACGTTTTCGGGAGGTTTTTCGCGCCCCTTTCGGAAATCCTGCACCCGATCGCTTATAAAAGTCATAGCACACCTCTCCTCAATAATCCGGTCGATTTGACCCCTCTTTCATGGCACTACGCCAAACCGTGCGAGACGAGTTACGCGCCGAAAAAGTGTCCAGAAAAAGAATAATAATAACTAGATAGGTACATTTCCTGAAGAAAATGTGAGTGGTGCTTGCCGTGGCAAATTTCGGGGGACAATATATGATTATAATCCAAGCCAAAAGTAAAACAATTCAACCCACATGTCTCTACGATATTCTGATGCGAAGATATAAGGCTTTGTTTATTCGGTTGCTAGGGTACTGTATTTGGTTGCTAGGGAGAAAATTGGCATCCACTAGTGATTACACTCCGAGTCACGAGTCAAACGGTCAAACCCCCGTGTCTCTACGATGTTCTGATGCGGAGATATAAGGCTTTGTTTACTCTGTTGCTAGGGTACTGTATTTGGTTGCTAGGGAAAAAATTGGCATCCACTAGTGATTACACTCCGAGATACGAGTCAAACGGTCCAACCCCCGTGTCTCTGCGATGTTCTGATGTGGAGATAAAAGGCTTTGTTTACTCTGTTGCTAGGGTAATGTATTTGGTTGCTAGGGAGAAAATTGGCATCCACTAGTGATTACACTCCAAATCACGAGTCAAACGGTCCAAACCCCGTGTCTCTACGATGTTCTGATGCGGAGATATAAGGGTTTGTTTACTCTGTTGCTAGGGTACTGTATTTGGTTGCTAGGGAAAAAATGGCATCCACTAGTGATTACCCTCCGAGTCATGAGTCAAACGGTCCAACCCCCGTGTCTCTACGATGTTCTGATGCGGAGATATAAGGCTTTGTTTACTCTGTTGCTAGGGTACTGTATTTGGTTGCTAAGGAAAAAAATGGCATCCACTAGTGATTACCCTCCGAGTCACGAGTCAAACGATCCAACCCCCGTGTCTCTACGATGTTCTGATGCGGAGATATAAGGCTTTGTTTACTCTGTTGCTAGGGTACTGTATTTGGTTGCTAGGGAAAAAAATGGCATCCACTAGTGATTACCCTCCGAGTCACGAGTCAAACGGTCCAAACCCTGTGTCTCTACGATGTTCTGATGCGGAGATATAAGGCTTTGTTTACTCTGTTGCTAGGGTACTGTATTTGGTTGCTAGGGAAAAAAATGGCATCCACTAGTGATTACCCTCCGAGTCACGAGTCAAACGGTCCAACCCCCGTGTCTCTACGATGTTCTGATGCGGAGATATAAGGCTTTGTTTACTCTGTTGCTAGGGTACTGTATTTGGTTGCTAGGGAAAAAAATGGCATCCACTAGTGATTACCCTCCGAGTCATGAGTCAAATGGTCCAACCCCCGTGTCTCTACGATGTTCTGATGCGGAGATATAAGGCTTTGTTTACTCTGTTGCTAGGGTACTGTATTTGGTTGCTAGGGGCGTGGCTTGGGAGTGGCCAATGATGTGCCCAGTGATTACACTCCGAGTCACAAGTAAAACGGTCCAACCCCCGTGTCTCTACGATGTTCTGATGCGGAGATATAAGGCTTTGTTTACTCTGTTGCTAGGGTACTGTATTTGGTTGCTAGGGGCGTGGCTTGGGAGTGGCCAATGATGTGCCCAGTGATTACACTCCGAGTCACAAGTAAAACGGTCCAACCCCTGTGTCTCTACGATGTTCTGATGCGGAGATATAAGGCTTTGTTTACTCTGTTGCTAGGGTACTGTATTTGGTTGCTAGGGGCGTGGCTTGGGAGTGGCCAATGATGTGCCCAGTGATTACACTCCGAGTCACAAGTAAAACGGTCCAAACCCCGTGTCTCTACGATGTTCTGATGCGGAGATATAAGGCTTTGTTTATTCGGTTGCTAGGGTGCTCAAAAGTGGTTGCTAGGGGCGTGGCTTAGTAAGTCTGTAAGGATCCTGAGAGACTGATTGGATGCCTGAGTAAAATGAGTCCACCCCCATGTCTCTATGACACTGTGGTGCAAAGATATCCATCCGGGCATTTTATAATGGCAGTCTATGGTATAGGTTGCTAGGGTGCCCAAAATGGTTGCTATGGTAACCTTACACCCCATTGTGGGGGACGTCCTGACAGAGTCTAGCACCCTCTTCAAATGTAGTAACCCACATGTTTCTATGAAATCCTGGCTCGGACCTATGACCCGTCAAAATTTTTGCAATGGTAAGTCTATGGGATTTTGCCCCATTGACTTTTCATTGGGGCACTTTTGGGCACCTCTTACACCCCAGGGGTACAACTTACACCCCATTGTGATCCATGTTCTTAAAGAGCCTACCACCCTCTTCAAATGTTATAACCCACATGTTTCTACAAAATCCTCGAGCGGAGCTATGACTCGTCAAAGTTGGGCGCAATGTTAAGTCAATGGGATTTTTTGGGTGGTTTTTCGCCCCCCTTTCGGAAATCCTGCACCCGATCGCTTATAAAAGTCATAGCAGTCCTCTCCTCAATAAGCCGGTCGATTTGAGCCCTAATTTATGGGTCTACGACAAAGCGTGCGGGACGAGTTACGCGCCAAAAAAGTGTCCAGAAAAAGAAGAATAATAATAATAACTAGATAGGTACATTTCCTGAAGAAAATGTGAGTGGTGCTTGCCGTGGCAAATTTCGGGGGACAACATATGATTATACTCAAAGCCAAAAGTAAAACAATTCAACCCACATGTCTCTACGATATTCTGATGCGAAGATATAAGGCTTTTTTTATTCGGTTGCTAGGGTACTGTATTTGGTTGCTAGGGAGAAAATTGGCATCCACTAGTGATTACACTCCGAGTCACGAGTCAAACGGTCAAACCCCCGTGTCTCTACGATGTTCTGATGCGGAGATATAAGGCTTTGTTTACTCTGTTGCTAGGGTACTGTATTTGGTTGCTAGGGAAAAAATTGGCATCCACTAGTGATTACACTCCGAGATACGAGTCAAACGGTCCAACCCCCGTGTCTCTGCGTTGTTCTGATGTGGAGATAAAAGGCTTTGTTTACTCTGTTGCTAGGGTAATGTATTTGGTTGCTAGGGAGAAAATTGGCATCCACTAGTGATTACACTCCGAGTCACGAGTCAAACGGTCCAAACCCCGTGTCTCTACGATGTTCTGATGCGGAGATATAAGGCTTTGTTTACTCTGTTGCTAGGGTACTGTATTTGGTTGCTAGGGAAAAAAATTGCATCCACTAGTGATTACCCTCCGAGTCACGAGTCAAACGGTCCAAACCCCATGTCTCTACGATGTTCTGATGCGGAGATATAAGGCTTTGTTTACTCTGTTGCTAGGGTACTGTATTTGGTTGCTAGGGAAAAAAATGTCATCCACTAGTGATTACCCTCCGAGTCATGAGTCAAACGGTCCAACCCCCATGTCTCTACGATGTTCTGATGTGGAAATATAAGGCTTTGTTTACTCTGTTGCTAGGGTACTATATTTGGTTGCTAGGGGCGTGGCTTGGGAGTGGCCAATGATGTGCCCAGTGATTACACTCCGAGTCACAAGTAAAACGGTCCAACCCCCGTGTCTCTACGATGTTCTGATGTGGAGATATAAGGCTTTGTTTACTCTGTTGCTAGGGTACTGTATTTGGTTGCTAGGGGCGTGGCTTGGGAGTGGCCAATTATGTGCCCAGTGATTACACTCCGAGTCACAAGTAAAACGGTCCAACCCCCGTGTCTCTACGATGTTCTGATGCGGAGATATAAGGCTTTGTTTACTCTGTTGCTAGGGTACTGTATTTGGTTGCTAGGGGCGTGGCTTGGGAGTGGCCAATGATGTGCCCAGTGATTACACTCCGAGTCACAAGTAAAACGGTCCAAACCCCGTGTCTCTACGATGTTCTGATACGGAGATATAAGGCTTTGTTTATTCGGTTGCTAGGGTGCTCAAATTTGGTTGCTAGGGGCGTGGCTTGGGAGTGGCCAATGATGTGCCCAATTGTTACACCCCTAGTCACAAGTAAAACGGTCCAACCCCCGTGTCTCTACGATGTTCTGATGCCGAGATATAACTGTTTGTATTTTATGTTGCTAGGGTGCTCAAAAGTGGTTGCTAGGGGCGTGGCTTAGTAATTCTGTAAGGATCCTGAGAGACTGATTGGATGCCTGAGTAAAATGAGCCCACCCCCATGTCTCTATGACACTGTGGTGCAAAGATATCCATCCGGGCATTTTATAATGGCAGTCTATGGTATAGGTTGCTAGGGTGCCCAAAATGGTTGCTATGGTAACCTTACACCCCATTGTGGGGGACGTCCTGACAGAGTCTAGCACCCTCTTCAGATTTAGTAACCCACATGTTTCTATGAAATCCTGGCTCGGACCTATGACCCGTCAAAATTTTTGCAATGGTAAGTCTATGGGATTTTGCCCCATTGACTTTTCATTGGGGCACTTTTGGGCACCTCTTACACCCCAGGGGTACAACTTACACCCCATTGTGATCCATGTTCTTACAGAGCCTACCACCCTCTTCAAATGTTGTAACCCACATGTTTCTACAAAATCCTCGAGCGGAGCTATGACTCGTCAAAGTTGGGCGCAATGTTAAGTCAATGGGATTTTTTGGGTGGTTTTTCGCCCCCCTTTCGGAAATCCCGCACCCGATCGCTTATAAAAGTCATAGCACACCTCTCCTCAATAAGCCGGTCGATTTGAGCCCTAATTTATGGGTCTACGACAAAGCGTGCGGGACGAGTTACGCGCCGAAAAAGTGTCCAGAAAAAGAAGAATAATAATAATAATAATAATAATAAGTATGCAAGATAGTAATAGTGATGCTTTGCATAAATGCAAGCACCACTAATAAGTATGCAAGATAGTAATAGTGATGCTTTGCATAAATGCAAGCACCACTAATAATAATATCTTTGAGGAATAGTAATAGTGATGCTTTGCATAAATGCAAGCACCACTAATAATAATAATAAGTATGCAAGATAGTAATAGTGATGCCTTGCATAAATGCAAGCACCACTAATAATATCCCTGAGGAATAGTAATAGTGATGCCTTGCATAAATGCAAGCACCACTAATAATAAGTATGAGCAATAGTAATAGTGATGCCTTGCATAAATGCAAGCACCACTAATAATAATAATAATAATAATAAGTATGCAAGATAGTAATAGTGATGCTTTGCATAAATGCAAGCACCACTAATAATAATAATAATAAGTATGCAAGATAGTAATAGTGATGCTTTGCATAAATGCAAGCACCACTAATAAGTTTAAATAGCATTTCAGTAAGTTGGCTTTCACAAGCCAACTTAATAATAATAAGTTTAATAGCAATAACAATATATTGGCTTTTTCAAAGCCAACATAATAATAATATCTTTGAGGAATAGTAATTGTGATGCTTTGCATAAATGCAAGCACCACTAATAAGTATGAGCAATAGTAATAGGGATGCCTTGCATAAATGCAAGCACCACTAATAACTAGATAGGTACATTTCCTGAAGAAAATGTGAAGTGGTGCTTGCCGTGGCAAAATTCTGGGGACCATATATGATTATACTCCAAACCAAAAGTAAAACGATCCAACTCCTGTGTCTCTACGATGTTCTGATGCGGAGTTATAAGGCTTTGTTTACTCTGTTGCTAGGGTACTGTATTTGGTTGCTAGGGGAAAAAATGGCATCCACTAGTGATTACATTCCGAGTCACGAGTCAAACGGTCCAACCCCCGTGTCTCTACGATGTTCTGATGCGGAGATATAAGGCTTTGTTTACTCTGTTGCTAGGGTACTGTATTTGGTTGCTAGGGAAAAAATTGGCACCCACTAGTGATTACATGCCGAGTCACGAGTAAAATGGTCCAACCCCCGTGTCTCTACGATGTTCTGATGCGGAGATATAAGGCTTTGTTTACTCTGTTGCTAGGGTACTGTATTTGGTTGCTAGGGAAAAAAATGGCATCCTCTAGTGATTACCCTCCGAGTCACGAGTCAAACGGTCCAAACCCCGTGTCTCGACGATGTTCTGATGCGGAGATATAAGGCTTTGTTTACTCTGTTGCTAGGGTACTGTATTTGGTTGCTAGGGAAAAAAATGGCATCCACTAGTGATTACCCTCCGAGTCATGAGTCAAACGGTCCAACCCTCGTGTCTCTACGATGTTCTGATGCGGAGATATAAGGCTTTGTTTACTCTGTTGCTAGGGTACTGTATTTGGTTGCTAGGGAAAAAATGGCATCCACTAGTGATTACCCTCCGAGTCATGAGTCAAACGGTCCAACCCCCATGTCTCTACGATGTTCTGATGTGGAGATATAAGGCTTTGTTTACTCTGTTGCTAGGGTACTGTATTTGGTTGCTAGGGGCGTGGCTTGGGAGTGGCCAATGATGTGCCCAGTGATTACACTCCGAGTCACAAGTAAAACGGTCCAACCCCCGTGTCTCTACGATGTTCTGATGTCGAGATATAACTGTTTGAATGTTATGTTGCTAGGGTGCTCAAAAGTGGTGGCTAGGGGCGTGGCTTAGTAAGTTTTTAAGGATCAAAAGATACTGATTGGATGTCTGACTAAAATGAGCCCACCCCCATGTCCCTATGACACTGTGGTGCAAAGATATCCATCTGGGCATTTTATAATGGCAGTCTATGGGAGATGTTGCTAGGGTGCCCAAAATGGTTGCTAGGGTAACCTTACACCCCAGTGTGGGGTACGTCCTGACAGAGTCTAGCACCCTTTTCAAATTTAGTAACCCACATGTTTCTACGAAATCCTCGCTCGTACCTATGACCCGATAAAGTTTTTGCAATGTTAAGTCTATGGGATTTTCCCCCATTGACTTTTCATTGGGGCACTTTTGGGGGCCTCTTACACCCCAGGGGTACAACTTACACCCCAATGTGATGTATGTTCTTACAGAGTCTACCACCCTCTTCAAATGTTGTAACCCACATGTTTCTACAAAATCCTCGAGCGGAGCTATGACTCTTCAAAGTTGGGCGCAATGTTAAGTCAATGAGATTTTTCGGGTGGTTTTTTGCCCCCCTTTCGGAAATCCTGCACCCGATCGCTTATAAAAGTCATAACACACCTCTCCTCAATAAGCCGGTCGATTTGAGCCCTCTTTCATGGGTCTACGACAAACCGTGCGGGACGAGTTAGGTGCTGAAAAAACGTGCAGATGTAAGAATAAAATATAACTAGATATTAAAGTTTGAAGACAAACTTTATGTTGGCTTGAAAAAGCGTAGCCTGAACATTTAAAACGGTTTGACAGAAGTTTAGTTTAGTAGGCTGTCTGGCAGTTAGTATGTTTAAGTATGAAGGTAGCATGATTTAGCATGATTTAGCATGATGTTATCATGATTAGCATGAAGCTAGCATGAAGCTAGCATGATTAGCATGAAGCTAGCATGATGTTAACATGATTAGCATGAAGCTAGCTTGAAGCTAACATGATGATAACATGATTAGCATGAAGCTAGCATGATGCTAGCATGATTAGCATGAAGCTAGCATGATGCTAACATGATTAGCATGAAGCTAGCATGATTAGCATGATGTTAGCATGATTAACATGAAGCTAGCATGATGTTAGCATGATTAGCATGAAGCTAGCATGATGTTAGCATGAGTAGCATGAAGCTAGAATGATGTTAGCATGATTAGCATGAAGCTAGCATGATGCTAGCATTATTAGCATGAAGCTAGCATGATGTTGGCATGATTAGCATGAAGCTAGCATGATGGTAGCATGATTAGCATGAAGCTAGCATGATGCTAGCATTGATTAGCATGAAGCTAGCATGATGCTAGCATTGATTAGCATGAAGCTAGCATGATGCTAGCATGATTAACATGAAGCTAGCATGATTAGCATGAAGCTAGCATGATGCTAGCATGATTAGCATGATGCTAGCATGATTAGCATGAAGCTAGCATGAAGCTGACATGATGTTAGCATGATTAGCATGAAGCTAGCATGATGTTAGCATGATTAGCATGAAGCTAGCATGATGCTAGCATTATTAGCATGAAGCTAGCATGATGCTAGCATGATTAGCATGAAGCTAGCATGATGGTAGCATAATTAGCATGAAGTTAGCATAATGCTAGCATTGATTAGCAGGAAGCTAGCATGATGCTAGCATTGATTAGCATGAAGCTAGCATGATTAGCATGAAGCTAGCATGAAGCTAGCATGATTAGCATGAAGCTAACATGATGCTAGCATGATTAGCATGAAGCTAGCATGATGCCAACATGATTAGCATGAAGCTAGCATGATGTTAGCATGATTAGCATGAACTAGCATGATGCTAGCATGATTAGCATGAAGCTAGCATGATGTTAGCATGATTAGCATGAAGCTAACATGATGCTAGCATGATTAGCATGATTAGCATGAAGCTAGCATGATGTTAGCATGATAAGCATGAAGCTAGCATGATGGTAGCATGATAAGCATGAAGCTAGCATGATTCTAGCATGATTAGCATGAAGCTAGCATGATTCTAGCATGATTAGCATGAAGCTACCATGATGTTAGCATGATTAGCATGAAACTAGCATGAGGCTAGCATGATTAGCATGAAGAAAACATGTGGTTAACATGATACGCATAAAGTTAGCATGATTTAACGTGAAGCTAGCATGATTAGCATGATGCTAGCATGATTAGCATGAAGCTAGCACTATTAAGCACGAAGCTAACAAGATTTACCATGAAGCTAGCATGATTTAGCATGAAGTTAGCTGTTATGACCTAGCTTCTTTCTCTCTCTTTCTCTACATTCTTTTACACACACACACACACACATTCATCCACGCATTAGCCGCTCTCATTACCCACAGCCGCAGCTGTTTCCACTCTCTCCTCTCTCCACCTGTGTCTCATCTCCTCTCATTAGCTTTGGCTTTATCTACCCTGCTCTGCCTTTGTCTTATTGTCAGATTGTTAATTCGGTGTGTACGTGTTGCACAAGCTGAGCTGTTACGCCAAAGATACCGTTCTCTGTCCTGTCCTGTCGTGTCGTGTCCTGTCTAAGTATCTTGTCATCAGTACTGTCTGCTATTCCATTGGAATTACCCTGCATCCTTTATCGTGTGCTATTTCAGAACTCTGGCGAGTGTGGTGCTTAAGAGGTACCTGTGAGGGGTGTTCGTCTGCCTCCTGCCTCGCCTTCACCGTGACCGGCTGCCCTGTGAACCCTTGCTGCCACTTCTGTTTTTGCTCTGCCACAGAGGACCTTTAAGTTGACCCTTTGCCAGCCATCTGGATATTTTTCTGTTTTTTCTGAGTTTGTGTTGATGCCGTTATTTTGCCTGTGGCCAGCTTCATTAAACTAAGAACATTTATCTGCTATCTCCTGCATTTGAGTCCTTCATTTCCACAACAGAACAATCTGACCAGTTATGGACTCAGCGGGTAGCAGCCCTTTCCAAGCAGCCGGTCCGTTCCAGGCAGCCGTCGAGCAGCAGGGCGCCCTTCTAGGACGACACGAGGAGGACATCACCGCTGCCAGACATGCGGTTGAGACGCTCGCTGCCCAGATGTCTGACCTCTCGCAGCAGGTCCATCATATCCGCCAGCCGCGGGTCTCTTCTCCAGACGCTCATGTTCCGCCGGAGCCGCGGATTAACAACCCTCCGGTCTATTCGGGTGAGCCCACTCAGTGCCGTGCCTTCCTGACCCAGTGTGAGGTGGTTTTCTCCCTTCAGCCGGTGACTTATGCCAGAGAACAGGCGAGGGTCGCTTATGTCATCTCTCTCCTCGCTGGCCGCGCTCGTGAATGGGGTACGGCCAACTGGCAGGCGGATTCGGATTGCGTCCTCAGCTTCGCACAGTTCAAGGAGGAGATGATCCGGGTCTTTGACCGTTCTGCCCACGGCGCCGAGGCTTCGCGTCAGTTATCCGTCCTTCGTCAGGGCAGGAGCTCGGTTCCGGATTTCTCCATAGAGTTTCGCACTCTCTCTACTACCTGTGGCTGGAATGAGCCAGCTCTCATCGCCCGTTTCCTGGAGGCTCTAAATCCGGAGATCAGGGAGGAGATTTTCATTAGGGAGGTTCCCGCTTCGCTTGATGACCTCATTGCCCTTGCTATTCGGGTCGAGAAGCGATTTGAGTTGCGACGCAGAGCCCGTCGCTTGGATGCGTCTTTCCCCTCCACTTCCTCTGTCGTGGCTGTTCCCGTAACTGCTGGCGCTGAGCCCGAGCCCATGCAGTTGGGAGGTCTACGCATCTCTCCTAAGGAGCGAGAGAGAAGGATCGCGAACCGGTTGTGCATGTACTGTGCCGCTGCTAATCACTTTGTTTCTACGTGTCCAGTAAAAGCCAGCGCTCGTCGGTAGGCGGAGGGTTACTGGCGAGCGCCATCACACGGAGAACCCCTTCCAGATCTTGCACGTCACTCCCAGTCATGCTACATTGGTCCGCCTCATCGGTTGCCAGTTCTGCCTTAATCGACTCTGGGGCAGAGGGAAATTTTATTGATGAGGATTGGGCTCTACAACAAGGTATTCCCCTCATGCTTTTAAGTGACAGTACTCCTTTATATGCCTTAGACGGCAGTTCCCTGCCCAAGGTTCAGAAAGAGACTGTTCCATTGACTCTCACCGTTTCTGGTAACCATAGAGAGACAATTTCTTTTTTGATTTTTCGTTCTCCTTTTACCCCCATTGTCCTGGGTCATCCTTGGCTTAAACGCCATAGTCCTCATATTGATTGGTCTAAGGGTTCAGTTGTGTCTTGGGGATTGTCTTGTCATGTTGAGTGTTTGGTATCTGCTGTTCCTCCTGTTTCTTCTGTTTCTGTGTTTCAGGAAGAGCCTGGTGATTTGTCTGGAGTCCCGGAGGAATATCACGATCTGCGGGAGGTTTTCAGTCGTTCACGGGCCACCTCTCTTCCTCCTCATCGTCCATATGACTGCGCTATCGATCTCTTACCGGGGACCACGCCCCCTAGGGGTAGACTCTATTCTCTGTCGGCTCCTGAACGGGAGGCGCTAGAGAATTATCTTTCTGATTCACTTAGTGCGGGTACCATTGTTCCGTCGTCTTCTCCCGCTGGTGCGGGGTTCTTCTTCGTTAAGAAGAAGGACGGATCGCTCCGTCCCTGCATAGATTATCGAGGGCTGAATGACATCACTGTTAAGAATCGCTATCCCTTGCCATTGATGTCTTCAGCCTTCGAGATCTTGCAGGGAGCTAAGATTTTTACCAAGCTCGACCTCCGCAACGCATACCATCTGGTGCGTATCAAGGAGGGAGACGAGTGGAAGACCGCCTTTAACACGCCCCTCGGTCATTTTGAATATCGGGTCCTCCCTTTCGGTCTAGTCAACGCCCCCTCCGTGTTTCAGGCTCTAGTCAATGATGTTCTCCGTGACATGCTTAACATTTTTGTGTTTGTCTATATTGACGACATACTAATTTTCTCCCCGTCTCTCCAGGTTCATGTCCAGCATGTACGCCGTGTGCTTCAACGTTTGCGTGAGAACCGACTATTTGTCAAAGCAGAAAAGTGTTCGTTTCACGCACCTTCGGTCACGTTTCTGGGTTCAGTAATCTCGGCAGAGGGGATTAGTATGGATCCTTCTAAGGTTCAAGCGGTGGCAGATTGGCCGGCTCCCAACTCTCGCGTCTCGTTACAACGCTTCATTGGTTTTGCTAATTTTTATCGCCGCTTTATCCGAAACTTTAGTCAGGTAGCCGCCCCTCTCACCGCTCTAACATCTGTCAAGTCACGCTTTGAATGGTCGGAATCCGCTCAAAGGGCTTTTGATCATTTAAAGTCTCTTTTCACTACCGCACCTATTCTTATTACGCCTGATGTCACTAGACAGTTCATCGTCGAGGTTGATGCGTCTGAGGTAGGGGTGGGTGCTGTTCTTTCACAGCGATCGGCCGCTGATGGAAAGATCCACCCGTGCGCCTATTATTCCCATCGTCTTTCGCCTGCGGAACGTAATTACGATGTCGGCAACCGGGAGCTGCTCGCCATACGCTTAGCGCTCGGCGAGTGGCGACATTGGTTGGAGGGCTCTTCAATTCCCTTTATTGTCTGGACCGACCATCGTAATTTAGAATATATCCGCTCCGCTAAGAGATTAAATGCGCGTCAGGCTCGTTGGGCATTATTTTTCACGCGCTTTGATTTTTCAATCTCTTACCGCCCCGGTTCTAAGAACGTAAAACCGGATGCATTGTCTCGGCTCTTTGATTCCGCGACCCCCTCCACGTCACAGAAGGAAATTATTTCTCCTGGTGTCGTGGTGGGGGCCGCGGGGTGGGGAATCGAGGGACAGGTTAAGCGCTCATTATCTCGTGTTGCTGTGCCACGAAATTCAGTGCTGTCTCGGGTACCAGCCTCCTTTATTCTCATCACAAGAGGTTGATTCTAGATGCCCGAGCGTTCAGACATTTATTTCTCGGTGTAAACGAACCTGGAGAAGGGTAAGATCCGCTCTTTGTCGCTCACGTAGACGCATGTGCATTACAGCCAATAAACGTCGGATTAAAAGCCCCCGCTATTTGCCGGGTCAGAAAGTGTGGTTATCCACAGCTAATTTACCTCTCCAGTTTGAATCTCGTAAATTGGCTCCTCGATTTATTGGACCTTTTCCCATCACTAAGATTATTAATCCTGTCGCTGTCAAGCTCCGTCTCCCGTCTAATCTTCGCCGGGTACATCCCGTTTTTCATGTCTCGTGCATTAAGCCTGCCACCCGCTCGTCCCCTCGCTCCGCGCTTTCCGCTATTCGTATCGAGGGGTCACCCGTTTACAGAGTCCGCAAGATTTTGGACATGCGTCGTCGGGGGCGTGGGCATCAGTACTTGGTCGATTGGGAGGGATATGGTCCTGAGGAGAGGAGTTGGGTTTCCCCCCGGGACGTCCTGGATCCTTCGCTCATTGATGATTTCCTCCGGTCTCGCCGGGCTTCCCCCTTGGGAGCGCCAGGGGGCGCTCCTTAGTGGGGGGGCACTGTTATGACCTAGCTTCTTTCTCTCTCTTTCTCTACATTCTTTTACACACACACACGCATTCATCCACGCATTAGCCGCTCTCATTACCCACAGCCGCAGCTGTTTCCACTCTCTCCTCTCTCCACCTGTGTCTCATCTCCTCTCATTAGCTTTGGCTTTATCTACCCTGCTCTGCCTTTGTCTTATTGTCAGATTGTTAATTCGGTGTGTACGTGTTGCACAAGCTGAGCTGTTACGCCAAAGATACCGTTCTCTGTCCTGTCCTGTCGTGTCGTGTCCTGTCTAAGTATCTTGTCATCAGTACTGTCTGCTATTCCATTGGAATTACCCTGCATCCTTTATCGTGTGCTATTTCAGAACTCTGGCGAGTGTGGTGCTTAAGAGGTACCTGTGAGGGGTGTTCGTCTGCCTCCTGCCTCGCCTTCACCGTGACCGGCTGCCCTGTGAACCCTTGCTGCCACTTCTGTTTTTGCTCTGCCACAGAGGACCTTTAAGTTGACCCTTTGCCAGCCATCTGGATATTTTTCTGTTTTTTCTGAGTTTGTGTTGATGCCGTTATTTTGCCTGTGGCCAGCTTCATTAAACTAAGAACATTTATCTGCTATCTCCTGCATTTGAGTCCTTCATTTCCACAACAGTTAGCAAGATTTATTATGAAATTAGCATAAAGCTAGCATGAAACTAGCATGAAGCTAGTATGACTTAGCATGAAGCTAGCATGAAGCTAACATGACCCAAAGACCCAACCCTCATGTCTCTATGATTTTCAGATCCAGAGATATAAGGCTTTGTTTATTATGTTGCTAGGGTGCTCATATTTGGTTGCTAGGGGCGTGGCCTAATACCTCAATAAGAATCCTATTAAGACTGATTGGATGCCTGAGTAAAATGAGCCCACCCCTATGTCTCTATGACACTCTGGTGTAAAGATATCCATCTGGGCTTTTTATAATGGTAGTCTATGGGAGATGTTGCTAGGGTACCCAAAATTGTTGCTAGGGGCGTGGCTTAATAGCTCTGGGGCGATCCTAAGAGACTGATTGGATGCCTGAGTATAATGAGCCCACCCCCATATCTCTACGACACTCTAAAGTGAAGATATTCCATCTGGGACGCTTTTATTCCCTTTTATGGGCATGTTTCCTGCCCCATTATAAGTCAATGGGAAATTTTGGGGGCCTCTTACACCCCAGGGGTACAGCTTACACCCCATTGTTAGGTATGTTCTTACACAGCCTGTCAGCCTCCTTAAATGTGGTAAGCCACAAGTTTCTACAAGTTTCTCACTCGCAGCTATGACCCATCAAAGTTTGTCTCAATGTTAAGTCAATGGAAATTTTGGGGTGTTTGAGCGCCCCGTTTAGGAATTCGGAAGGTCCCATCAGTTAGAAAAGATATAGCACACTAAGTCAGACCAGTCTGAAGGTCTGTGGGAAATTTGGTGCATGTAGCTTGAAAGCTCTAGGACGAGTTAGTGTCAGAAATTTTGGGGGGATAAGAAAGAATAATAATAACTAGATAGGTACATTTCCTGAAGAAAATGTAAGTGGTGCTTGCCGTGGCAAAATTCTGGGGAACATATATGATTATACTCCAAGCCAAAAGTAAAACGATCCAACTCCTGTGTCTCTACGATGTTCTGATGCGAAGATATTAGGCTTTGTTTACTCTGTTGCTAGGGTACTGTATTTGGTTGCTAGGGAAAAAAATGGCATCCCATAGTAATTACAGTCTGAGTCACGAGTCAAACGGTCCAACCCCCGTGTCTCTACGATGTTCTGATGCGGAGATATAAGGCTTTGTTTACTCTGTTGCTAGGGTACTGTATTTGGTTGCTAGGGAAAAAAATTGGCATCCCATAGTGATTACACTCTGAGTCACGAGTCAAACGGTCCAACCCCCGTGTCTCTACGATGTTCGGATGCGGAGATATAAGGCTTTGTTTACTCTGTTGCTAGGGTCCTGCATTTGGTTGCTAGGGAAAAAAATGGCATCCACTAGTGATTACGCTCCGAGTCACGAGTCAAACGGTCCAAACCCCGTGTCTCTACGATGTTCTGATGCGGAGATATAAGGCTTTGTGTATTCGGTTGCTAGGGTAGTGTATTTGGTTGCTAGGGAGAAAATTGGCATCCCATAATGATCATACTCCAAGCCACAAGTAAAACGGGCCAACCCCCGTGTCTCTACGTTGTTCTGATGTGGAGATATTAGGCTTTGTTTACTCTGTTGCTAGGGTACTGTATTTGGTTGCTAGGGAAAATATTGGCATCCCATAATGATTACACTCCGAGTCACGAGTCAAACGGTCCAACCCCCGTGTCTCTACGATGTTCTGATGCGGAGATATAAGGCTTTGTTTACTCTGTTGCTAGGGTACTGTATTTGGTTGCTAGGGGCGTGGCTTAATAGCTCTGGGACTCTCCTGAGAGACTGATTGGATGCCTGAGTAAAATAAGCCCACCCCCTTGATTCTACGACACTGTAATTCGAAGATATCCCATCAGGAAAATTCTTATTCCCTTATATGGGCATGTTCCGTGACCCATTATAAGTCAATGGGGCACTTTTGGGCGCCTCCTACACCCCAGGGGTACAACTTTCACCCCATTGTGATGTATGTTCTTACAGAGTCTACCACCCTCTTCAAATGTTGTAACCCACAAGTTTCTACCAAATCCTCGAGCTGAGCTATGACCCGTCAAAGTTGGGCGCAATGTTAAGTCAATGGGATTTTTCGGGTGGTTTTTCGCCCCCCTTTCGAAAATCCTGCACCCGATCCCTTATAAAAGTCATAGCACACCTCTCCTCAATAAACCGGTCATTTTGAGCTATCTTTCATGGGTCTATGACAAACCGTGCGGGACGAGCACCCGCACCACTAATAATAAGTATGAGCAATAGTAATAGTGATGCCTTGCATAAATGCAAGCACCACTAATAATAATAATAAAAAGCCCAGTAAGAACAGTACAGCGCATTTTCAATGCACTGTAATAAATGCCCGGTAAAGCCCGTGCAGAGCGGCTGAAATTGCATCGTTTAAACATCGGCCCGAGGGCATTTGCGACGAGATGCCGACGTCTAGACGACATCTTCCCAATGAGCAAACGCTCCCTGAGCGACATCTTGCCGATGGAACTTTGAAAGTCGGCACAACGTCGGCCAGATGTATGTGTGCTGTCAGGGTCGTTTCAGCGATTCAGAGTCGACTCCCTACTTTAGAAGCCAATAACTTTATTAATCGTGCACTTTTTGGTTCAACTACTTTACACGTTGTTTACATTGATGGACAGCTACATGACACACTGCAATAAAGGTAAGTTTCGTGTATCTGTGTGGCTCTTTAAGAAACTTACTATTGCGCTTCTGATTTGGCTGTGAGATTCGCTGAGAATGAATTGGCTGTGAGAATTTTCATTCCAAAATGGCGGCCGCGCTACTAAAGCGCCACCCAGTGACTGTTGCCTAAAACGAATGAGAGTTTCCCCTCTTGTACTTCTATACTCTTTGGTGGAATTATGGGATTTGTAGTCTTTAACTCAACCTGACAATTCTGACAATAGGTGTGTTCGACTTCATGCGGCGCTGCACAGACCAATCGGCGGCTGACTTGAAGCAGTGCATTCCGGTTAGCAACTTTGTCCGACTTAAGCTGGTGCTGCAGGCACGTGACTTTGTCATATGGTTTTTAACTCTTTCACCGCCAGCGTTTAAAAAAAAAGTTGCCAGCCAACGCCAGCGTTTTTCATGATTTTCACCAAAGTTTAATGCCTTCCAGAAAATGTTCTTCTTTAAATATATAAACATACAATATACCAAATGAAAGAACAGACCCTCTGCTTTCAAACAAAAAAAACCCGTTTCATCCTACCTTCAGTGGTTCTTTTGTAATCAGCTTTTGAATATGGGTAGGTTTCTGCAAAAACACCACATTTTGAGCAAAAAGCAGAGATAATTCCATTTTTGTGACGGACTTTTCATAGAGATCCCATTCAGAGCGATCTTTAAAACAGACACGGACATGCAGCCGCTTGCCATAGGGCAATACTTCCGAGTTTAAAATGTTGCCACCTGGTGGATAATAGCGGTATTGCGTAAAGATGGAAAATCTCGTCATTGGCGGGGAAGCGTTTTCTCTTAATTGACGAGATATCTCGTCAATGGCAGTGAAAGAGTTAAGTACCGCGAGAGCGATTCGAGATCAGCCGCCTGAGTTAGCCAGCGCAGTTTGCGAAGAGGAGCTGCACGGGCTGTAATAACGACACAGCTGTTTCACGATTGGTCGGATTCACCACATGACAACAATCACGTGTGTTTCGTGTGTATTTTCACGCTCTCAGTTATACAAATGCTCACAGATCTGTATTTTTATAACAGTTAAAGCTCTTTTCATGTAGTCGCGATGTTATTGTGTAATCTTCATCAATATAAAATGGATAAAAAACATAGACCCCACTACATTGGTATTTAAATAATATGCTTATGTTGAACTTTATTCTTGTAAAAACAGATGCTGTAAGCCTCTTCAGTTCCACTGATGTTCATACACGGACATTCAAAACAGTATAATTCACTTTTTATGTAGATTACATCTAACAAATCATGTTTAATGCGATTAAGAAAGCAAACGACACATGATCAGCCATGCTTGACGTAAATGCCGCAAACTACGGGAACCACAGCGCGTCCGACTTCATGTCTCCGTTTTCAGCTCCTCCCCACCTGCACGCGGCTAATCTCGCCGATCGGTTACATCCAGCCACAGCCGATGTGGAACACACCTAATGGAAACCCAAAAATCTCGGCCTTCACGTGATTCATAGAGACTTCAGTTAGTTCCTGGAAGCTCATAGTGAGCCATTAAAATACATTGAGTTAGAGGCAAAGAGCTGTGATTTTTCTTAATTAATAGTCAAGAAATGCATTGATTTATAATATTTATATATCACATGAATATGTGTAAGTTACGGTGGCCGACAGGGGTCACTGCTTTGCAATGAAAGAAAACACATGCAAATAGAAAAAACACCAGCAAATCAAGAAAACATCTTCATCGGTTTGACAACACATACGCTGCAGATATCGCAACACATCCAAATACAGAAACGCGTTCAAAATATCACAACAGGAACAATAACAGAAACGTGCTGCAAATTTCTCAAAAACACGAGCAATAACAGAAACGCGCTGCAAGCAGATCAAACGACAACGGAAGTGTTTCAGGGGGGTCACAAAAAAGTGATGCACCGGTCTGAGTAGTGTTTTCGGTTCGTCCGTGGAGCTTTTGTGAGTTGACATCGATCAAATGTAAGTTTTTCTTGTTTAATTTAATATCCTTATCGCAAAATTTTTTAGCCTTTTCATTATTATTAGCCTATAGACTCAAATAATTTGATGAAATACATAATAAACTGTGAAACGTTGTGTTAGCAGGCTTAGTTACACAAATGTCACTAGATAGTGTTCTAGGAGGACAATAAATACCACATTCTTAATTAAAACAATAAAAAATAAAGTGTGTGTGTGTGTGTGTGTACACGGGTGTTTCTATGGGAGGTTTTTGTGCTAATAATATCTTATAGAACGTCTAACCAAACGTCTTGTGTGTGTGTGTTTTATTTTCAGGCAGCAAACATACTGTTTATAACTATATATAATAGTGTTAATTAATAAGTTGTTTTTCATATTTTATTTACACATTTATCAGTTTTATATAATCTCTTTTATAAACTTTTTTTATTATGACTCAAACTTGTTTAATTTATATTGTGTGCTATGTGATTTTACAAATAGTTTTCAAAGTCTTTTATGTCATGGGACCATAATGTCATCAATTGTACATTTACTTTGCATGGTATAGGAACACTGAGAAAGTCACTGTTCAGATTAGGGGTCGCTGAGTTGCTGTTCAAACGTGCTGAAAATCCTCCTTTTCGAAATTTACGTTTTAAACGGAAGTAAAGATAACAACCATGCATTAGGAAAATTAATAATTGCTTTATTTAGGCTATAGTATATTTTCTATAGATGTGTAAAACCATATTTTGGCATATTGTTTTTTACTTTCATTGTTTTTACTAGTTTGCCTGCCCATTTAGTCTTAATAATTAATGAAACCTAAACGAACTTGGCTTGCTGTTCTCGAAGGCAGCTCGAATCTTGGTCGGGCTCGAGACCCAATGCCAAGTAACAGAAGAGAAGAAAAATGCAGTGAAGGAGGAGATATGCCAGAAGAATTGCGGCTGGGCGCACAGAGACTCGCGTTTACCATGATTAATGATGATTGACAAGTTTCCTTTCAAACCTACGTTAAAAGTGTAGCCGTTAAAATATTATTAGCCTAATGGTTTATTTTGATCATGGTGCTACGATCGATGGATAATTCTGAAGATGTTTTAAGGAAGAATAAAATAATTACTTTTCAGTCATTTGCGCTGTCACACAGTTGAACGTCTCCGCATATGTACATCATTGCGACGTACATTTGCAAATGATTCATAAAGTCATACCTCCGCAATTCTTTGATCGATTGTGTTTTAGAAGTACTGTATGCTCAAACTCTAATGACAGCAATGTGATCGCTGATGCGCTGGTAGAGAGAGAGAGGCGGAGAAAAAGAGAGCGCGGCTCTGTTCAAAAGTGGAAATGATTGATGTTATTTGAAGTCGGCTCTTACAGTACAAAATACCCGATTAAGCTATTACTTGGCTATTATACACATTTTTTCGGGACGTTCTTGCGACCCGGTGGCAACTTGTCCACCCGGTGGTTGGGGACCTCTGCTTTAAATGACCGGTAAGCAGGATCTTTCGCTACAAGTGTTGTATTGCCATGCTGGGCTTACAAATGCTTAGACAGGTTGCTCATCGCGTTGTCAGCAGTTGAAAGACACTTGTCGTGTGGGCATAGTGTGCATTTCACACAAATATTTTTGTACTTTCGAGCAATAAGCTGAAAGTAATGTAAATATCGCCCCAGTGGCCGAAACCCTCCGTCTTCATTTCCCGCTCCACTTTGCACCAGCAGCTATGTCAAAATCAATCTCTATGGCAACGGCACACATACAGGCACACGCATGCACGCACCACTTAAACAGACAGAACTTTACACCCAGGCAAACACTGCTTGGGTAACGCAGGAAAGCGCGTTCCTATAGTCTAGTAAAGTAGTGTAGTTACCAATATTATTAGTGTAATGCGTTACTTTACTTCGTTACCCAAAAAAGTAATATAGTTACTGTAATCCGTTACTTTGTAACTCGTTACCCCCAACACTGTCTATCATTGTATCTATTCCAGAGCAAGTTATACGATTTTTACCGCAAACTAAAGATAAATTAAAATGTATTAAAAAAACAACATTTGTTTATTAGCTTAAAACAACATAACACATTTTCAAATTGTAACACAATTGTACCTTAAAGTTAAGCATCAGGGCCATTATTTGTATTTTTCATTAGGAACAGCTTATGTTTTGTAGCTCAACTTCTGACAGTTTTGGATGCTGGTAGGTGATAATCTGGTCATACAGATTTACAATGTTAATGTAAATCTGAGAATGGTGATTATTTGTAATTATTTCTTGTTTCTTTGTAGACCATTGCATTTTATTTCATGTCATATCAGCGGCATATGAAGATGCATATACAGTATTGGATTGACATTAAACATCTTGTTCAAAGACTCCTCTCCTGATTTTCTTACTGGAATCTGGTCCATATTTGGCCACCTTAACCAGCTAAACCTTAAATGTAGTAAAGTTTACTACAACCAGAACATCAATCTTATCACTTTGACATGTACTGTGTGACAATTATTTGAATGAGTAATACAGTTACTATAACATCTTATAATGTTGATACTTCTTTTTAGTTCCTGCTTAGAACTTCTCGTAAAGGACAATGCTGTAAATAAACTTGCATTAAAGCTGATTGATTGCCTATTTGTTTACTACAAATACCATGGCTATTTGCAAATACACTAACAAAACTGTTTCTTTTCTATCATCCTTGGTAGGTTATTAATTTCTATTTTTATCACATTACTTACATTTTAGGATTATACATTTTGCTGTTTCCTTTTCTCCCCTAAAATGAAAGAGTGTTTTAAAAGGAATTAAAGAAATTATTTTAAATATTCTCTCTTGAATATGCAAATGAAAAATGCATTTGAAGTTTTAAGCCTTTATTTTCATATGTATAGATACCTGTACAATGACATTCTTCCGTTACATTCAACTGTGATTGTCATTAAAATAATAAAGTAGAAAGAAACCTGTTATACAATGTATGTTGTCTGTGCAGTGTAAGTGTGACATGCTTGCCAAGTATGCAACGCATACTCAAAATGTGACCTCTGCATTTTACCCATCCCAGTTAGTGGTGAAAACACACAGAGCAGTGGGCAGCTATTCCTTCAGTGCCTGGGGAGCAATTGGGTTTAAGGTGCCTTGTTCAAGGACATCACAGTCGCAACCTCCCGGCAGAGACGGAAATAGCAACTATGGGTTACAAGTCCAACCCTCTAACCACTAGGCTATGACTATGTGTATCAAAAACTGCAGTATTGAACTAATGTTTGTGTAGAGTTTAAAATAATGACACTGATATTGGGGTCAATTAATGCTTTTGACATATTGAACACTGATGGCTGCTGGATAAAACTGTTCCTTAATCTTTACATCCTGTAGCTTACACTTCTGTATGTATTGCCAGAGGATGTAGGTGAACACAGTTTGGTATAAGTGGGCATTTTAACAATGGAACCGGCTCCTTTCTGTACTGGTAGACCTGCAGGAAGGCAGTGGTGTTCCTCTCAGTAGTCTTTATCCCTCTCTACAGGCTCTTGCAGTTCATTTCTATGGTGTTACCATATCACACTATGCATATGGTCAGGATGTTCTCAATGTAATAACAGGTCCTTTAGCTTTCCTAGAAAGCATAAAAAGTAGAGTACTTCAATATTACACACACACACACACACACACACTTTATTTTTACTTGTTTTAATTAAGAATGTGGTATTTATTGTCCTCCTAGAACACTATCTAGTGACATTTGTGTAACTAAGCCAGCTAACACAACGTTTACAGTTTATTATGTATTTCGTCAAATTATTTGAGTCTATAGGCTAATAATAATGAAAAGGCTAAAAAATATGTGATTAGAATATTAAAATAAACAAGAAAAACTTACATTTGATGGATGTCAACTCACAAAAGCTCCATGGACGAACCGAACCAAAAAACACTTCTCAGACCGGTGCATCACTTTTTGTGACCCCCCTGAAACACTTCCGTTGTCGTTTGACCTACTTGCAGCGCGTTTCTGTTATTGCAGTGCGTTTCTGTTATTGCTCGTGTTTTGAGAAATTTGCAGCGCGTTATGGTAAAACTTTTTTTTAAATCCTGGCCACGAATTAGCAATTCGTTCCCACGAATTATTAAATCGTGGCCTCGTTTTAGTAATTCGTTCCCTCGTTTAAAGGTGCAGTGTGTACATTTTAGCGGCCTCTAGTGGTGAGGTTGCGAATTGCAACCAACGGCTCAGTCCACTGCTCACCCCTCGCTTTTGAAATGCAGAGAGAAGCTACGGTAGCCACCACCGGACAAACATGTCATCGTCGGAGACAACTTAGTAAAAAAAGTTTGTCTGTTAAGGGGTTCTGTAGAAACATGGCGTCACAAAATGGCAACTTCCATGTAAGAGGACCCTCGATGTATGTAGATAAAAACGTCTCATCCTAAGGTAATAAACACATAACGTTTCATTATGAAAGGTCTTTATACACCCCTGATAATACAGCTTTGTATATTATTTTGCATTTCTGTCAAGAGATCCTTCAAAAAATTACACACTGCACCTTTAAGCTAAATCGTGCCCACGTTTTAGTAATTTGTTCCCTTGTTTAAGTTAAATCGTGCCCACGTTTTAGTCATTCGTTCCCTCGTTTAAGCTAAATCGTGCCCACGTTAAAGTAATTTGTTCCCCTTATTTAAGCTAAATCGTGGCCACGTTTTAGTGCCCAGAATTTCATTTAAACCATCGGGACATTAACACAATGCTAACACGTCTATTAAAAGATCAAATTCACTATACACATTATTAATGACGCATACTAAATGCAGTTTTATAAATTCCTGCCCAGAATTTCATCAAAATAATCGGAATTAGTGACGCTTATCGCAGCTCAATGCATTAATACATTGCTATTAAGGATACAATTCATACACCTTACGTGTATAAGTTACAGTTTATTTACAGTTTATTTAAAAAAAAAAAAAAAAAACATTGGGACATAACGTGAGCTAACGCATTGATACAGTGCTATATAAGGATCAAATTCATACATCTTGGGTCTTCAACCGTTTTATTCATTCCTGCCCGGAATAAAAAAAAAACATCGGGACATTAACATGATGCTTAACGCATAAATACAGTGCTATTTACAGATAAAGTTTACTATATACCTTATTAAGGAGTCATACTTCATATACAGTTTTATTAATAAAAAAAAACTTAACACAACCTTAGGGACATTAACATGACGCTTAATGCATGCGAATGCATTAAATACAGTTCTATTAAGATCAAAATCACTATATACCTTATTAATAAGTCATATACATATTCCGTTTTATTTATTCCTGCCTAGAATAAAAAAACATATTGGGACATTAACGTGACGCAGTAATAAATTAAACTAAATAATTCAGTGGCTTAAATATCACTAAAATAAAATAACTTAATAAAATCTCTTTGTCACTTGGGTGATTTTTATTAGTTGGACAAACCAAAATAAATGACAAAGAAAAAGAAAATTTGTGTAATTATTTGTAATTATTGTGTAAATATTATTTAGGTGTATACATCAAATAAAATAAGTATTTAACTAACAGATTATTTCTAATAAATATCCTTAATATTTGTTGTAAATTGACGCATACAAAATGCAGTTTTATAAACTCCTGCCCAGAATTTCATTAAAATCATTGGAACATGCTTATCGCAGCTAAATGCATTAATATAAAATTCATACACCTTATGGGTCGTGTATATACAGTTTTATTAACTCCTGCCCAGAATTTCATAAAAGAACATTGGGACATTTGTCACCCGGTGACGATTTCGAGGGGCGGAACTATTTGATGGGGAACATTAGTTCCGCCCGGAAGGTTTCCCATCCGGACGACGAAACCGAAACTTCCGGTAAGCGCCGCGAGTGTTGGACTTCTAAGGCGTCCAGAGCATGTTCATAATTTGAGAAAGACACAAATATCTAAATTGAATATTTATTGATCAGATACGAAAAAGTTACAGCATGCTGGGTCGTCTCAAGTCCTAACAGCAGGCAGCGACGAACAGCCAGCTCAGGAAATAACATGAGTATCTATATGATATGTGTCATCGTTCTCTCTTCAGATTCCTCCTCCCCTTGAACAGGCTGGCCTCCTTATCTGACTCCGTCACCACATACCGCTGTAGCCTGTGGGGGTTGCATGCCACACACACATATACAAAACATCTTGTGCTCTGGAACATTCTATCCTTATTTGGTCATATCTTGTTGTTAAACACACTTCTATTTTTTGTGATAAGTATAAAGGCATAAACACAATTATTTCCCCTTCAACACATTATTATTCATAAAAACAGTTAAGCTCATTAATCTAAACACTTCCAAATGTAATAATCTCAAAGTAAATGGTTGTTAGTAAATGCATACATGTTATCTGTGTGTTTTCCCCTCAAGGCCTCTTGCTATCAACATCTGCTGGTTTCTACCCCCAACCGAAACCACAGCCTCTCAGCTTTTACACACACACACACACACACACACACACACACACACACACACACACACACACACACACACACACACACACACACACACACACACACACAGCTCTCATATTCTCAGCACAGAAATCATTTTTGTAATAATACACATGAATTAAAATTATAAACAGCACGATTAGTAAAACAAAATCAAATCCCACAATTCCCTCTCTTGACCTCTGAAAGAGGTCACACATTTTCTTCTTCCTCCTCATCCAGGTTCTGTAGGACTAATAGGGGCATACTATACGGGGGTGGATTATTCTCTTTCTTCTCAATGGCAGACACTATAAGTCTGTTACACAGGGATCTAAGACATGGGATACAGCAACATCCACAGGATACCAAAATTGCTACAAACACACCAATGGACACTACTATAGAGGTTACAATCGCTTTCCATTTACCTAAGGTTTTATCTAACCAATCAGATATAGGGTTGTCAACACCTGAGTGTTCTTGCATCTCTATGGACAGAGTTTTTAGTCCTTCCAGTGCCCTGGTCACTGACCCGTCCGGTGCTGTATTATTCGGAACGTACGTACAACAAAGATCGCCAAACATATGACAAACTCCGTTCTTTTCTGCCAATAACATATCTAGAGCCATCCTATTTTGTACCGCCATCAGGGAAGTGGGTGCTAATTGCTCTGCCAGGCCATCAACTGCATCTGTCTCATTACATTATAATGTACATAGTTAATCCTATCTACGTTTTTATTAGGAGTTATTGGGAAAAAATGCCGATATTATTGGGATATTCTCAAATCCTGTTGCTACCTGGTCAGCTAGTTTATATTCATCAGGGACACCCCTTGGTATACCTATGGCATCTATGTAAGTGGGACTGTTTAAAGATAGGTCAAGGATATTTCCTGCTGCTCTTTTAGTTAACACATGTCTCCGTCTTTTGGTGGTGATAGCACGACTTTTAGGCTGTAATTTCACAGGTATTTCTCCTATTTATACTATTGGGGCCCCTAATCTTACCATAGCACACGTCCCCTTAGAGGCTAGTTCTATTTTAGTCACTAATCTCTGTCCACCACAATAATAATATATTCCTGATCTGGCCCATTCCCCAATTATAGATCCATTATCTTGATGAGTGATGTTACACCAACCCTGGTCAATTGTTCCCAAATTAATTTTTGGATTAGTTCTTGTGAAGTTGAAGCATGTATAATTGGCTGCTTGGGGCCTAAAGGGTCCTGCTTTTGATTTATTATTTATTGGTGGAAAGACGGATGACAATGTTGTACAGTTTTCTGGGGAGGCTTCCTTTGTTAGTGCTAACATACATTTATAACCCCATGGGTCTTCCGGGTATAGTGGAGCTGGCTCTGTGTATAATACCGGTAGGCCTCTAGCACAGCCTACACAATCTTCTAATTTCTGTTCTCTGGCTGTGGAAATGATCCATTCCAGCCATAAATTGTTTTCCCCATATCCTGTGGCCATCTCTATTATGTCTTCCGGTTTCAGTTTGGTGTAATCTATTTCTATGATTTCGGACTTTTTCCTTATGGGTAATACCTCAACTGTATCATTATTAGTTCCTTTCTGGGTTGTTGGTTCTATCAGATTTATTTTTATCAACCCCATCGGATCCTTCCCTGCCACGTCAACTCCTAACACAAAATAATTACCCTGGCCGACTATTCCCCAGCAAGTATCTTTTCCTGAATTCCTAGATTTGTTCTCATAAATTTGACATTCCCTTCAGGGAAAAAGTTACGGGAGTTTGACTCATACTATAATCTCTCTGTAGTGCCATGGAGTTCGCCTTCCTTGAATTCTGCAAGTTTGCCCGCAACGTATCCAACCACACATGACCCCATGTGGGACACCATTGGGGCGTTGGTCTCTCCATCCCACATATGTAAATGTCATACACCTTTGATTTATGCAGTGTGATAGACTGTGGAGGGAAGAATAGCTCCTGGAGGGGGTATGACGTCGTTGAATTTTTTGTGTAATTTAATTCAATTCTCCCATATCTCTTCAGACACCCATCTTGTGTTTTTTGAGACCTTTTGGTTGCTTTTAGGCTGTCCTCATTGCTTATGTTAAATGTTATTATAAGTATAATCGCCGTTACAAACCCTAGGGCCCACAGAACCTTCCAATTACCAAACAATTTCATCTCTGTGGAAAAAGTACACTTATGCCTATTGGCTAAATTCAAAAAACAATCGTAAATTCAAAAGAAGGGTAAAATTATATAATAAAAATAGAAATTAAAGAAGTCAATATGGTATGTATCTACCCAGGTTATAATGAATAAACAGTAATTGTGATGTTCAGGTCCCTGAACACTTCTGTCAGGATTTCCACCACCTTATGGAAATCCAATTTATCTAGACCACACCCCAGCCGGGGAGTGGATACACTTGTTATTCCTTTTTTCTCACACCAATCTTTCATGCATCTGAGGCTGTTGGTAAAATTCTCATATGTTGGTAAATCAGTACAGTTTTGTTTGGTTATTAAATGAAAAATCAGTCTGCCGTCGTCCTCATGAGTAACTGCACATTCACCTGTGTGTTTGTTTTGACTTACAACCTTTTGTATCCCGTACCTTGCCTTAAATTGTACGGCTATACCTGCTCCATATGCTAAAGGCTCTGTTGTTGGGCTGGAAAAAAGATCACCTTTTTTGTACACAATCTTAAAGACTGTTTGTTGGCTCTGCTGGTGCTGTTCTGTTGGTATTGCCGGTTCAGGTTCAGGTTCTTTTTGTTCTGCACTTTCACTTCACTTTCAATAATCTCCCTCTCTTGGACCTGAGTCCTCAGGTCCACTCCTGTATCTGTGAGAGACCTAGAAGGAGAATCACATGGAACACAAGAGGAAAGATGGAACCAGGTGTCGCCTTTGCCCTTTAGCTGGACACAATGTGACGTCCTTGCCGTCATTCTCAATGGTCTGGACCATCTGGGTTTGTTCCACTTCCGTCTGAACACCTTCACCCTTACCCAATCAGCATGGGTAGGAGCTGGGTCGTTGTCCCAGTCCCGTTGTTTGGTAGTCTGGCAGGAAAAATGTTTGATCAGAGCAGTTAGTTTGTCAAAATAAGCAGCATGAGTCAATGGCAGGATTGGGTCCTGGACCAAGGCATTCCTTGGGCCTGGAAACTGGCGACCTGTAAACAATTCAAAAGGTGTGAAACCAGAAATCCTGTTAACAGAAGAACGAATAGACATTAATGCAATTGGTAATGCGTCAAGCCAGGTTATTTTTGTCTGTGCACAGATTTTAGCAAGTTTTAATTTCAAGGTCAGATTCATTCTTTCAACTTTGCCCTGGCTTTGGGGGTGATAAACTGCCCCGAAACTATGTGTCAATCCCAATGCTTGTTCTACCTGTCGTAGATGTTCATTTTTGAAATGGCTACCATTGTCAGATCTTACCCGTCTTGGGAAACCATGGTTGGGGATATAGTGGTTTATTAGGCATTTAACAACGGCTGTACTGTCTTCCCTGCCCACAGGGTAGGCCTCAGGCCATGCAGTGAACGAGTCTACGATCACCAAAACATATTTTTTCCCTCTGACTCTAGTTATCATGTCAGTGAAATCAATAATGATTTCATCCCCCGGTCCTGTTGTGATTGGAAATGACCCTCTCTGTGGCTTAATGGTTGGCTTTACATTATGTTCACAGCATACTTCACACGACCTGATATAGTTGGTTACCATTGAGGTCAAAAACGGGTGCCACCAATATTGCAGATCACGTATCATCTGTTTGTCAGACACGTGACTGACTGTGTGCACTTGTTTGAACAGAGATTCAGTCAGTGACGTAGGCATTGCAGGTCTCCCGTCCGAGGCCTGCCACAGTCCGTCGTCAGCACGGACAGCACCATGGTCTCTCCATGTGTTCAGTTCTTCTGGAGAGGAACCAGCTTGTTCCTTAATTAAATAATCACGAGTAAATCGCGGTAAGATGTCTGACTGTGTTTTGTCTGAGGTTACAATGAATTGTGTGGCTGTGTATCCAGCAGCAGCTTTGGCAGCGCTATCAGCGGCATCATTGCCTCTGGCAATTACTGAGTTTGCTTTTGCGTGTCCCTGGCATTTGACAACAGCCACTTCATTAGGTATCATCAGAGCCTGTAACAGGTCTCTGGCTTCGCTAGCATGTGTTATAGGCCGGCCTGTCGATGTTACAAACCCACATCTCTGCCACACTGGCAGTTCCACATGTACTGCCCCAATCACATATGCAGAGTCACTATAAATAATCACCCTCTCTTCACCAGCGTAGTGCAAGGCTTTGATAACAGCTATCATTTCAGCTCTCTGTGCTGACTGTTTACCTTCCAACCTGCCACTCACTCTTGTTATAAAGTCACCCTCAACTTGCTCAACCACAGCAAAGCCTGCCTTTAGTGTACCATCTGATGCTCTAAAACAACAGCCATCCGTAAATAGCGTAATGGCTGGTGGGGGAGTTGGCATTATCTCTGATTTTGTTGGCTTTTTCTGCTAACGGAATACAATCATGTGGCATCCCCTCAGTAATCAGGTCAGCCATGTTCACACCCTCATGAACATAAGTGATATTTGGGCTAGCCAGGATTTTGGCCAACTTTCTCTGCCTCAGTGGTGAGAACGTGAAAGCGGTGGAGTTTACAAATGACATGACAGAATGCGTGGTCAAGATGGTCAATTGGTGGCCCATCACAATGTGAGATGTTTTTGTTTTCAGTTTAGCTAACCCTGCTGCATAACGGGCGCATGCTGGCTGCCTCTGCTCTATGGGATCCAGTAGGACACTGCTGTACATCAAAACCTTCCTCCCTCCCGTCATCTTCTGATATAGCACACCGTGGGCACTATTTTGGGTTTCAGATGCATCTAGGATGAATGGTTTTGCATAGTCTGCACAGTTTAGGTGGGCTGCTTGTGACAATTGTGCCTTCAGTGAAATGAAAGCTGACTCTGCTTCTGGAGTCCATTTTAACTCTGCCCTCAGGTTTTTCATCCCCTGTTCTCTCACTAGTTCCCTCAATGGTGCAGTGACTGATACATACATTGGTATATACTGTCTGCTGAAGCCTGTCAGGCCTAAAAATGACAACATGTCTTTTACATTCTCTGGTCTTGGGTGAGACATGATGCTCTGTCTCTGTTGTGGTGTCAATGTGGAACCCTGTGCTGTTACCATCCTACCCATGAAAGTGACGCATGGTCTGCACACCTGCAGCTTCTCCTTGCTCACCTTAAATCCTGATGTGTGTAGTTGTGATAACGCAGTCTTGGTGGCCTCCATACATGTTTCCATGGATGTGGCTGCCAATAACAGGTCATCAACATACATAATCAGCACACATCCCATTGGCATGTCACATTTACGTAGTTCGGTTTGTAATACCTGATTGAAAATGCCAGGTGACAGGACAAATCCCTGTGGCAAACGGTTATATGTGTACTGCCGCCCCCTGTAGGTGAATGCAAGACATGGTTTGCATTCATCAGCTATAGGGATACAGAAAAATGCATTTGCCAGGTCAATGCATGTGAACCACTGATGCGCAGGCGATAAATTTGATTGCAACCTTAGTTGGTAAATGTTTGGTTAATGGCCACTTTTCAATTTCACCAGAGAAACCCATCACACCCACCGTTTTATTGCTCAGATCTTTGGGCTGTATTATGCCTTTAGTTACGGTGGAATATGTAGCTCCAGTGTCCACTAGAGCTTTTAGTGGTGTGTTGTTCACCACTATTTCCATGAGAGGCTCAGCCATTCCTCTCATGGTGGTTTCCTGTGTGCCCCGTCATTCATCCGCCCCACCCCCTTGGCCCCATGTTGGGTGCATGGGCGCCATTAAATTTGGTTGTGGGAGGTTGTGCTCTCTAGATGACCCCCTGCCATAGCCACCGGCTCCACGTCCGGCCCCACCTCCTCGGGGACCCCATCCCCCCGCAGGTGGTCCATTGTGTGGGCTAGCACCTGAATTTTGGCACTGTGACCAGTACTGGGGGCACTCTCGTGCCCAATGACCTTCCTGTCCACACACATAACATGTATTCCTACCAAAGCTTCCATATCCCCCTTTGCCTGCTCCTCCCCTTCCCCTAGGCCCTCCCCTTCTTCTATTGGTTATATCCCCCCCACGGGTTTCCTGCATAGGGTGGGCCTGTGTATGGATCTATGGGCTGATTGGGATATTGGGCGTTCTCCGGGACATTAATTGTCATCGCAACTGGTGTTGGTTGGGCCTGCTGAGGCATTTGTTTCTTTTTTGTGTTGGCCTGTTTGGCCTGTTCTAGCTGCAGTTTCAAAAGCTCATTCTTAATCTTATCTACCTCTGCAAGCTCTTTGTTTGATTTTCCTATGGCCCTGTCTATGTGATATACGAGATGTCTTTCCCATGTGTCATTGGTGGCTGTTGGGATGTCTGGATTGTTTTCCATGATCTGTTTTACGCCTGGTGGGGCACCTGCCATTACTGCTGATCTGAAGACATCGCGGGTAACTGGATTGTTTATACTATTCTCCTCTACTAGCTGCTCCCATTCAGCAGCACATCTAAAGTAATATGCTGCCCCTGTCTCCTCTGGCTTAATTTTAAACTTAATGTTTTGATATACTGTTGGTGGAGTAGGAAACTGAGTCCTCAATGCGAACCCAATTCTGGTGCTCACTCTGCTATAGGCTATGTCATTGTCATATGTTGTAAATGCAGCGTTTTGTTCAAAATCTATCACTTGTGCATTGGTTAAAATTTGGCCTAACAGACACCTAATGTCACCCAAGGCCAGTACTGTTCCATGACATAATGTGGTTAGTTTATTCAACCATCTACCCCCCCCCCACTAGTAATTGGTGGCAGTTTACTCATTATTGCTGTCATGTCAGTATGCGACCATGCTTGGTATGCATCTCCCGTTTGTTTGGAGACCAATGGCATTTGATTACCAATTAACTGCTGGCATGGCTTAGACATGTCGTATTCTACATCATATGAATCTAGGAAGTTATCTGCATATTCGGCCTGCCTGTCCTTACTTCTCTGTCTGGTGTTGTTTGCTGGCACATCCATCCCATCACACGTGTTTTTTCTGTCTGCCCTCTCTTTTATTTTCCATGAATGTCATCTTTCCTTCTATTTTTACACTCATTGGCTCATTTGCATTATCACCATTGGTTGGGCAAGTGTCTGCTTGTGGGGAAACTCGCTTTCTCTTTGGTTTTGCTCCCCTCTTAAATGATTGTCTGCCCCCTGAGTCGTGTACACTACCCTCTACACTGCCTTCATCCTCAACTTCTTCATTATCGTCTTCCTCACCATCAGTCTCTACCTTGGCTGCATTATGTCCTATGGCTGTATTTCCCATGTTGTTGTCATTTACATTTCTCTGTAATCTTAATGGGGTTGTGATTATCTTTCCCTGTCTCATGATTGTTTGTTCTAATCATTCCATTTTTCTTGTGAGGGCCTGTATTTCATCAAATTCAACATCTAGTTCACCACTGTTTACTGTTAACACCGGCTGTTGCTTTGAGATTGAGACAGACTTTTCCTCATAAGAAGGAGGTATTTGCAGTGAGGGGTATAGTGACTTCACTTGAGGAGGAGCCATGGGTGGGGCTGAGGGTAATGGCTCAGTGCTTCCTTGTTCTACTTCTTTTGCTCGCTCACAGCACAACTGTCAACTTCCCCTTTTTTCTTTCTAATTGTCTCCACTGCAGCTGCAACCAACGCAATTCTTGTCCACATTCTCAAATCTTTTTCCAACTCTTTCACACTTGGTCCTTTTCCAAACCATTTTCCTTCTTCCTCTTCACTAACTCTCTTTATTTTATGCATAGCTTTCTGCTCCATAGCTAAAATGATCGGTGCTTCTTTATATCTTTTGGGTCTGTTTGAGCCATCATAAGCTGTACAACCTTTTTCCATTGCACATATACTGGTGGACAACCATACTCATCACACTCTTTCTGAAATTCAGCCATTTTCACACAATATTCACAAAACAGTTAAAACACAAAACAGTTAAAACACACAAAAAATTCAAACCGGTATAGAAAAATGATACAATTTGGTGCTTTACGGGACTCTCACCCGAGGGACTCCAACCCGTCTGGTACTTTTTAGTGTCTAGTACACTAAGGGCCTCCAACCCGTTTTAATCTTAATATTTATGGGCCTTTCACCCAAGGGCCTTTCACCCCAATTTGTACTTTATAGTGTCTAATACACTAAGGGCTCCAACCCAAATTAATTTTAATATTTATGGGCCTTTCACCCAAGGGCCTTTCACCCCAATTGGTACTTTATAGTGTCTAATACACTAAGGGCCTCCAACCCAAATTAATTTTAATATTTATGGGCCTTTCACCCAAGGGCCTTTCACCCCAATTGGTACTTTATAGTGTCTAATACACTAAGGGCTTCCAACCCAAATTAATTTTAATATCACTTTATTCTCTTTAAGTTTTTCAAATCTGATCTTTTACATTCAATTACTACATTTCAGCTCGGATCTCCCCATCAACAAAATTAATTTGGTATTTCCAATAGCAGAATTTGATATAACAGGCTTCTGCTTACCTTTTTTAGATGGGCGCCCTTGTGTTAAAACGGAGTCCTCCCTTACTCCACCTTTGATGACTTGAAACCGTCTTTTTCACCTCAAATCACGTCAAGGGTCACCAATTGTTGGACTTCTAAGGCGCCCAGAGCATGTTCATAATTTGAGAAAGACACAAATATCTAAATTGAATATTTATTGATCAGATATGAAAAAGTTACAGAATGCTGGGTCGTCTCAAGTCCTAACAGCAGGCAGCGACGAACAGCCAGCTCAGGAAATAACATGAGTATCTATATGATATGTGTCGTCGTTCTCTCTTCAGATTCCTCCTCCCCCTGAACAGGCTGGCCTCCTTATCTGACTCCATCACCACATATCGCTGTAGCCTGTGGGGTTGCATGCCACACACACATATACAAAACATCTTGTGCTCTGGAACATTCTATCCTTATTTGGTCATATCTTGTTGTTAAACACACTTCTATTCTAGTGATAAGTATAAAGGCATAAACACAATTATTTCCCCTTCAACACATTATTATTCATAAAAACAGTTAAGCTCATTAATCTAAACACTTCCAAATGTAATAATCTCAAAGTAAATGGTTGTTAGTAAATGCATACATGTTATCTGTGTGTTTTCCCCTCAAGGCCTCTTGCTATCAACATCTGCTGGTTCCCTTTCAGTCGGTCACTACGACGTCACGTCGTGACCGACGAATTGGGAACTCGCTTAGAGAGACCAATCTGCTTCGTATACTACTAAAACGCCAATGAACTTGGCATTGAGATATTTGCATAATGCTGGCGCCGCCCCGCCAGGTGCCTTTATAAGCAGCAGGTGCAAATAGGGAAATTAGCTTTTTCGCTTCGAAAGCCGGCTTTATCTGCTACTGAGAAGCTACTTTACTCTGTTGGGATTTGATTGCTGAAGTTGGTTGAACTAGCAGTATCACAGCGGACGCTTCGCTTATTCCACGGCTCTACATCTGTTTATTGTTTTGAGTTTAGTGTGTGCGTTGCCTTCCTGTGCGCTCATCAACTAAGCATCTGAGTGAATTTCCCTAAAAGAGTGATACGAGAGAGCTTTGTGCCTTGTTAAAGGCAGCCACTCTCTCGTATATGCGGGGATCAGCGTCCTTTTCAGGATAGCTTTTCGCCCGTGCGATCTTGGATGCGAGAAGTATAAGGGTTCCAGTGACGGTCACGAGCGCTGTCTTCGTGCTCAGGCATCGAGCACTCCGGGGCTGCGTTCGTGGAGAGTTTCTGTTCTCTCTGTGAGAGCATAACCCTCTTGGATTGCGGAGACGACTGTCGTTTCTACGGGAACGCTGTCCGCGCCTTTGCAGTGCTGACGCCGCCATGGTGCGGCTGTCAAGCGCTCGCAGGGCGCCCTTCGCGTCACTACGCTGAGTAGGACGGAGGATGCGTCCTCCACCTACCGGCCTTCTCATCCTCAGCCGGTTGAGGCTCCGGTGGAGACTGCAGAGTCGTGTTCTACGATGTCTGCCGAATCCATTGGACCTCCTTCTGGTCCCGTCACTTCTGCAGCATCAGAGGGGTGTCCATTTTTCCTCCGAGGCAGAGTCGTTCCGGAGATGGCGGCCGTGCCCGCGAGCGGCGGAGACGGTAGAGTTGGAAAGGTTAACCCCTCTCCGCCCGAACCGTCCCGCCCACATGATTGGTACTTCGGAGCTGCTCGGGCCTCTCGGTCCTCTCCTCCTGTGCCTTTCTTCCCCGACGGCACGAAGAGCTGACGTGATTTGCGGCCGTCCGGCCGTTCAGCTTTCACCCCTCACCTCCCTCACCAACGGAGCCGCTGAGGGCGGGGACCCCTTCAGTGGAGCGGGATGCGTTCCTGGAGGGACCACCCAACCCTTCCCTCCCGTGTTTGTAGACAGTCGTCCGGTTACGGACGCTGCCCATCAGGCATGCCGGAGAGGCGGCTTCAGCCCTGCACGTAATAACGTTGCTGCAGGCTCACAAAGGATTTACCAGGGAGGCCGCGACCTTCAGTCGTGCGATGTCCACCTCAGTGGTTCAAGATCGCCACCTTTGGCTGTGTCTGGCTGACATGACGGACGCAGACGAGAACAACTTGAATGCTCCTGTCTCACAGACCGGCCTCTTCGGCGAGCCAGGGGAGTCGTACAGCTCCGCTGCACAGACTGAGGCGATCTCTTAGGTCATGCCCCGGCGGAACAGAGCTGCCCTTGGTCCACCACGCCGGCTCCTCAGTCTGCCTCTCGCCGTCGGCGTCCTGCGGCGACCACCTCCGTTCCCCTCCTCGGACCCCATCTCGGCAGCGCAGGGGAACCGGTCGTCAGCAGCTCGCCCCGCCCGCTTAGCCGCTTCCCGTGAAAATCGGGAGTTTAAGTGGCCAGTGAAGGGCGACCCGGATTGGCAGAGGATCACTCTTCAGGAGATGGAGCTCCTTCCCCCGATAGAGGGTCGGGTGGAAAATCCTTGGTTTGCATATGTTCCACCGGCTGTTTAGCCGGTACCCACTAACCACACATAGAGTGCATTCCTCTTCCCTCTCCAGGTCTCCAGAGGATCGAGAGAGCCGTGAGCGGGCACACACCAGCTCACCCTACCTCTCCTCTATCGCCAGCGGGTGACCTGAGGAGTCCGAGCTCTCCGCTGAGGAGACCGGACCACCAGCACCCTCATCGGAGTCTGCGCTCTCCGTAGAGGAGACCAGACGACCGTTACCCTCAGCGGGCTCAGGTCAGTGTCACACACACATACTGTAGATGTTTATGCTGTCACAGCAGACGCACCGGCAGTCCCACCTGTCTCGCTTCGCTGCCCCACCGCGGGTACTTCGGTAGTGTCGTTATTTCTCCTCGTACGGTGCCTGGGTGCTTGGCTTCAGTTCCCAGCCCGTTTCGTTGGGTTTTACGCACGATCCGCCTCGGTTACGAATCCGGCACACCCCAAAATTTCGGGCTTTCGTTTCACTGTAGTGAAAGCGTCCGATGCACATGTACTGCGTGCAAAAGTCGATATCCTGTTGGCGAAGGATGTTCGAGCCGGTCCCTCTTACCGAGATGATGATGATAGGGTTTTTCCAGCCTTATCTCATAGTACCCAAAATACGCGGCGGGTTACGATCGATTTGATTTACGCACCGGCTCTACGAAGGTGTTCTTTTTGGATGATAACGCCGAGGCTCGTATTTCAATATTCAGATCGGTTTGCAGCCTTAGACCTGTAGACGTGTACTTTATGTGTCCATCTCCCCTCGCTTTAGACCGTTTTTCGCTCTGCGTCGTGGGGTGGGCATATTAATACGAAGTACACCATTCGAGCTGTCTCTCTCTCTCCGTGTCTCCATGTGCTAGTCACGGCATTAAAATGTCAGAGAGAGAGCGTTGTTCGCATTCTGCTTTTTTCTACGTCGACTTATAATAGCCCGTTCTTGGCAGACGTGCGCGAACACAGAGAGTTAATGCTTTGGCATCTCGCTCGTTTAAGTCTTCAGGTCGACTGGGAAAGAGCAACTTTGCCCCGTGCAGAGGATCCTTTTTCTCAGTATGGAAATAAGACTCGGTCGACTAATTGACGTGTTTAACAAGAGCGCGCAACCAGTCAGTTCTGACTTGCCTCGGTTTAATTCGAGGGAAGTACGCGGTCCCTCTGAAACAATTTCAGAAGCTCCTGGACATATGACAGCATGCTGCGGTTGTGACGCCGCCCCAGCTGCTTCATATGAGACCGCTTCAGCATTGGCTTACGATCGAGTCTCGAGGAGAGCGTGGCACACCGACATACACCGTGTAAACATTGCACCTGCGTGTCATTTAAATTTTTCCCCGTGGTAGACCCGGCATTTCCGATAGAAGATATGCCCCTGAGGGGTCTCCTGGCATTCTGTATATTGCAATGCCCTCAGCACGGGATGATCAGCCACGTATGACGGGCTTGCAGTCTCAGGGGTGTGCATACCACCCCAACTGCCGCGAGCGGTGCGCTGTATATCTGGGACTTGTACGCTCCGCTATGGAGATGCGAGGGAAGGATGTATTAGCCGACACCAATAACATTGCGACTGTTGCGTTATTTACCGTTAAGGCGGTTTTGCGCTCTCGTCACCTGTCGCATCTCGCTCGTCATCTCCTCCTTTGGAGTCAGAAGCATCTGAGGTCCCTTCGTGCCATTTACATCCCGGGTTCGCTCAATTCAGCGGCAGACGCGCTTCCCGAGCTGCGCCCCCGGCGAATGGCGACTCCACCTCCAGACGGTCCAGCTAATTTGGAAGAAGTTCGGTTGTGCGTAGATAGATCTGTTTGCGTCGCCGGACGATACCCACTGTCGCCTATTTTATTCACTAACCGAGGGCAGCCTCGGCGTGGATGCGTTGGCACACAGCTGGCCGCGGGGGGTGCGTAAATACGCATTCCTTCCAGTGAGCTTTATTGCGCAGACACTGTGCAAAGTCAGGCAGGACGAGGAGAGCCTTTTATTAGTCGCCCCGTACTGGATTGGTTTTCAGAGTTAATGCTCCTCGCGACAGCCCCTCCCTGACGATTTCCCCTGAGGAAAGACTTTCTTTCTTTAGGAAGGGGCACATTATGGCACCCGCGCCCCGACCTGTGGGATTTCCATGTATGGTCGTTGAGCGCGCGCAAGGTTTAGGTGATTTATCGCAAGCGGTATCTAACACCATCGACGCGGTTCGAGCACCGTCCACAAGACGGGCTTACGCGCTTAAAGAAACCTTTTTCGTCACCCGGTGCTCTTCGCAACGCGAGGACCCCAGAGAATGCCCATTAACATTGTGCTTTTATATCTTTAACATAGGTTAGATGGTAGGCTGTCCCTCCTCCATTTAAGTTGATATCGCCGCTATTTCTGCTCATCACTCACTTATCAACGGCAGATCAGTTGGCCAGCATGATTTAATTATTACATTTTAAGAGGCGCTCGCAGGCTAAACCCCTCGCGCCCTCCCTCTTTCCTTCTGAGACCTGTCCATGGTGCTGAAGCCTTCAGGTCTCCCTTTTGAGCCTTTGCAGTCTACGAGTCTGATGTTTTTATCAATGAAAACTCTGACCCTGATAGCATTGGCCTCCATGAAGAGAGTAGGGGATTTACATGCATTCTCTGTTGACGTTTTGTGCTTTTAGTTTGGTCCTGCTGTCTCACTGAGACCCAGACCAGGCTACGTGCCCAAAGTTCCCACCACTCCCTTCAGAGATAGGTGGTGAGCTTGCAAGCGCTGCCCCCGGAGGACGCAGACCCAACCATGGCTTTGTTGTGCCCCGTACGCGCACTGCGACTACGTGGTTCGCACGCAAAGCCTCAGGACCTCAGACCAGCTCTTTGTTTGTTATGGTGGCCAGCAGAAAGGGAAAGCTGTCACTAAGCAGAGGATGTCTCATTGGATAGTTGATACTATCACCCTGGCTTATAATCTTCAGGGTATTCCTTGCCCCTTTAATTTGAGAGCGCACTCCACACGGAGCGTTGCCTCATCTTGGGCTCTAGCTCGTGGTTCCTCGCTAACAGACATCTGTAGAGCTGCTGGTTGGGCGACACCTAATACGTTCATTAGATTTTACAGTGTTCGTATTGAGCCTGTATCCTCTCGTGTTCTTTCCTCACCAGGGGGAGCACGGAGAACAGTCTCACAGGTCGGCTTGCAGCCTCCATCTGATGCTTCATAACTGTGTCAGTATGGAAGGCCTTCAGAACAAAAATGCGTAATGGTTTGAATTGTTCTTCCTCCGCTGCCTTGGCAGCCTTTGTTGCGGAGCATTGGCTGTCAGCCTTCACTAGCTGCATCCTCGCGAACCTACGTGTTGGCTCGGGCTCCACATTGTGTCCCACCGGGTTCCTTTGTGAGTATTTTTCCGTGGGGTTAATCCTACTAGCCCACGTTTCCCTTAGCAGAGCACTGCTTTGCTTACACAGCCACGGCTGTCATTTTACCTCAACTACGGTTGACTTTCGCCCACCATTAACCCTTAAGACGGGTGGTGGCTTCCGCAGCGTTCCTATCCCGCTCAGGTAGGGCGCTTCCCAGTCGCTGGCACTTCTGTGGGGTTAAAGGAACATCTAGTGCCCGGCCTTCTGCCTTAAAACCTAATTCTCCTTATCCTTAAGTGGAACCGGAGGGCTTTACGCAGACACTGGAAGAGGTCAGCCCCTAGTGGCGTTTTGGTAGGGATTCCCAATTCGTCGGTCACGACGTGACGTCGTAGTGACCGACTGAAAGGGAACGTCTCGGTTACGGATGTAACCCTCGTTCCCTGAAGGAGGGAACGGAGACGTCACGTCCCGTCGCCACAGGTGCTGCCACCTGCTGTTTATCGGCCGGTCTCATTTTCCCGGCTTTCTCAGCGAAAAGAAGCTAATTTCCCTATTTGCACCTGCTGCTTATAAAGGCACCTGGCGGGGCGGCGCCAGCATTATGCAAATATCTCAATGCCAAGTTCATTGGCGTTTTAGTAGTATACGAAGCAGATTGGTCTCTCTAAGCGAGTTCCCAATTCGTCGGTCACGACGTGACGTCTCCGTTCCCTCCTTCAGGGAACGAGGGTTACATCCGTAACCGAGACGTTTCTACCCCCAACCGAAACCACAGCCTCTCAGCTTTTACACACACACACACAGACAGCTCTCATATTCTCAGCACAGAAATCATTTTTGTAATAATACACATGAATTAAAATTATAAACAGCACGATAAGTAAAACAAAATCAAATCCCACACGAGGCGAAATCAAGCCTAACCTAACACAGGTGTGAGTAATGAAACTAGCGATCAGTGATTGGAGGATACACGGCAGAAGAGGGATATATAAAGGAGCTGTAAAGACAAAGCAGGAGTGCAGTCTGTCAGTTGTTGAGCGGGCCGTTTGTTCCGTTGTTGTTGTTGCTCTGCTTTGCAGTTCGGTCAGCGCAGGAGTTCGCTGTGAAGTCGATAACGGCTGGGATTTCGTTGTGGGTTCACTCTGGTGTCATCGAAAGGAGAATTGGGCTGAGGCACGCTGGTAACAGAAGGATTTTACAGCTGCTGGAATTAAGAGTGAGAAGAAGAGAAAGACACGGGCTGAGTATATGATCTATTGAAGGCTCTTTTGAGAAACGAGTTGCTTTGTGAACGTTATTGATGTGTGTGTGCTGTTGTTAGCAGCCGACTCACCGTGAGTGCACTGAGGAGCACAGCAGATGTGGATTTACATCGGGGCGAAGAGGAAAAGCATATAAGCCTGCTGAGGTAAACAAAGGAAAAAGTATCGTCAATATTGTGAGTACTCGGCATCTAAATTACTGTGCTATTTTGAAATGCTGTTTCAACGTGCATTGTGAGCCTTAGTAGGCGAGACTACGGCCCCACCACGGAGTAAGACGGTGGGCGAGCCTGGGCATAACAACTCGGAGAGGATTAAAGGGCCACAGCAGCGACGCTTGTACCGCCAGCCTGCAAATTCATTTTCCATCAGCCCGAAGACAGTCGGACGAAGTGGGGCTGCGACTTTATTGATTCACGTAAAAGAGTGAAGAGTGCTGTGGGTGAGTCTGAGATTTGGTTGTGACAAATACACTTTAAGCTTATTGCAGTGATGCTGTGTGGTGTTTTCAGTAGCCCCCTTTTCTGAACTTGTCGTGAGACAACAAGAGGCCGTGAGGCTGGCAGTTTACTTACTATATATGCTGTGTGTGTGACTCTTGCGTGGAGCTTCAGTGGAGTGCTGGCTCTGTCACCCTTGGAAGTGGCCGATTCGGTGGAACGGTGGTGAATGTCTTCTCTTAACATCAGAGTACTGTGAGTGAAGCAACCTTTTACAGAGTACGTTGTGTGTATGTTGCATTGTTGTGTAAAGGGAAGCATAGATCGATACCACCTGTCACAGAGCCTCTACAAAGGTGCACCCCTGTCCAGTTCTCGAGAGTCGAAGTGAACGAGAGGAGAGGGCAGCGTTCGGCTCGGCGTGGCAGTGTTGGATCTCCCCCGCTGACAGTATCATTGGCGTGTGGGAATGACGTACCACGACGCGTCGCCATCATAAAGGTTGGAGAAATATTTATCTATCGACTGAGGGCAGTACCGTAAGTCCACCATTCCCGAATCGGGGCCACCATTGAAAGTACTCATTGAATGCATGGAATGTGAATATTGTCTGACGAAACCCAAGAGAGAGCGTGACTAAACCAATTGCCCTGTTACAGAGGTGAAGAGTTACCAGTGTTGACCAAGTGTGAGCCCCAGTGTTGAGATTGACCCCTGTGTTACAGCTACAAGCCTACAGTGGGAGAGAGAGAGAGAACCAGAGCCTGTTACTGTGAGATACTTGCCTGTGTGCGGCCGCTCGTGAGAAGTGTGAGCCCCAGTGTTGAGATTAACCCCTGTGTTACAGCTACAAGCCTACAGCAGGAGAGAGAGAGAATCAGAGCCTGTTACTGTGAGATACTTACCTGTGTGCGGCTGCTCGTGAGTAGTGTGAGCCCCAGTGTTGAGATTAACCCCCGTGTTACAGCTACAAGCCTACAGCAGGAGAGAGAGAGAACCAGAGCCTGTTACTGTGGGATACTTACCTGTGTGCGGCCACCCGTGAGTAGTGTGAGCCCCAGTGTTGAGGTTGACCCTTGTGTTGCCACTGCCAGCCTAAAGCAGGAGAAAGAGAGAGAGTAGCAGAGCCTGCGACTGGGAGATACTTACCGCGTGGTTACCAGTGAGTAGTGAGAGCCCCGGTATTGGAACATATAACTGTCTTGGTGTTTCTTTCTGCCTCCAGGAGGAAAGGAGGGTGCCACGGGATCAACAAACCAAGGCGGAAGAGCCTTACCTGCTCGCCTTCCCCCTGTCCCCTCAGTGTCTCGGATCCCAGACACCTGGCCCCTAGGCCCCCTCCCCCTGCTACGTATCACGGCCCACCTGGAGGGCAGAACAGAGGCCTTTATTTTTAACCTTCCCATTTTCCCCATCCCTATACCTCTTTTTAAATAATTTAAATAAAGCTATATTTTTATACTTACCTGTACTTGTGTTGTCTGGTCATTGGGTTGGCTTTGGGACCTCCTCGAGGTGGAAACTAAGAAGGGGCGTGGCTTGTTTACATTAGTGGCCAGCCCCGACCTATGACAGATTTTGGCGTAGTCGGCAGGGCTCCACATTGAGTTGAGCGACCAGGGTCTCCCAGTGGCCGACAACGAAGTGCCTGAGGCCCCACCCCGTGCCATGCCAGTATTTGTAGGCAACCCCTGGATGCAGAAATATGGAGGAGCCGAATCTGAGGTACGCCTGTCAGAGTGGAAAACCCAACTTGAATATTTAGCCGACCTCCAAGGCTTAAGTGCTGCCCAACGGTTACAGTTTGTGCTGAACTCGCTAGAAGGGGAAGCACAGCGAGAAGTCCAGGCCGCCCCGGAAGCCGTCAGAGCCACCGCCCAAACGATCTTGCAGTTCCTCACCGAGCAATATGGCGATCACACCCCTGTCGCTGTTCTCCGTGCAAAGTTCTTTAACTGTAAGCAAGGCCCCTGCCAACCCATTCGAGCATACGCACTGCGGCTACGGGAGCAGTTTACTCGACTGCAGGGCCGGCAAGATCATGGACTAGGAGATGGAGAAACCCTGTTACGAGACCAGTTCCTGTTAGGGATGAAAGAAGGCCCCGTGAGACAGAGTATAAGAGTACAGTTTCGGAGAGATCCTGAGCTCACCTTGGAAGATTGAAGAAGGAGGCAGTGGCGTTGGAGAGCGACAAGGCTGAGGTGAGCGAGCCCCCGGTGTGTGCGGCCGTGAGTGGAGCGGCAGCAGCGGTGCCCGAGACGGCCGATTGGAAACAGGCCTTGAAGATGGGGCTCCCAAACGATGTTAGAGACCAAATGTCAGAGCTATCAAGACCTTGCTCGCCGAACTACGCCTGGGACAGGCCAGAGAAGAACCGAGACCGGGTCCCCCGAAGCCGAGTGTATTCGGAGGGTGGGCAAGATCCAGCCCGACGCCCAAACCGACCCAACCGGCCTCGTTTCGAATGGGACGAGCAAGGGAGGCCAATTTGTAACCGTTGTGGAGAGCCCGGCCACTACAGTCGACAGTGCGGGGCCCGAAGAATGTCGACCGGCCACAGTGGGTCGTGTGGCCGGGACCCCTTTAGAAGACCCGTTGGAGGATGCTGGCTCTAGGAACCAGATGATTGGGCATAGCCCAGTGGCAGAGGTACTAGTATGTGGTGTGACCGTTCAGTGCCTGATTGACACCGGTTCGCAAGTTACCTTATTTTCTGAAAGCCTCTCCCAGGAAGTATTCGGGAGACAAGGAACACGTGGAATGGTTGCCCCCTGGGTCACCTTGAAGGGCACGAATGGCCTAGACATCCCCTATATCGGCTATCGGCTGGCAGACCTAGAAATCCATGGAGTAGTTGTCCCTCAGAAGGGAGTGATTATCGTCCAGGACCACTGTTTAGGTACACACAGGGCCCTGTTGGGAATGAATGTCCTCTCGGAGTGCTGGGAGAAATTGTTCCAAACCAGGCCCGTCCAAAGGATACCGCCGGCCAAGCGATCCAAGTGGGAACGAGTGGTGGCGGACTGCCGCCAGGTGCACATGACCAAGGTCCGGAGGGACCGTGAAGAGGTAGGACGAGTGGCCTGTCGATATGCGCTATCTGTGCCGGCCCGGAGCGAGGCCGTTGTGTGGGCGAGGGTTCCGCCACGAGAAGGGAGTCCCGAAGACTGGGTGTTAGTAGAGCCGCATGTGGATTGCCAGCAGGTAGAAGTGGCTCGGGGTCTGGCAGTGGTCCGACGAGGACGGGTCCCCGTAAGGATCCGAAATGAGAACCCCTACGCTGTACACCTGTATCGACACCAAAGATTGGCCCGATTGACGACGGTCACGCCCCAGCAAGTACGTGAAGGGAGAGACGTGAGTTTCCAACAGGTGCGTCCCATGGTCGTTGAGGTGGCTCTCACCCAGGCCGAGTCGCCGCCCAGAGCTATGGAAGGAGGTATGCCTGGCCATCTTGCAGGTGAGTCCCTACAAGGGGAAGAGCTAGAACAAGTACAAACACAGAAATTGCAGGCATTGTTGAAGAGATGGCAGCATGTACTTTCAGCCAACGACGAGGACTATGGGTGCACCAAAGTGGTGGAACACAACATCCCCACTGGGGATGCCGGGCCTAGTCGAGAGAGGTATCGGCCGATACCGCCCACACTGTACACTTAGGTGCGTACATTGCTACAGGGCATGCTGGACCAAGGTATTGTACGAGAGAGTAGCAGCCCATGGGCTGCACCCATAGTGCTGGTCCAGAAGAAGACAGGGGCATGGAGAATCTGTGTTGATTATCGGAAATTAAATCATGTGACAAAGAAAGATGCTTTCCCTCTACCCAGGATTGAAGATTCCTTGGCTAGCCTTACCCAGTCGGCATGGTATTCTACCTCAGACTTGGCGAGCGGGTATTGGCAGGTGCAGGTGGCTGAAGTGGACCGAGAGAAGACCGCATTCACGACCCCTTTCGGACTGTTCGAGTGGGATCGGATGCCCTTCGGTCTTTGCAACGCTCCCGCCACCTTCCAACGCCTGATGCAGCAGTGTCTGGGAGGTCAGTTAATGGAGTCAGTGTTGGTATATCTAGATGATGTGATTGTCTACTCCCCAGATTTCAAATCCCACCTTCAGCACTTGAAAAAGGGTCTTTCAAGCCATGGAGAAGTACGGGCTGAAGTTACAGCCGAACAAGTGCCATCTGCTGCGTCGAGAGGTCAAGTTCTTGGGTCATGTAGTCAGCGCCCCAGGAGTGTCCGTGGACCCAGAAAAGGTGTCCGTGGTGAGGGACTGGGTTGCCCCGAAGACGGTGAGACAAGTTCGTTCCTTCCTGGGCTTTGTGGGGTATTACAAGCGCTTCATAAAGAACTTCTCAAAAATTGCCAAGCCCCTAAACCAGCTACTGGCCGGTACAGGCCACCCTCGGGGTCGTGGGTCCCCCGCTATAGAGTGGAGCCCGGACTGTGAAGCTGCATTCCGGGTGCTTAAACAAGAGCTGTTGCAGGCTCCCTTCCTAGCGTATGCTGACTTTACGAAACCATTTGTTCTGTACACAGATGCCAGCAACCTCGGCCTAGGGGCGGTATTGGCCCAGCAGCAGGACGGAGCGGAGAGGGTCATCGCCTATGCTAGCCGGAGCCTCCACCCGGCTGAGAGGAATGACGCCAACTACAGTTCCTTCAAATTAGACCTGCTAGCGTTGAAATGGGCACTGAGTGAGAAGTTCAAAGATTACCTCTGGGGCGCTAAGGTAACTGTAATTACTGATAAAAACCCACTTGTGCATCTACAGATGGCGAAATTAGGAGCCGTGGAACAGCGCTGGGTGGCCCAGCTGGCAAATTTCGACTATCAGTTACAGTATCGGCCAGGGCGAGAGCACACCAACGCCGACGTGCTGTCAAGACTCCCAGAAGGGGAATGCCCTGGGGAGACGAGCAGGGCAGGAATGAGAGGAGACGGAAGAGGATGTATGGTGGGCGTGGTGGACGCACCAGGAGGCCAGCAGGAGGCGGTACCTGTGAGTTGGGGATTGGACCCCCGCCGCTGGAAGGAACGACAGCTACAGAGTCAGGAGGTGAGCAAGGTCTGTAAGTGGCTGGAACAGGGCCGACGGCCAACGCGGGTGAAGAGACGAGCCCAGACCGACGTGGGACGGAAGCTGTTGGGGCAGTGGGACAAACTGCGGTTACTAGAAGGAGTGCTGTGTAGGAGCAGCAGAGACCCGGGACTGGGCGAGGAAGTCTGCCAGATTGTGGTACCAGAAGATCAGGTACGTGCATTAATCATGGCATATCATGACCAGCTAGGACACCAAGGACAGGAAAGGACTGTGTCCCTTTTACGTAGGCATTTCTATTGGCCAGGGCTAGAGGCATCAGTAAACGCCTTTATTCGGGCATGCCCCCGGTGCACATTGTTTAAGTCTAGGCGAGAGGCCAGAGCACCAATGGTCCCCATACATGCAAAGGCCCCCCTTCATATCATGGCAATGGATTTTCTGACATTGGGTCGACCTATTGACCGTTATCAAAATATTCTTTTGGTCACTGATCTGTTCACAAAATATGCTTGGGCTGTCCCCACTCTAGACCAGACGGCGAAAACCACAGCCACGGCTCTATGGAGGACTGTTTTCCAGACGTTTGGATGCCCGGAGTTCTTACACTCGGATCAGGGGGCCAACTTCGAGTCGCGGGTGATCAAAGAGCTGTGTCAGATATATGGCTGTACTAAGACTCACACCACATCATACCATCCCCAAGGGAATGGAAGTTGTGAGAGATTCAACCAGACCCTGTTGGGGTTGCTGGGGACGCTGGACCAACGACAGCAAGACGACTGGGTGGGTGCCTTACCTAACCTTCTTCAGGCATACAATAACAGTGTGCTTAGCACCACGGGGTACGCCCCTACTTACCTGATGTTTGGCAGACACGTAAGGATGCCCACCGACCTGATGCTGGGGGTGACAGCAGGAGAGGAGAACGGGAGCTTGTCCGAGTGGGTGGGACGGCAGCATCAGCGCCTACATTTTGCTTACAAGCAGGTGACGAAGCGGATACAGACAACCGGAACCAAGAACAAGAGGTTGCACGACCGAACAGCCTGTGATGCTCCCCTGCTACCAGGAGAGAGGGTTCTGGTAAGGGATAACCGGCGACAAGGAAGAGGGAAGTTGAGCGATCGCTGGGAGAACAACCCGTATGTGGTCCACACGCAGCAACGACCAGGACAGCCGGTGTACACAATCCGGCCGGAAGGGAGGCCGGGGCCCGACCGAGTGGTTCATCGCAATATGATCCGCCCATGTCCCAACTACCCCAGACCAGTAGGGGAAGCCCCCAAGGAACCAGCGCCAGTGGCCCCTTGGGTCGGATGGTGGGCTGTGGTCCCGGGAGGTCCAGCGGCTGCACCAGTTCAGGAGGCTCCGAGGGCACTAGAGGACGTTGTGCCAGCTCGAACCGAGCCCGACTCTCCCCTGAGACAGTCGCAGAGAGAGAACTGAGGCCAGCCCCCTGCCTGTTACGGTGAGTGGATAGCCAGGAGGCGTTCTCGGGACTAGAACGCTTTGATGGGGGAGGATGTCACCCGGTGACGATTTCGAGGGGCGGAACTATTTGATGGGGAAGATTAGTTCTGCCCGGAAGGTTTCCCATCCGGACGACGAAACCGAAACACCGGAACTTCCGGTAAGCACCGCGAGGCGAAATCAAGCCTAACCTAACAGGTGTGAGTAATGAAACTAGCGATCAGTGATTGGAGGATACACGGCAGAAGAGGGATATATAAAGGAGCTGTAAAGACAAAGCAGGAGTCTGTCAGTTGTTGAGCGGGCCGTTTGTTCCGTTGTTGTTGTTGCTCTGCTTTGCAGTTTGGTCAGCGCAGGAGATCGCTGTGAAGTCGATAACGGCTGGGATTTCGTTGTGGGTTCACTCTGGTGTCATCGAAGGGAGAATTGGGCTGAGGCACGCTGGTAACAGAAGGATTTTACAGCTGCTGGAATTAAGAGTGAGAAGAAGAGAAAGACACGGGCTGAGTATATGATGCATTGAAGGCTCTTTTAAGAAACGAGTTGCTTTGTGAACGTTATTGATGTGTGTGTGCTGTTGTTAGCAGCCGACTCACCGTGAGTGCACTGAGGAGCACAGCAGATGTGGATTTACATCGGGGCGAAGAGGAAAAGCATATAAGCCTGCTGAGGTAAACAAAGGAAAAAGTATCGTCAATATTGTGAGTACTCGGCATCTAAATTACTGTGCTATTGTGAAATGCTGTTTCAACGTGCATTGTGAGCCTTAGTAGGCGAGACTACGGCCCCACCACGGAGTAAGACGGTGGGCGAGCCTGGGCATAACAACTCGGAGAGGATTAAAGGGCCACAGCAGCTACGCTTGTACCGCCAGCCTGCAAATTCATTTTCTATCAGCCCGAAGACGATCAGTCGGACGAAGTGGGGCTGCGACTTTAATACACTCTGAGGCTATTTTGGGGATTTCCGCCTGGATTTGGCCTACCCAATTTCAAAAGCTTATCATACCCACAAGCAGAAGTGCACATACAAAAGTTTGGTATCATTTTACAGGAAACCCTTTGAAATTACATAAAACACTGTTAAAAGTGCTCAACATGGTTGTATGTGTTGTCAGTCCTCTAATAAACACAAAAATAAATAGGCGCTTTTTGATGTTTTTTTTCTAAAGTCTGTATTTAAAAGTGTATAACTCTGGCCCTGAGTGGTAACGAAGCCTGCAGACAGTTTTGTTTGATTCCAGCAATTGCCAGCTTACAGAGGAAAAAGGAATTTTTTCTCTATCATAATAAATGGAAAAGTTATTTTACTCCAACTGATGGGAGGAATAATACGCTTATGGTGTACAATTTCTGCCAAAAAATATTTGAAGTGCTACCATAACCACATACAGTGGAATAAATGCAATATCTTTGTATCATTTTGCAGAAAACCCTTTGAAGTTACATAAAAATCTGCTGTTTGTGACAAATATTGTTATTTATGTTGTTTTTCATATGATAAAACACCAAATTTTCCTTTTTATGTTGTAAATACTGTCTTTGATAGTGTATAACTCTGGTTCTGTGTGCTCTAGCAGACTGCAGACAGTTCTGGTTGTTACCAGCAGCAGACAGTAAACACCCAAGAATGAACTCTTTAGCATGTCGCATTCAAAAGATATTCTTATTTTACTGAAGGGTGCGAAAATACATTTTTCATATAAATATTAATTTTTTGTTTTGCACATATAATAAATAGCAAGGGATTATATATGCACACAACCAAAGAAAATGCTGTGAATGGACTCTTTGTTTAGAGTAGGACCTAAGATAAAAGATGGTGTATCATTTGTGGCTATATGTGCTATCTGAGGCAGTTCACACTCAAGTTTCACATATGTTTATAAAACACAATTTTTAACCTTATTATTCATTCGAGGATTGTTGGAGATGTGTTAAGAATAGAGCAAAAATAACGATGTAGCCTTATTCCTGAGTATGAGAGCTTTCATTTGATATAAGACTTGCCCATGTTTGTCATACTTGAAAAATATGAAATATGTGAATATTAAATCATATAATAAATTGTCGGGGGGGTGATAGTGTAAATTAAGTGTAAATAACTTTCTTACAGTAAAACATATCTCAAAGGGATGCATATCTGCAGAAAGTAGAGACTCTAAGCTTTCAAACAGTATCTCATATGTGGTACTGGGTCCATGACAGACCATTAAAAATTAAAGGAATATTTTATATTAAGTCAAAATAAGATAATTCTGGACCCGGTACAGGGTCCACAGAGTTAAAGAAGTTAATGATTCACGTAAAAGAGTGAAGAGTGCTGTGGGTGAGTCTGAGATTTGGTTGTGACAAATACACTTTAAGCTTATTGCAGTGATGCTGTGTGGTGTTTTCAGTAGCCCCCTTTTCTGAACTTGTCGTTAGACAACAAGAGGCCGTGAGGCTGGCAGTTTACTTACTATATATGCTGTGTGTGTGACTTTTGCATGGAGCTTCAGTGGAGTGCTGGCTCTGTCACCCTTGGAAGTGGCCGATTCGGTGGAACGGTGGTGAGGCCTCCTCTTAACATCAGAGTACTGTGAGTGAAGCAACCTTTTACAGAGTACGTTGTGTGTATGTTGCACTGTTGTGTACAGGGAAGCATAGATCGATACCACCTGTCACGGAGCCTCTACAAAGGTGCGCCCCTGTCCAGTTCTCGGGAGTCGAAGTGAACGAGAGGAGAGGGCAGCGTTCGGCTCGGCGTGGCAGTGTTGGATCTCCCCCGCTAACAGTATCATCGGCGTGTGGGAAGGACGTACCACGACGCGTCGCCATCATAAAGGTTGGAGAAATATTTATCTATCGACTGAGTGCAAAAATTTATAAAACTGCTTTTAGTATGCGTCATTAATAATGTGTATAATGAATTTGATCTTTTAATAGATGTGCATTGTGTTAATGTCCCGATGGTTTAAATGAAATTCTGGGCACTAAAATGTGGGCATGATTTAGCTTAAATGAGCGAACAAATTACTAAAACGTGGGCACAATTTTGCTTAAACGAGGGAACGAATTACTAAAACGTGGGCACGATTTAATAATTTGTGGGAACGAATTGCTAATTCGTGGCCACGATTTAAAAAAAGTTTTACCATGTCATGAGACGGGCTCCGTACGTTTCTGTTATTGTTCGTGTTGTGATATTTTGAACACGTTTCTGTTTTTGTTCGTGTTGTAAGAATTTGCAACGCGTTTCTATTTGGATGTGTTGCGATATCTCCAGCGAATGTGTTGTCAAACTGATGGAGATGTTTTCTTGATTTGCTGGTGTTTTTTCTATTTGCATGTGTTTTCTTTCATTGCAAAGCAGTGACCCCGGCCACCCCAGTACGTAGTATTTTTTATAAAATTCTATCAACAATGTTTTTTGACAAATAAAATCCACTAATACGAGATCAGTTAGACCAGCTGCTGGTTTGTGACCAGTTTTACACTGCCTCAAACAACTTTAAAGCTTTAAAATCCATCACACTGTAAGCTGATAGGTGCGGTTTCCCAAACAGGGATTAGACTAGTTCTACAAGCTGTCCCAACTGAAAACAACTTGCACTGACATATCTTAAAATACATAAAAATGCACACAAGTATTGTTTTTAGTAAGGCATGTTTGTTAAAACTAGTCATATTTCATAATTAAACTAAGGCCTAGTACTGGCTTAAACTCATCCCTGTCCGGGAAACCACCCTGTTTTTGCATGTTTATAATGTACAACTGGGGTGTATTCCAGAAAGCAGGTTATGTGACTTACCCGGGTAAGTTTAGGAGTAAGTAAGCGGATAACCTCTGCTTTCGGTTCCAAAAAGGGAGGTAACTTTCGGGTTATGTAAGTAACCATAGCAACTGACTCTCTGAAGATAACCTGCTCCGGAGCAGGTTATGTTGCAGGGTAAGTTCATTTTAGTTAATAAAACGAGGCTCCGGAGAATGTCTGCGCATGCGTGCATTTATTTTATTACATTTACAGTCGCGAATAATTAATGCTGTCTTAAAAAAAAAAAGATATTTTCTTTAAGGAACATTTTTTTAATAACATGTATTGATATTTGTGATTGGACTAATTACTTTACATTTCATTATTTCCATTATTAGTACAAATGTATTCATATTTGTGTTCGCACTAAATACTATACTATATTATGTTCATTATTAATATCTCCAAATATCAGTGGATGTATGAAACACAATTCCATCAGTTAATAAATGTTAACAATAAAGTACATTTCCATATCAATTTTGTCAATTCATAAATAACATTATCTTTCACTTACTAGATAATTTGAGATTAATCTAAAGTTATAATAAATGTGTGTGCAAATACATTGTCATTATTGAGCCAGAAATCTTCACATATGTTACTTAAGTGATAATGTGGCAATGTTACAGTAAATGAGTAACAAATAGAAACACATGATGCCTATCATAATAATAATTACTGAGGGACAGAAGTTATCCCTGCCTGCAGTCTCTGGTATGTGGCATGTGTGTTTAACACTGACCCATAGAGTGACACAGGTGAAGCACAGACTTCCTTCGGTGAAACATTATTGAATCACAGACATGGCATAGAGATTTTGGCATAGAGAGGTCAGAGATTTTCTATTATCAGCTAGAATCATGTACACAATGAAATATAATTATAAATATATATTTCATAGTATAATATTTATTTCTTAAACATGCACTTTAGATCCTTAGCCCCCTCTCTACATTTGATCTGTAGCTGGTCTTTTTCTAAATCACCTTTTCTTTCTTTAAAATGGGCCTTTTGCAGCTCCTTTCCTGAGCTATCATTTTTGAGCCAAAGGGAAATTGAGATATTTGGTTATATTAGATGATACAGGACATATTAGAACATCAGCACTAATGTAACATTTCTGTTCTCCACTTCTGTCACAGCAGATCCTAATCGTCCAAAGCAAATGAATGATAATTTTAAGTGTAGTTTACTGAAAAGCATTACACAAAATTATTGAAAATCTGTAAAGACTGTAAGGAAGCTTTACAATAAAAAGAGGGTGCGTTAATCTATCAGCTATCAGTAAATGTTAAAAATGGTGATACAGTGTCATTCAATAGAAAGTCCAAAAACTAAACAGGGTCACCCAAAGGAGCAGAAGTAAAATAAGTAAAATATAGTGAATATTATCATAGTGCATTTTATGAATACACAACACAATGATATCTAAAAAAAACCTTTAAATAAGCCTATGACAGATTTATGCACTTTATGTGCCACAACCCTTATGAAAATTAACCATGGTTTTATTGGTGTAAAGTTGTAGTAACATTGTTTTTTGGTGCATTGATTACTATCGGCAAAACGTTGGTTACGTAGGTAACCGTGGTGTTATGACTGGCGGAAGACCGCCAGATGGACTGAGTGGATACCTTCCTCTTCTAATCGAGAACCCAATATAACAGCTGTCACCTGGTGACCTTAATGACGTGCCTGACTATAAATAGCTCCCTACACATCATCACTTCCTCTAAAGTCTTCTCGGTGACCCGAGTGACTCGAGGCTCTGGCGGTCTTCCGCCAGTCATAGAACCACGGTTACCCACGTAACCAACGTTATATTTCCTTGGCTACAGACCGCCAGATGGACTGAGTGGAAGACGAATATAAAATCTGTCACGAGGGTCTAACAACATGCAACAATCCTTAAATATGGTTACTGGATTACCTGAATGACTTCTGTATAGGTAATGTAATAACAGCAAAAATTAAACGGTATAACCATACTGGTCTGTAAGTCGTTCTTCATAGAATCAACTGCCAAACGTTATAAATGTAAATGACAATAAAACAACCAACCCGCAGAAGCATGAGATTCTTTCATTTATTCTTAAAATCTCAGTTTCAATGATTATCTCCAGATGTGCATGAAACCATCCTCAGACTGGCTTCCTCGCCCAGCACTGCTATTGCGCAATTATTTGGAACATCAACCACATTAAGTCTGTAGAATCTGGAAAACGTGGACGGTGAAGCCCAAGTCGCTGCTCCGCAAATGTCTGCGAGCTGCACTCCCCGCAAAGCCGCCCAAGATGTTGCCACAGAGCGGGTGGAGTGACATTTCACTGGATCGGGCAGAATCCTGTGAGCGGAGACATAAGAGCACGTAATGACCTCTGTTATCCAATGAGCCAGTCTCCCTTTCGATAGGGGAGACCCTTTACTGCGATCTGCAAAACAAACAAATAACTGGTCAGTAGTTCTCCAGGAAGCCGTCCTGTCCACATAAAGACGCAGAGATCTCACAGGACAAAGCTCCTGATTCATTCCCCTGTCAAAGTGAAATGCCGGTAGTATCAGAGGTGTGTTAGCGAAATTACTCGACAACACCTTCGGTAAAAAGGCTGGATTCGGCCACAACATCACTTTTGAGTCTTCTGGACCCCATTTTAAACATTGCGAAGCCCACGAGAGTGCGTGTAATTCACTCACACGTTTTGCCGACGAAATGGCCAACAAAAAAGCGTTTTTTAAAGAAAGCCATTTAATATCAGCTGTAGACAGTGGTTCAAATGGCAAGGTACAAAGACTTTCTAGGACAATATTAAGATCCCATTGCGGAATCATAATTCTACAAGGAGGGTTTAGTCAGTTAACACCTCTCAAAAAAGCAACGACTAATTTATGTGTCCCGACAGAAATACCATCTATGAGACCTCTGTGCGCTGATAATGCTGCCACATAAACCTTTATTGTGGAGTATGACCGACCCAAAGTTAACAAGGTTTGCAAAAATTCCAGAATATTGGTTATAGTGCATGACTGGGGACTTATTTGATTTTCCCCACACCACCTCGAAAACAGTTTCCACCTGTTCTAATACTGCGCTCTAGTCGATGGTTTATAATAGTGTCCCTGACCCCCTGCGAACAGACCAAAAAGCTGGGGTCGCCCCCAACGGCCAAACGCACAATTTCAGAGTCTGAGGTTGGTTGTGCTGTAGTTTGCCATTCAGCTGTGTCAAAAGATCTGGGCTGCACGGCAACCGGACTGGAGGACCCGTTAAGAGACGTTGAAGGAGACGAAACCACGGTCTGCTCGGCCAACACGGGGCTATTAATAATAGCGGTTGGCTCGTTACACAAATACGACTGAGAACTAACCAAATCAGGGGAAATGGGGGAAATGCATATAGGTGACCACTCGGCCAATTGTGGGCTAATGCATCCTGTCCTAGAGACTCCGTCTTCCTCCTCAGAGAGAAAAACTTTGGACAGACAGCAGACTGACTGTCGGCAAACAGATCCACCACTGCCGTGCCGTATGTGTTCCAGATTAACTGAATTATTTCTGGGTGGAGTTGCCATTCTCCTGACAGCGGAATACTCCGTGACAGAGCATCCGCTACCGTGTTCATCTGCCTTGGAATGTGAACTGCCCTCAATGAGGCTAGATGTATGTCTGCCCATAACCAGAGCTTGTGCGTAGCCTGTAGCAGCTTCAGTGATCTTGTGCCCCCCTGATGATTTATATTGAATACTGCTGACATATTGTCCGACCGTATTAACACATGTTTGTGGATCAGCTGATTCTGAAAATATCGTAGCGTTAGGAACGCTACTTTCAACTCTAGATAGTTGATATGCTGAAAACGGAGCTCCTCTCCCCAAATTCCTTTCACTCCTATCTGTTTCCATACTCCTCCCCACCCCTGCTGACTCGCATCTGTGGTAACAATTACCCTCTTCGCCGGGGGTGGACCCATAGGAACCCCGCGAAGAAGGAACTCCATGCTGTGCCAAGGCTGTAGTGCCCGTCGCGCAGTGTGCGTCACTCTCACCAGTGTGTACTTCTGAGTTTTTACTGACAGGTGTCTGCCCGCCAGCGCTGAATTGGTCTTAGGTGCAGCATACCCAACCTGATCACAGGTGTCGCTGCAGCCAGCATGCCCACTAGTCGTAACAGGGTGAGATATCTCACCCGTCTGCCTTGTTTCATCCCGGTTAAAAAAAATTGAGCTCTTATCTTTGTAAGAGACGCTGTCATTGCGCGAGAGTTTAACCGAACCCCGAGAAATTGAATGCTTTGAGCCGGCGTAAACTGGCATTTGGCCCGATTGACCACAAATCCCAGATTCACAACGTGATTTAACAGTTGTTTCAAGTTGTCTGTCAATTTTGAAGGGTTCTCTGCACACAACAGCCAATCGTCTAGGTATGGAAGCATGCAAATGCCCCTTTGTTGCAAGGGTGCAAGAGCGGTCTGAACAATTTTGGAAAACACCCTTGGGGCTAAGGATAGCCCGAATGGGAGTACCTTGAATTGGAATGTCTTTCCTTCGAACCGGAATCGCAGGAAACAACGGTGTCAGGGCACGATAGGTACGTGAAAATACGCGTCCTTTAATTCTACTTTCACCATCCAATCTCGCGGCTCGACTGTCCGCAGAACATCCGCCAGCCGCAGCATACGAAAGGGTAGGAATTTTAATGTCTTGTTTAGATTCCTCAATTCCAATATAGGACGAAAGCCTCTGTCTTTTTTTGGAATGACGAAGTAAACGGAGAAAAACCCCTGTGTCGCCGCAGGTGGTTTTACTTCTTCGATTGCGTCTTTCACCAGTAATGATTGAATTTCTGTGCAAAGAATTTTGTGCTTTTCTGGGCTCGTCGTGATTGAAAGACGAATCCCAGTGTTCACGAGAGGCCGGCGACGAAACTGTAGGTTGTAACCTTGTGAATGGTTATTGAATGCCAAAAACGGATTTGTGAAACTGAAAACTTGTTCGTCGCCGCCGGCCTCAACGAGTCAACGCTGCCTACGAGAGGATTTTGTATCTCTGGGGGGTGATTATCAGAGGCCCCCATATATCTCAAACGATTAAATGTTCTAGCCGGAGGTCCATATGGACGGGTTTGCTGGCCTCTGTAAGGTCCGCTAGGTTGCGGCTCTCAACCGGGAAACTGGTGGCGTGAGGAAAACGCAGACCTACCCCGGCGGAACGAATAGAGCGGATAGCCGGGTGCTTTAAATGAAGTGCGTTGTTTTTCCAACTGATTCCGTGCCTCTGAAGCAACCAGTCTACGGTCTAACGCTTCTTGAGCCGCTGGCCCGAATATCTGACCGGGAACCAACGGAAGCTGACGCAAGGCGGCTCTACAAGGTTCGGAAAAAGGCGACTGCGCGATCCATACCTGACGGCGAGCCTGAACTAACAACCCCATTGCCTTCCCACAGTGACCCGCTATTGATCCCACCGACCTGTAGCTTCAGATGAGTTGAGCGAGGCATTGATTGCTAATAAGACATGTGCTAGTGTATTAACAGTTCTCCCTAAACAGGCTGTTGAGTTATATATTTTCCCTATTAATTTATCTGTCCTTCTGCACTCCATATTCGGGCATCTCGGATCCTGTCTTAATGCTTCATCGGGTGGCACAATTAAGGATGCCACTGCAGGTTCTACTGTGGGCATTGCCCCTAGTCCTATTGGACCAGGCTCTTGCATTGCTGCCAACAGACGTGAAACACGATCCAGTCTGGTTGAATGAGCCGATTTAAATGCTTGTGAAAATACCTCAAAAATCTGCCGATTGAGGAATATTAAACACATTGGAGCACGGCAAAGAATGGCAAAGGCGATTCGTATGTGCGGTTTCCGTTGCTGAAGTGGGGTCCATGCCTAACTGCGCTAAAGCAGTCTTTATTATCTTAACTAGATCATCAGATGAAAGCAAACTTTCACTATGATCGTCCCCCTCATCCTCACTATCAATCATCCCTGGTTCCTTATCTAAAGGAAACCGATCTTCCGAGAACAGCGAGTCTGTTGCTGCCACGGAGACACAGTCGAACTCATCCAAGGATACTGTATAATCAGGTTGTGGAAGGGACGGGGCTTCAGACCCTTCCCTACCAGATTCAAAAATCTCAGAAGCTGGCTGGGGTTGTAATTTAGCCAAAAACTCCTGATTTTTCCCCATACCATCAGCCAATTCATCTACTCTACGTGCAATATCCTTCTTGGCTTCTTCTTTCTTTTGACAAGGAGCGGAAGCCGATGCTTTTCGTTTGACAGCCCCCTCCTTAATCTTTTTAAATGCCGCGATTCGAACGCATCTTACTTCAAGAGGCATCACGCTGCAATGCATGCATGGATCCTCCAGCGCCTCTTTAAGATGATCAATGCCGAGACAGTTCGGGCATTGATCATGAGCATCCTCAAGCTCCATGCGCTGTTGACAAGACGAGCATTGCGCGGACAAACTCATGGTAATTGTAGGTAACTGGAAACACCACTACCTCTGTCAATAAACAATTTAATGTCAATCAATTCCTACGGGCGGTTTGGAAAAACCACTGTCACCCTCTTAAGTAATTGTCTAATTATGCAGGGATACAGCTTGTGGAACTTTGTCCTAGATAGCTGCACTCGCACCGCTGCAGGTTCTCAAACTAGACGAGAAGACGAAAGAGGAAGTGATGACTTGTAGGGAGCTATTTATAGTCAGGCACGTCATTAAGGTCACCAGGTGACAGCTGTTATATTGGGTTCTCGATTAGAAGAGGAAGGTATCCACAAGGTGTCCATCTGGCGGTCTGTAGCCAAGGAAATAGAACCATGGTTTTACTACACTAACCATGGTTTAACTATGGTTTTTGAAAACCATGGTTATTTTGTGGTTACCATGGTTTTAACTGTAGTAAACCATTGTTAATTTTCGTAAGGGAAAAGATATTCATAATTTATAATGTCTAAAATCATATATAAAATCTATGATTATTTTTACAGAATTTTAAATAATATTTAAATAATATTGTGTGTATTTTTGTTGAGACACATATAATATTGGACTTTAAATGGGGTAAAATAGGTTTGTATTAATTATTTAATTAATTAATTTTATCTGTTTTGTAATCACGCACTTCTAAGCCGATTATAAAACGTTGATTTTGCCAGAAAGTATTGGTTTATAATGTTATTTCTCATTTCAGTTCTCTGACGTTTCCATGGTGACTCATGAAATCTGTGATCCATTGACAATGCCTTTATGTTGTTACCGTGAGCACGCATTAACTCTGGGTTACTTTCAGTGGGTTGATTGAACTAACTCTTAAACTGTGTTTTGGAACCGACATACCCAGAGTAAGCAAGTTTGGGGTTGATCAACCCAAAGTTCAGGGTTAATCTGATGGTAAGTTAACCCTGCTTTCTGGAATACACCCCAGACGGTGTGCTATGTATATATCGTGTGCCTGTTTGATTTATAAATATAAAAAGAACAAAAGATCACTTTCAATTATTATTAATCCCTAAAAGCATTAATATATGCAAGTTATTAATAAATTAATTTATTGCATTTAATTGAATACAGAATCACAGAGCCAAAAACACTCCATCCATACGTTTTATGCATAAATATGCACTATATACCACCATCACGTTTAATAGCCTCTCTAATTACACAATAACGGATTAATCTGCATTAAGAAAACGAAATTTACCATTAAAAGACTGTTCATGGTTTGTTATGTGTTCCTAACGTTATCCACTAAGACTGTTTCTCAATCCAAAGGCTGTAGCCTCCAAAGGGTCGCATTTCAAAGCATACGTCATAATTTCACGTCTTATTTCAGAATATTAACTTTTAAATTAACTTTAAAATATTGATTATTATTCTTAGTTAATCGTAAATTGCTGTAATATGCTTATGACTTGCAAATGTAATGCTCAGTTAACTTAAATAAACCTGGCTTGATGATGTATGCAGCAGCCTGCCTATGCGACCTCTGGAGGCTACAGCCTTCGGATTGAGACAGCATAAAGGGCTCTGATTCTACCGCTATTCATTTAACCGTAACTCTTGAAGCATTTGCGCTATCAAAAATTAGAATTGTTGAATTGTTCCTAAAAGAAGACAATTGCGTTTTATGGGAATATATGGTTCATTTGCAGTATTAAAGTCTAAATTATAAAACTGTGTAAAAAGTTAACACGCTGTTGGTGGGTCGTGACTCGATGGCCTGGGATTTTCAATAAAGCAGTGTTGATTTTTTTTCCGCTTCTGGGTCCTCTATGTTTCAGAACCTGGCAAATGCTCAGATTAGCAGTGCTAACACTTTGCCTCCGCCACCGAGTAAGTTAGTTCTTCAGCGTTTTAAATGATTACTGTTTTATTTTCTGCGAACGCTTTTCAGGAATGAACGTAGGTAAGAAATTTGGTAAGACTTGGGTAAATTAAATTTAAGACCTAGGATTAAAATCTGGGTGTTTTAAAGACTTTTTAAGGCCTTAAATTTAACATTCTGAATTTGAGACATTTTAAGTAGTGATGGGAGAAATTAAGCTTTTTGAAGCTTTGAATCAATTGGACCAATTGCTTCGAAAATTGATTCAGTTTTTCTAAGCAGTTCGAAACACCACACACGCTGGCGACCCCTGCTGGTCAAAATAGTGTAAAAGCAGATATTTCCAAACATTTTACACTTTTATTTACAAAATAATTGCAAGATTTGTATAATATGTCTTAAAAATTATTTAACTTAATTTAGACATTGTTAATAGTGTATTATGTGTTTTTAGTTCTATTTAGGGCAAACAAATCATTAATTAACTACCTTTTTAATTATGCACAATTTTGTCTGTCACAATCACAATCTGTCTATAAACAAAAAGTAGACAAAATGGCAGTGTTAGTAGTCGGAAGGATAAATGTTTAATGAACTTGCATAATACACAAGTAATGTTTTTAATAAGGCATGTTTGATCAAACTAGTTATATTTTCTAATTAAACTAAGGCCTAGTCCTGGCTTAAACTAATCCCGGTTTGGGAAACCAACCCAAAGTGTGTTAATATCAAAGAATGTCAACATTAAATATTTAATCAGATTTACAGTTTGACCTTTTTTAATTACCAGACCTTTTCTCCTAAAACTATAAATTGGATTAATGAATGCTGGAGTAATTTTTTTACTTTATATAATTTATGTAGACTACTTAAATGAGTTCTTTAAAAAAGTAAGTATTAAAATGAATCAATATCAATTTAACTTTTGTTGCCAGCCATGTACAACTCATACAATTGACTAATAGTCTAATTTACTATGCCTTCACTATTTATTAATCAGCCTATGGTATTAACATGTCAGCTAGAATGTGTCATTTGGCCTTTTGTTTGGGTTCCTTGTATGGACTCTGTGGGGTGGTCTTAAAATTTGAATTTGAGTTTGACTCTTTATCTCCCTTTTTTAAAGATGGATATAACAATTCAAAGGGGCAGGGACGTGCACAGGAATTTTTAGGGGCAGTTGCTTTGACCTAAATAAAGGGCACCCCCCCCCCATTTTTTTTTTAAACTCACGGCCTATATGAAGGACTGAGAATAACAGGGTCTTTATTAAAATCAGCAAACATGTTTGCCTGATGCCTACCAAAAAAAATTGTAGCCTAGGCTGCTTGTCTGCAAGCTATGATAGCTAGCTGCTATCTGTCTGATTATTTAGGCTTAAACGTGGCAAACTCAGCCTAGATTCATGAAGATTTTAACAGAGGTGGGAAGAGTAGCCAAAAACTTTACTCAAGTAAATGTACAAGTAACTAAATAAATAATTACTCAAGTAGAAGTAAAAAGTATGCAATGAAAATAATACTCAAGTAGCAAGTTACTAGTTACCCATGAAAAAAAATTTATCTAGATATAGACCAGTTCAAAAGATGTAAACACTACTGGTCCAGAAACACTTCCTGTTACAGTTTGTGACAGTTTTTTTTTAATTTCACATATATTATTATCTTTAATTTGTTTTTTTTTTACTTCAATTAAGTCAGGTGTATATGTTCTGTTGGTTTATTTTATCCCAACGTTTATCTAGTGTTAAAAAACAGAAACAGGAAGTGCTTCTGGACAAGTGTTGTTTACATCTTTTGAAATGGTCTATACACGCGCAAACACGCACGCACGCACGCACGCACACACACACACACAATACAGTGCCCTCCATACGTATCAGAACTGTAAAGACAAGATTTTTCTGTTTGCTGTGGAGACCAGAAATTGGTTAAGATATCAGGATGTCAGAAGTTTAGAATGTCAAATTTTATTAACCTTTGTTTATGTTTCAACACATACATGCTTTAACAACAAAGAACAACAGCATTTAATGCTGATTTATGTGTGTTGTACACAAATGCACATAAGTGAATCAAACTGATCCTACACATTTTATGCTTTTCATGTGTAAACAATCAGGACACAGCTCAGTGACCATTAAAAAAAATAATGTGACAGATTCTGTACTTTTGTCTCATGTTCATCTTTTAATGTTTAGACATTTCTTGACTCCACAACAAACAGAAGAATACTTATGAAGGGCACTTCTACAGTATGTGTTAAACTCCCACATGGAAAAAACATATATAAACATATATGTTTCAATATAGGTTTTGATATAAGTTTTACATATATGTGACATATATAAAATTGGCCGTTTTCCTATATTATATGTACATATATGTACATATATGCACATATATGTTAACCTATATATTGGTAAAATTATTAAAATCTGTAGCTGCTAATAAATTAAACATAAATAAAGGTCCAACCAATGACAGTCTGCACCTGCAGGAGCAAGGTTCAAACCTCCAACCTTCCGATTACAAAAAAAAATGCAATTCCACGCGCCACTGCTGGGATTCGAACACCCAACCTTCCGATCATTAGACAACTCACTTTACCATCTGCGCTACTGTCGCTGTTAAAGATCACTGAACAGTAGCTGTTAAATTAAACCATTTTGTTATACATGTCGTAGACAGATCTTGTAAATGTTTTAAATGTGCAGACATCATAACTTTATTTAATAATTCACATAATTTATGGCCTGTATATGCACATATATGCACCTCAATTTTGCATATATGCAGCATATATATTATCATATATGGGCATATATGCTGTATATGTGCAGCATATATGGGCATATATGCTGTATATGTGCAGCATATATGGGCATATATGCTGTATATGTGCAGCATATATGGGCATATATGCTGTATATGTGCAGCATATATGTGCATAGTAGCTGCATATAGGTTTCATATATGTGCATATATATTATTTTATATGTGCATATATGCTGTATATGTGCTGCATATATGTGCATATTAGCTGCATATATGTTTCATATATGCTGTATATGTGCTGTATATATGCAGCATATATGTGCATATAAGCTGCATATAGGTTTCATATATGCACATATATCCACATATAGGTTCTTTCCATGTGGGCTGCAACATACACAAACAGTACAGAAAAAAGAATACAAACACAGAATAGACAAGCATTTCAAATTAACAAATTAACTCTAGTCTCAATGTTGATGTAGCTTATAGCTGAAATATTTCATGTATGAAAGAGTTTTGCATTCACTATGTATAAAGTTAGAAATCTCCTAAGATGGTCTGAGGACATTGACAGTTTACACTTACATAAAAATGATTTTAGACAAAACTCATGTTTTCTTACGTTGTCATGTCACGTGTGTTTTGTGAGAATCACTTACATCAAACAGTACAGTATACAGCGAATCAGACGTCAATCATCGATGGATTTTCTTCAATCTGTGCTGCAATGCTTCTGGAGGTTGCACGCGTTTAACTCTGTCTGACGACGGACAGGTCGCGTGTATGTAATGGCGGGTACATGTGTGAAGTTTTGCTTTTTAGTTAAAAGATTGGTAAATTCATTTCCACGTCACCCAACACTGTTAATATTCTGCGTGTTTCTACATAGGTTACGAGTAAAACAGCTTCGGACGATTCCGTTTTTGCAGCGATCTAAACAATTCATTCAAACTGATTCGCGAACCCATTTAAAACGTTTGGCCCGTTCGCTTTGTAAAGAATCGACTCAAAAGACTCATTTATTTGCAACACTTTGTAAGGAATGGACTCAAACGAGTCATTAATTCGCGAATGCGCCAGAAACACAAGATAGCAATTTAAAATAAATTAAAATACAGTAACGAAGGAACGCTGCATAGTGTAAACGAAGTAAAAGTACAATTTATTTTTTTCCACCTCGGAAGGGCAACTTGAGTCGAGAAGGGCATATGGGCAGTTGCCCGGGCAACCTAAGCAACCCCCCTGTGCACGTCCCTGCAAAGGGGGAATTCACATCCAGAAATGTCAAAATGTCACAAATGTTGCAGTGATTTTCACTACCATCAAAGTGGTTCCCCACGTGTGCCTGTCTAAATGGACAGTGAGCAGCAGTGTGCTATTCTTTTTCAATACCTCAAAGATCTGCTTTATAAATCTAAAACTCAACTGAACTTCAAGAATGAAGTGGAGTTTATTTGTAGTTTTATTTTTCCTGAGGTAGGCCCAAACATATTTGTCAATTGGATTGTTTCTATTATTGTCATATATGCATTCATGGCCTATGTGAAATGCAGGCATTATCCTGGCAGGAAGCTGAGGAGTGTAAAATAATGAGACTGACACAGGGCTTCAGTAACGAGAGAGACTGAGTTTACTTAGAACTGCAGTGCACAATATACAAGGTAGGAGGAGTCACAGCATCAGCTACGGAGGCCGGTGCATCACTTAAAGAAGCATTGTCAACATGACAATACATTACATCTCCCCTCCTAAGCATGAAACAAAAACCATGCAATCAAAATCACTTTTTACACATATTAAATTATTACAGTTAATAAACAATACTGCATTTGCTCTTTAATTCAGAAATTCACATTAAACTTGCATGTACAAATATTAAAGAGATGTTGGCACAACTCACACGCAACCTAATCAATGATATCAATTATCACAACAATAAACTTCTGAACACAAACTTGTGTAACTAGGAAGGAGAGGTTTCTAGCACATCACTTCCACAAGGCGTCTTTACCACGCCTGTCCCTGACTACAAGCAGAGCCTGTCAGGAGGCTTCACAACTCTGCCTCGTCTGGTAGTGTACTGTCCCGATGACGGCATCTGCTTAGCAGATCCGAGTTCTGCAGGTGATGCTTGGGATGAGCCCGGATGTTCCACAGTCTTTGGCTCCTCGACACTCACTGTCTCAGACATCTCTGCCCACTGATCATCATTAAGCCTGTGACGGGACTCATTGGCGGCTGCTGTACTCTTGCGAAGATGCTGAATGTTGCGACGGTACTCTCTATTCCCACAGTCAACAACATAAGATCTTGGGGCACAATGCGATCTCACAATCACTCCAGGAGACCATTTGGGACTGCCAGGATGTGGCTGCATCCTTACTTCATCTCCAGGCTTCAGCGCAGGACGAGGACCGCTTGCCCTCTTGCGATCATAGTAAAACTTCTGAATGCTTTTACTTTTATCTAGTTGCCGTTTAACTTTAAAGGGGTCATACGCTGCTGGTGTGAGCAGCAAACGGGCAGCAGGCAGGTTGTTGCGGGGGCGCCTGCCCAACAGCAGCTGAGCTGGTGAAAGGCCTACTGACTCCAGTGGCGTTGTTCTGTAGTCAAGCAGTGCAAGGTGTTTGTCTGGTGCCTTACACCAAAGTTTCTTGACAGTCTGGACTGCGCGCTCTGCTTCACCGTTGGAGTGTGGCGTATGCGGGGACGACGTTTTGTGATTGATTCCATACCTTTGACAGAAAACTTTAAACTCATCCGCTGAATATTGAGGACCATTGTCTGTTCGAAGGATGGTGGGGATTCCATGCCTACTGAATTGAGCCTTGAGCTTTTCTATGATAGCACGACAATGTAAGCCCTTCAGCTTATCCACCTCAATAAATTTTGAGTAGTAATCCACCAGCAGAACATAATGGTTTCCTTCAAACTCAAACAGGTCAGAAGCTACTTCTTCGAATGGAAAATCGGGCGTTTCTGTTGGTCTGAGTGGCTGTCTTGGTAAGCGATTCTGAAAGTCTGCACACTTACCGCAGTTCTTCACAATTTGCTCGATTTCCGCACTCATGCCTGGCCAGTATAGGACCTCGCGAGCTCTCTGCTTGCTCTTCACTATTCCTAAGTGAGACTGATGTATAATTTTCAGCATATGACCTTGCATGGAAGGGGGTACAACTATACGCAGGCCTTTATAGACAATACCATCAGAAATGACAAGTTGGCTTCGTGAGTCCCAAAATGGCTGTACAACATCCGGCACCTCACGCCTGTGGTCTGGCCAGCCTTGTCGGATTGTTTGCTGAAGACAGCTGAGCTCCTTCTTTGTGCAGTCCTGGAGCTCTGAATATTTATGCTCACTGACTGAAACGAAATTTAGCATGGAGACACACTCAAAGCCTTCCATCTCTGGCTTGTTTTCTGGTAACTGAGCTCTAGATAGTGTGTCAGGCAGTTCCATGTCCTTTCCTCGTCTGTACTTAACAGTCAGGTCATACCACTGGAGACGGATGCGCATTCTCTGTATGCGCATTGGAGTATAAAGCAGTGGCTTTTTGAAAATGTCTTCCAGAGGTTTGTGGTCATTATAAACTGTGACATGGTTTCCAAATATGTAATTATGGAACTTGACACATGCATGCACTATTGAGAGCATCTCTTTCTCAATTTGCGCATAGCGCATTTCTGTATCTGTTAGTGACCTGGATGAGAAAGCAATTGGATAACTGTCCTGTAATAAGACAGCGCCAAGGCCGTTGCTGCTGGCATCACAGAAGATCTCAACCGGCTTGGACGGATCAAAAAACTGCAGCACTGGGGACTTTGTGCACAAGTCTTTAAGTTTGTCAAAGGCTTGTTGTTGGGCTGGTTGCCACGCAAATTCAACATCAGCTTTCAGGAGCTGTCTTAGAGGTGCATCGACTTCACTGAGGTTTGGCAGAAACTTTGACAGATATGTGACGAAACCTAGAAAACGACGAACACCGTCCTTGTCTGTTGGCTTTTGCATGGATTTGACAGCCTCTATTTTAGCTGGGTCTGCTTTCAGACCATCTGATGTTATCAGGTGTCCTAGGTAGGGCACAGTAGATTGCTTGATGTGGCATTTGTCGAAATTGAGGCTCAGATTGTAGCTTGTTGCTCTCTGAATTACTTTTCGGAGTATCTCATCATGTTCCTTTACCGAGGGTGCTGCAATGAGAATGTCATCCATGACACTTATCGCTCCGCTGATGCCTTCAAGCATCTCATCCATTATACGCTGAAAGATTTCCGGTGAGCATTTTAGACCAAAAGGAAGCCTAAGCCACCTAAATCTGCCAATGGGCGTATTAAAGGTTGTCAAAAATGATGATGGTTCATCTAGTTCTATTTGCAGGAAGCCCGATTTTGCATCCAAGACTGAGAAGACTTTAGCACCAGGCATTGTGGAGACAACCTCTTCGATGGTGCGCATTGGGTAATGTTCCCTTTTTATGACTTTATTCAAGTCGCTCGGGTCAATGCAGATCCTTACCTTGCCATTGCGGACAGCTGCTACCATCGAACTCACCCACTCTGTCGGTTGGCTGACTTTTGTGATGTATCCATCTTTAATCATCTCATGTAATTTCTCTATTATTTTCTTTTTCAGTGCAGCTGGTTGACGGCGGACAGGATGGACTACACCTTTTGCTTCCGGGTCGATTTTAATCGTGTATTTGCCTGGTAAGGTTCCAGTAGTGTGAATCAGCTCTGGGTAACCATCTAGTCCTGCTGGCACATTTTGTTTGTTTGTCAGGTGACCAGAATGTGTCTTATTTTCTTTCTTTGTAGGCTGCAATGCATCAAGCCGCATAACTAAGCCTAAGGCTTCAGATGTTGCACCACTGAGCACATTTTCTTGAGAAATGTCCACAATCTCAAATTCTGTTACCATCTTAGCATCCTTGTATTTAGTCAGAAGATCAACCGCAGCTACTGGCTTTAGCTTATGGTTTGAGTAAGACTTCAGCACTCGATTAGAGCATTTAAGCTCACCATCATGAAGAAGTGCTTGATAACTACTTAATGTCAATGTGTTACATTTTGCACCTGTATCTATTCTAAATGGGACCTTCTGACACAGGATTTCAATGTCTGCTGTCCATTTATCATCACTTTGTTCAGTTGTTTGTGTGACATTTATGTTCAGCATTTCCTCATCTTCTGTTTCAGATTGCAACTGCACACTGTCTGTGTTGACTAATCTTTTGCGGCATACTGCCACCCAGTGGTTTGGCTTGTGACAGTATGAGCATACTGAGCCTTTTGCTGGACATTTCCCCTGATTCCATTTATGTTGTGGGTCCTTACCGCAACTTGGACAGGTTTTTGGTCGATTTTCATGCCTTTCTTTCTGCACAAATTTCGTCTGTTTTTTCTGATAAGTTTTCTTGTTTGCAGTTTGGTATTTTGCTTTTACGTGTACTGCTTGCACTTGAGACTCTTCCTCTCTGACTATTTTAATTTGCTTCTGCGACAGTTCAAACTGCTGGGCGATTTCAATTGCTTTGGGTAGTGTTAGATCTTCCCCTTTGTCTAAAAGTCTCTCCTGGACGCGTTTTTCTCTTACACCCGCTATTATCGCGTCGATCAACATATCATCTGAATCTGCATACTCGCAATCCATTAAAAGGAGTCTCAAATCCTTCACAAAATGATCGAAACCTTCCGTGACTCCTTGTTTTCTTTGCTTAAAGCGGTGTCTGGCTATTCTTTTATTTTTCCTTGGCCTTATATAGTTGGCAAACTTATCAAGGACTTTAGACGGGTCATCTTTCTCACCTTCACTCCACTGAAGCGTCTTGTATATCTCTCTGCCCTGCTCACCGATCCACGTGCCCAGCCAACCTGCACGCTGTTTCGCTGTTTGCTCAGATAGCGGACCGTCAAAGACGAATTGGACGTGGCTTCGAAATCTTTCGAACTCTTGATACAAATCTGGAGCATCCCAGTCGATTTTGGGGTAATCAAACTGTGATGATGCCATACTTTGCTAATTATCTGTTCCTGACAGACTTCTGACACCATGTAAAATAATGAGACTGACACAGGGCTTCAGTAACGAGAGAGACTGAGTTTACTTAGAACTGCAGTGCACAATATACAAGGTAGGAGGAGTCACAGCATCAGCTACGGAGGCCGGTGCATCACTTAAAGAAGCATTGTCAACATGACAATACATTACAAGGAGGTGTTCCTCCGTAGCCCTTCTTATCACTCTAGGTATGCTTGTAATTTGTATTTGCAAAAAATTGTATTTTGACAATGGCATTCATCTTTTATTGTAGTGAAGTTGAGGAATTTGACAGAGCAGTTTCCAAAAGACTGAAAAAAGACGGAAAAATCGCCAGCAGGAAATAAATACTTACTTATGCATTTACATTATTTTTACATTTATTCATTTAGCAGATGCTTTTTATCCAAAGAGACTTATAAATGAGGAGTTATTTTTAATGCAATTGAAGATGAAAAGTAAAGTTCTTTCTTCCTTTTTTTCTTTGCTTTCTCCTGTTTACAGCAAGATGATGTTTAGGTAATTGTTCAATAAAATACAGAATTGCTTTTTATTGGTGTTTTGTCTATTATTATTTAAGTTTTGCTTCCCATTCAAAATATCAAAAAACAGGGTTTGTAATGTTAGCATGATATAATGTTAATAAGACCATTATAGGTTGAACTAAAAGAAAAATTGGATTTTGCATTAAATAAACATTGCAGCTATATAATATCATATAATATTTTACAAAAGACAGTTCAATCTGTAATTGTATCCCTTCCATCAGTAATTTTCTTTCAATTACACCCACGTTCAAAAAATACTGCAGACTACTGGGTAATTTGTTAGTCAGAGAACACAGTGAGTTTTTTGGCACATGCATTAAGCAGGAAACGCAAATATTTATATGGATAACTTTAAGTAAAACGAGACCGTAATATTGCATCCTATTGTTTTCAATGTCATTTGGATAAGGGTGTTATACGATCATCCAAATAGCAGAGGGCGCTGTCTCGAAAAAACAAGGGGTCTAAGAATGCGGGTCTCTGGTTGGGGGTCCGTAGCCATAGACATCATATAGGTAGACGCCCTATCGACCGCTACTGCCTACTGGCGCGGTGAGATATGGGGCCGCCATCTTAGATCGGTCACCCGCTCCACTCAGTGTAATCTGTATGACTGGTGGATTGAGCTATCAGCGCATTTAATTAATCATATCTCAGTGAATACCGAACAGATTTTCACGCGGGTTTTTTTGCTGCAAAGGTCATTCATGGAGCTATGATATAGGACACATGGTTCGGCGTATTTTAACCCCTTATGTGCCGCAAATCCCGTTTGAGTGGGGGTGACAATGTGATGTACATCTTTAAATGAATATTTCTCTGGGATTCTTTGGGCTAGAAACCTAATCTTGGTCTTGTTTTAAAGAAGACAATTTAGGGTTTTTCACAAATGAGTTAGAACGTAAAAATATTAAATATAAATATTTTTATAGCCGTTTACCTTTATTTTAATATATCAAATTATGCAGTAACATATTAATTTATAAATAAAATTACATAAAAGTTAATGTTTCACACAATAAATAATGTTAACATGAAGCAATATGTCTCAAGTAGTTGTGATCCAAATCACAAAAAAATTATGTTTGGGTCACAATTTTAATGGTTTTACCAACAACTGCCACTAGATTTTCCAACATACTCTTGTACTCTTGTATACTCACAAACTAATAAATTACTGTCACCGCAATATTATTCATGCAAAAAGATTTTGAAATATTAAAACTACATTCTGGGAGCTTTCCGGTGATATATAGCTTGCCATGATTTTTTAGGTTTAGAGTAGGGTTTTAGTGTTATATGCAAAAACAAATTTGGCCTACCTGTGGGCCCGTAACATTTTTAGAAACTGACTCTCATTGTGTCATAATTTTCCCCAAATGGTAATGAAATATGAAAATTATACTATTTGAGCTTTCCAACAATATATAGTTTGTCAATATTTAGGTTTAGAATCTTAGTGTTACCAACACTAATGTGGACAGCGCCACTTAATGTTCATAGTAGGAATAAATGAATATTCACTAAACAGTAATAAAATATTCTGATATAAGATATAAAGTGAGTCCAAAATCAAAATATGTGGTGTAGGACATAAGATATTTTATAAATCACACACTATAAATATGACAAAGATGCAGAAACAGATAGTTGCAATAAAATAAGACTTTTTAATATGGTGAAGAAACAATTTAAAATGATTTGTAAACCCCCCCCACACACACACGCGCACGCACGCACGCACGCACACACACACACACACCCCTGAAAGAGGACTGTTTTCCAGAGATTCTTTCCCGTGGTCCCTTTCTGTAGTTCAAGAGAGGTGAGTTTGGCAACATGGTGGAGCCTTATCTTTAAAAACACAGACACAACCAGTGACAACGAGTCAGACTGATAGTTGTCGATTCCAAACCGAGTCTACTCAATGTCCTCCCTACGAAGGAAAACATCCTCTGTTCCTGTTGACATCTCAGCTTTTTAAAGCTCGGCGGATCACGCAGCTCACAGCACCTTATAATAATAATAATAATAATAATACACATTTATATAGCGCTTTACACAATACTCACAACAGATAAACTCTTGTAATTATTACTTTACTTTACCCCACTCTCCTTGCAGGGTGAACAGCGGCTGGTGCAGTAAACATAGCCTAGCGAACGTTAGCTGGCTACGATTTCAGTACAGTAAAATCAATAAGCTGGCTCTTTCTCAATTTTCTGGTAATATTCTATTCACAAAATACAACCAATAGTAGCGCGATGTTAAAAAGTACTTGTGAAAATAATCCTCCGGGCTCTATTTGCGATCGTCCGCCGATTAGAACAGGAAAATGCTCCACAGTGCTCTGACATCTTATCTGCTGCCATGCAACGAAACTAGGAGAACGACCGGTTTAAGATGGCCGCCGTATTTCTCAGTCCCCAGCGGCCAATAGGGCATCTAGTCTTCTATATATTATCTATGTCCGTAGCTGCATTTTCCGAGTTTCCGAAACTTGGTCATGTGATCGAAAAGTCACGTGATTGTGTGGTCTGTTGTGTTGCGGAATGTGAGCTGCAAACACAATAATAATTTTATAGTTTAGCTGTATGCCAAGTTGGAAATAATATGATTGTAGACGTTTAGCGGAAACGGATTCCTTCGGTTTGAGTCTACAAAAGGTAGGAACAACAAATACTATGAGTACAAATATACTACAATGCAAAACTTTTGGACACAACAAACTTTAACACGCGACGGAGCACCATAAACGTTCTGGGAACAAATTAATGATCAGGTTTTATCATACTGGTAAGTATTTTACTAGCATATACACAGGACAAAATTTTTTTAATAATTTTGTCACTAATTTACTCTTCAATGAAAATCAACCGACTGCGATCAAAGTATTTATTAAAGTTTATTAAGATGCTGTAGTGATGCTATTGTTTATTATTAACCAGCACAAATAGAAAATGTATTTATTTACCACTTGTAGTAAACTTTTCAAATTTTCTACAAGTGGTACCTGAATACATTTTTAAATACATTTTTTAGCACATTTTAGTCATGGTGTCTCAAAATAGCACAGATAAGTACACTTAGATGTTCTTAAGATTATCTTTAGAAGAAAAATGGTAGGAAATATGGGATAAGGACATGAAGGGTAGACATTTGTATAAAATTAGAAAATATGTAGAGACTAACAAGAGTATAAGGGGAAGAAACAGGAAGGAAGAGGTTATGTTAACAAGATTAAGGCTTGGTCATTCAGGATAAAATGCAACATCAGCTTTAGTAGGAGTGTATGAGAGTAGAACATGTAATATGTCATTGTAGGAACATATACAGGAGAGCACAGAATTAATGGAGTATCTTAGTATTAATGGATAAAAGGATTTAGATTTGGGGTATATATTAGGAGTGGAAGTTAAAGGGATACTCCATCATTTTGTCATATTAAACTATGTTATTACCTTAACCAAGAAGAGTTGATGCATACCCAGGGTCCGAAATTAAATTTTTGGCTCACCTGCCACAGGGACTGGTAGATGAAAAAATCCACCAGCCAAGCATATTTTTTACCGGCCAGAATAATAAACAGCCTTTTTTTGTCACATACACATTAATTTAATTTGCTGTGTTCATGGTCACGAATGTTCTCAAGTTTTTTCGTTTAATTTCCGATGACAAATGAGTTGTTTTTGTTTTTGTTGTTCTTTAGCATACTGGCGACACACCGAACAACTCATCACGACAGCGTCAGAATCATATTTTAGCCAGCCTCTTGAAACTAAACTCTCCATACCTCCATTTCTCACAAAACTTGAACTTTTTATTTAACTTATCCCCCTTTTCATCTGTGAATTTTCATTTCCAAGGTTGACTGACTCCTGGTAAATGTCGCCACATATCAGGTGCAGACCGCAAGTTAGCTGCAGTACTAGCTAGCAACAGACCGTCTCTAGTGCTTCAAGTCTCGCAAGACTTGGAGCGTAGAGACATTGGCCCTCATTTATCAAAAGTGCGTACACCTGGCGTACACCCAAAACCACGGTGACTTTGAGATTTATCAATATGGACGTTGGCGTACGGCACGCTCAAATCCTACGCCAGCTCAGGAGGTGGTGTACGCACATTTTGAGTTAGTGCAGAAATGCGCAAACAATTCCTAACACCACAAAACGCACTGACAAACTAAAATATATTATATATTATGACCCACTGTAAAAAAACAAAAACATAGTAATTATAAACTTCAGTGTTTATTTTTATGCAACATGTACTTCAATGTTTAATTTGTGAGACTTTACCAAAGCATTTGATTTGTAGGCATATGTATTCCTTCAGTTGAGAGCCTGGGCGCTTTACCTGACGTTTCAGGGCAAAGCATGTGAGCGGAGCCTTGAGCGGTGCGGTAATAATACCATAAAAGCGCCTCTCTAAAAATTCCGCTCGCCCAGCACCGCTCGTTGAACCCAGAACGCCCTTTGATAATTTGCTAGTTCGAGAATCTGTAAAAACGTCTAGCAATAAGTTATGGAATTCAAGCCTTATACATAAATGTAAAGTAAAAATCAAAGTTAAGATTGGACAGGAAGAAAAAATTGAAAGGGAGTGCGGAGAGACTGTAAAAGTTAGCAAATATTCATCCTGGAATCTGAAGCGGCACATTGCAAGAAAGTGCAAGGATGTAATAATGCATCAAAAGGTAAGCTAGTTACATACCATTCGATGATAAATAAATAGCTACACATGAATAGGTAAGGTAAAATGCTTGTGTTGAATGGAGCCATAAATCCGATCATGATGAAATGCGGACAAAATCATGGCCACGAATTATCTTTTATGCTACATTATGGACACTTCTTTTTCTTATTTAGTCTAAAGTATGGCCATAAATATAAAATTCATTCCCAATATTCAACAGTTTGTTCCTTGGAATTAATTATTATAATATTTCGTAATTACTATTACAATTATTATTACTTCAAATTATGAATTAGCCTAGTAAAACATGTGGATGTCGTGGAAACAAATTGTTAATTTGAATTATATCCGGAGCTCCATATCAAACTGGATCTTAGCTAACAAACAACTGTATGTAAATACAGAAAAACACACTACAAAAGTTACTACATCATTTTAAAATATTATTTTTAAAAAACTTAACCGAACCATTAAGCAGACATATAATTTAGATGTAGGCAACAGTAAATAATAATAATAATAATAATAAATAATTATTCTTCTAAATATCAATTAAGTGTCATTAATAATAAAAATAATAATACAAATATTACAAAACGTCATGCAATTAATAATGTGTCTTTCATCCCGCTCTTTAAACTCCCAACTAAAACTATTTTGTTTCTTTCCACTTCCCTGGTTTCTCTTCTTTGCCGTCTTCCATGTGTCAATGTCGTAAAATGAGGGCGTGGGGGAGGTGGAGACTTGAATTTATATGGGCGTGTTATTCTAATGACGATCGTTTTCAGCCGCGGCATTTATGAAGCGCAGATATTGCTTACACCTGAATTTCAGAGGTACGCACAGCTTCATAAATCAGGCGGTGAGAGGAGTGTAAGCATAATCTTACGCCAACATATACGCCCGTTTCTACGCAAGAATGATAAATGAGGGCCATTCTGTGGCTAGCTCACCTCGGCCCCAGATTAGTTACTGGCAAACACATTATACTGCATTACTATTTTGGTATGAAAATCACCCGCCAGTGTGGCGGATAGCCTTTTGAATTTAGTCGCCAAACGGAAAATCTACCCGCATTTGGCGCTTGACTGGTGTTAATTTCGGACCCTACCTCTATCATCTTAGTGCGTGCACTTAATCGCTGTGGCGAGCGGCGACACTTTAATAGCACTTAGCTTAGCCCAGTTCATTCAATGGTACCAAACAGAGATGAAGTTAGAAATGACCAAACACATCAACGTTTTTCCTATTTAAAATGAGTAGTTATACGACCAAGTATGGTGGCACAAAAGAAAACGTACCATTGAAAATGGTAACTAATGTATGATGGAATAGCACTTTTGGGAGAACTTCGACTCTGCGCGGAGTTTTACCGCACCGAGTCGAAGTACTCCCAGAAGTGCTATTCCGCCATACATTATAGTTACCCTTTTTAACCCGCTTAGAAAAGTGTCACGTTTTATTTTGTGCCACCATACTTGGCCATCGGCTGCCCTGATTTCTAAATTTCGGAATCCGCATCGGCCAGAGAAAAAAAAACATATCTGTCGACCTTAGGTACTCGGTACCCAAGTCTGTACCACAGTGTGTAAAAAAATGAACAATTATACTTTAACGTTTATTTTAATATTAAAACATTTCAACATTATAGAAAACTTTTAAGAGCTTCTGTTTAGGTTGTCTGTGTTAATGTTTGTTGACTTTTCTCCTGACTCTCTTGGTGTACATCCTCCTCTAGCTGACACTGTCAAAAAGAGAGAGAATAAGAAATATATTTTATTTATTCAATTCAATTCAATTTTATTTATATAGCGCTTTTCACAAGTGTTAATTGTTGCAAAGCAGCTTTACATGAGAAGATGTAGAGGAGAACACAGAAAATCAATAGATAGTATAAGAAGTAGAATATAGCGGCTAAGGTTAAAACCGTACAAGCGTGCATATTAATAATATAATGTATACAGTAAAGTGCTAAGTTAAGCCAAAGTTGGCTGACTCTCCCTGGGACTAAAAAACCCCCTTAGGAGAAACCCCGGTGGGAAAAACTCCTAGAAGGACAAAAAACCCTAGGGAGAAATTAATATATATTTATATATATAGACACGGTAAGGATAGGAAGCGGGTAAGCGGATTAAACTGGTTCAGCCGGTGGTCGTTGGTCACGCATCGGCTGGGCATCACGTTGAAGGACAGCCAGTAGATCAGTGGTGCGATGACCTTCACAGCAGCAGGAACTGGTCTGTTTGTCTCATTGTCCTCGGGGTCGAGGACAAGACAGGGAGACAAAAACAGAATTCTATTAGCGAATTCTATTAGCGTAGTTCACATGTAATGCAAGTGTCATACATTATAGTGGTTTAATTCAGCTCGGTTCCAGACAAGCTAACTATTGCGGCAATAGCATATTACCCGTATAAGGTATGTGAGTGCTTTGCTCTAGACAAAAATAACTACTGCGGGAAAAGTACATTTACTGGACATGTTATGTGAATGCTTTGTTAAAGAAGAATGTCTTAAGTTTAGATTTAAATTGATCGGCTGTGTCTGATACTCGAACATTATTTGGTAAATCATTCCAGAGCTTAGGGGCTAAGTAGGAAAAGGATCTACCACCTTTAGGGTGTTTTCACATATAGTTCATTTTAAAAGAACCAAACCCAGTTCACTTAAAGTGAACCAGAAAAGGAACTAGCCGAATGTGACCTCAGTCCTTTTGGTGTTCACAATATAGTGAACTCAAAAGAGGACCCAGTTCTTTTTTTAGTCCTCTTCAGAACTGAAGTGATCTCAGACCCTTTCTTGTTCACATCACAACTTCATAAGAACTCAGACCCCAGCTTTCTGTGCAGCAGTTTATTTTGATACAGTGTTAAAACCATACGCGAACCGGACCGGGAACTCATTGATTTCACATATCAAAAAGAAATCGAACCACAAAAGAACCCAAAAGCGAACCGTACTCAGACCACCTCCAGATGTGGTCTGAGTTCGGTTCGCTTTTGGGTCCTTTTAGGGGGGTCTGAGATCACTTGGTTTATTCACATATACACCCTGAACTGCTCTGAGAGCGTTTGGAGGGCTCAAACGAACCAGGTGTGAAAACACCCTTAGGGCGCACTCACATTATCCAAACCAAACCGCGCTCGGGCGCGTTTGACCCCCAAAGCCTGGTTTGTTTGACTAGTGTGATCGCTTCGTTCCGCGCCCGGGCGCGGATTGTTTAATCGCGCCGCGGCTGGGTTGCAGAGGTGGGCCGGAGCGCGGTTCACTTGGGCTCAGGCGCGGAAGGCTGTGGTGTGAGCGCAGTCGCGCCTGAGCGCGATTCAAAAGGTGAAGACGTCAGTTGCGCGACCACTCACCTTCATCTGCCTCCGTAAAAACCTTTTGATGCGCGCAGCGGGGTTACGTTAATGTCCGAGCTGCGCACGTGACAGATCAACTAAGCAATATGATGACATGTGAGAGGGCTGTCTGTAATCGCGCACCAAACGACTCCGAATAAAAACACAGACTTATCATTACAGTGGGTTCCAGTGTTAAGAGAGCGCTTTACTTCCTGCTTTTTCAAAACAATCGCATCTTAATGACGAAAGCGCGCCTGGACTCGGATCGATAAGAAGTACAGTGTGAGTGCGTGCACCTGGGGGAGTAGGGAGGGGTGGCAATCGCGCCCAGGCATGGTTTGGTTTGGTTGGGATAATGTGAGTGCGCCCTTAGACACTTTTGATATTCTAGGGATAATTAAGTGACCAGAATTTTGTGAGCGCAGTTTACGTGATGGATTGTATTCTGATAGTAGTTCTTTAATATACGAGGGCGCTAGGCCATTTAAGGCTTTGTAGGTGATTAGTAATATTTTAAATTGTATGCGATATTTAACTGGTAGCCAGTGTAAAGATGCCAGAATTGGACTGATGTGGTCATACTTTTTAGATCAAGTAAGCACTTTTGCGGCGGCGTTTTGATCCAGCTGTAGCTTGTTTACCTGATTTGCATGGCATCCCCCGAGTAACGAGTTACAATAGTCTATTCTAGAGGTCATAAAAGCATGGATAAGCTTTTCTGTAGAGTTGTTCCGATTCCGATACCAGTATCGGAAATGCGGCCGATACCACAAAAAATTCTGGCATCGGAATCAGCGAGTACTTGAACCCATGTACCGATCCGATACCATTTTCTTACTAAACCTTGTTATGCCCGTTATAGCTACTAACGCTGCAAAGCGAAACTAATTTCTTCTTCTCTGCTCTGAATGCAAACGCCAGGAAGTTACCACATGCGTGACCAACCACTGTTTACTTAGAGCGGCAAAGAAATGAAAGCATGCAGCTGTATGTCCGCTGTTTGTTAGTATTTCAGACTAATAAAACATCGACATGTCTCAACGGAATCCGCGCCCACAGATTTTGGCAGAGAACTCAGCGGATTTAATGCCCGTGATCGACAAGCACACATACCCCGCGCTTGAGCGCGTTTGTGAGTGACCAGTACTGTCATTGACAACAAGTACACATACATAGCCTCGCACGTTTGTGAGCAGCATTGATAAGTACATAAACCCTGCGTGTGCTGTTTGCTGTGATTGTTTTTAATGATAAGAGCATGAACCGTTTGATATTTGAGATGAAATAAAACTTACCACTGAGTTTCACCGCAGATCTTTCTTGTCTGTGTCGTCTATGTGACGCGAAAGTCAGCACATCATCATTTCAAATCAGTTTACAAGACGAATGCTCTTGTTATGTTTAACTCTTTCCCCGCCATTGACGAGATATCTCGTCAATCAAGAGAAAACGCTTCCCCGCCAATGACGAGTTTTTCCGTCTTTCCGCAATACCGTTATTATCCACTAGGTGGTGCCCTTCCGCAACTTTTTAAACCCGGAAGTATTGCCCTATGGCAAGCGGCTGCATGTCCGTGTCTGTTTTAAAGATCGCTCTGAATGGGATCTCTATGAAAAGTCCGTCACAAAAATGGAATTATCTCTGCTTTTTGCTCAAAATGTGGTGTTTTTGCAGAAACCTACCCATATTCAAAAGCTGATTACAAAGTAACTACTGAAGGTAGAATGAAACATTTTTTTTGTTTGAAAACAGGGGGTCTGTTCTTTCATTTGGTATATTGTATGTTTATATATTTGAAGAAGAACATTTTCTGGAAGACATTTAACTTTTGTGAAAATCATGAAAAACGCTGGCGCTGGCTGGCAACTTTTTTTAAAAACGCGGGCGGTGAAAGAGTTAATATAAAGTTTACATTGCGTTGTAAAAATGATGAAATTATCTTCATACGTGCTTAATTCATAATGAGAACGTTTACACAAGCTTTTTTATTCTGCTATAATATATATAAACAATAATATATGTCATTTTATATAGGCTACAAACTATAATTCTATCTTGACATGCACATTATCTGGTTCATGTTGGTCCAGTTTAATTCAGAGGACTCATTGGTTTGTTGTATTTATTTTAATTTTAAGCCTTTAAAAAGTAATTATTTTAGATGCAATTTTGTAATATTTAATAGCTTAAATTCTCTATTTTTTTCTAAAAACATTTATAATCATCCCACAGAATTCCGCAGATTTTTCAAATTATTCTAAAACTAAAATACCCTTTCAGTGTACAGTGTTAGATTTGTGGCTCGTTTTCTCTTAGGAAAAATAAATATTACTGTCAAATGTACTGTCATCATGTTTTATACAGGAATAACACACCATAAAACAGGAATGAAGCACACCATAAAACAGTTATATCCATTCATACAGGACTAGTAGTATGTATAGCTGTATATTTTACAGATACACACCCAGGTATCGGATCGGTACTCGGTATCGGCCGATACCCTGAGCCCAGGTATCAAAATCGGTATCGGGAAGAGAAAAATGGTATCGGAACTAAGCATGGGCCGGTATAAGATTCTGGTGGTATGATAACCTTTAGCAAAAATACCACGGTTTCACGGTGTTGCGGTATTGCCATTGCAACACTAAAATGTGTTATTTTCAAATGCCAGGTACAATTAAGCCTTTAAATTATAATATGCTTTCAAAACATATATAATATTTTCGTAATGTATATTAAATGTAAACATCAAATCAATCACATGACTTCATGATTTAATGAATTTTGTATAAGCACAGCTCATACCTTGGAGACGGTATCACAGAACATTTTAGTGGTTTTGAAACCTTGACCGTTTTAAACCTCGGTATACCTTGAAACCGGTAACCGGCCCATGCCTAATCGGAACATCTCTACTTTTCTGCATCTGATGCAGACAGCATATGGCGTATTTTTGAGATATTTCTAAGATGGAAGAATGCTGTGCGGCAGACGTTGGAGATATGACTACCAAAAGCTAGATTGCTGTCGAACATCACGCCTAAATTCTTAACCATGGAAGATGGCACAACCGTGCAGCCATCTATGGGCAACTTGTAATCTGACATATTATGTTTGTAGCGATTCGGTTCAATAATAAGTATCTCTGTCTTATTGGAGTTTAGCATAAGAAAGTTATGTGCCATCCAGTCCCTAATATCACTAATGCAGTCTGTTAGCTTAGAAAACTGGTGGATTTCGCTAGGATGCGACGAGATGTAAAGCTGGGTATCATCCGCATAGCAGTGAAAACTTATGTTATGTTTCCTGATAATGTCTCCTAGAGGTAACATATATAGGATAGGGCCTAGAACTGATCCCTGAGGTACGCCGTATTTAACGGGGGAGTGATATGATTCTTCCTCATTTACATAAACAAAGTGATATCGATTGGTTAGATACTAACCCAGGCTAACGCCTGACCACTGATGCCAACATAGTTTTCTAGTCTATTGAGTAAGATTTTGTGATCTATTCTGTCAAAGGCTGCACTAAGGTCTAGTTATATAACGATTGAGATTTCACCACGATCGGATGTTAATAGGAGGTCATTTGTAACTCTAAGCAGCGCTGTCTCTGTGCTATGGTGGGGCCTGAAACCTGATTGGAACTTTTCATATGTATTATTATTCTTTACGAATGTGCGTAGCAGGCTGGCCACTACTTTTTCTAAAATTTTAGAAAGAAAAGGTAGTTTTGAGATTGGTCTAAAGTTATTAAGATCTCCCTGGTCAAGGTTTGGTTTTTTAATAAGCGGTCTAATAACTGCTAGTTTGAAAGCTTATTAAACATACTGTCTGACAACGACTAATAAATCAGCTAAGGCTACAGGTGCTAAGGTGCATATATAAACACGCATGTGCACACACATACTCTGAATGCAAGCATTAGTTTAATATCACTTACATTGTTGCATGATGAAAATAGTTATTAAAAACCCTTAACATTTCAATAATTATTTAATCCAGTGGCATTAGCCTACATTTTGCTGACAGGATGGCTAAATGGCGATGCATGGTAGCCCATTTATAGATAGTTTATAACGTTGCAAATACAGCGTCATTAACAAATAACTGACTTACACAAAACATTAACATCTAGCATAAAGTTAGCTGGTTACACGGCATAAATGCCAGCTGCCTCAAACAAACATAATATAGGGTCTGGGTTTCATTATAAAATTTAAGTTTTACAGTTTGTATGTGATGTTAATATGAATTAAAACTTACATTTAATTCTTTAAAGAGATCGGGGTGTTTGTCTTTCATAAGCTCCACCAAATTCTATGTTTGATAGCGACAAGAAGGGATTCTCGTGTGCTCGTACGCAATGCTCCAGTACCAGAGAAAGCAAGTTCCGTCATGTTTAAAAAAAAATTCGTATCGACTTGGTACCTAAGTATCGGTTCTCGTGACATCCCTACTGCATATTAATTTGGTTGCCACCTCACCTTTTAAAGCTTAATTCTGTTCTGTACACACACAGTTCAATAATTTATGGGCCTGACAACCACATTCTAGTAGTTAATAAAGTATTTAAACGTGCATCATGGACATGACAAGTCTCTCTTCTGAAAAAATAAATGCCTAGAAGGGGAAAAAGTCTTCTGTATGCTGACAATGACAGAGGCTTGAACTTTTAACCGGACCGCCCACGTCACGTAGAAATGTTTACGACCGGGGTTATCTCCGGGGCGCGTTAAATCATGTCCTCCTACAATAAAAACAGTGTTTACACAAGTGGTCTTCATGAAAACACATTCCATGCTTCCATCATAATTTATATAAGGTGGGGCCCCAATATGTTTAATAAAAGCCAGGGAAATCAGAGTTACGAAAATCACAAACATGGATAGCCCATGCAGCTCGCGCGGTACTCCGGTGAGTGAATGGCAAATTCGCATGGATCATCTCGCTATGGCACCGAAAAAACAGCGTGGGCATATTTGCCCACCATGCATTGGACTTTTAACATGCGCCATTTTGGAATGCGTGACATCATTATAATCTGCCATGTTGGCATGGTTTGAGCACCCTCTCTACAAATTATTTTGATCAGGAGATGAAATTGAAATATTGTGAAATCCTCTCATTGAATAGTTTCATTAAACACACATTTTTAGGTGAAATGATTAAAGAAATTAAGTGTTCTTTCTTTTCTTTTAAACGTCATCCTGGCTTCTAAGGGCTATATTCATGGTGAGAATAAACTGTAATTATATAAATTAAGACTAGAAAAGATGTTTAAAATGAACTTTCTCTAAAAATCTTAGAACTATGTATGGATACGTATTTATCAACATAATAAAAAAGGTTTTTCACAGCGGCAGATAAAATACAATCTTAAAGAATAAAGAACAATGAATTCTGTCAAGATTAACATTTTGTAGGATTTTCTCCAGAGAGTAAAAAACAATGCATAAATATATCAAGCAGCGATACGGGGCCAAGCAACAATGGTCCTGCAACACACCATGAAGCCAAAAGGACATGCAATTGAAGAATGCAATGTAGCAGATATGTATGGAAACTTACAGGACTCAGAGATGAAAATGCACATAATAAATAAATAAAATTTTTGAAGTAAAATATTTATTTGCATGCTGAAAGAAGGACCAATTAGTCCAATGCTGACCAAGAAAACAATTGAACCACCAAAGCATCATACTTGTAACACATGAGACTTAAACCAAAAGAGCACAAACAAAATAATACCAGAAAAAATTATAAAGTAAAATACAAATAATGAATTGAAGCTTTTGACTCTAAAGTAAGAGAATTCAATCGTTGTCCTACAGAGGATTTGAACCCACGATCTCCAGGTCTCTTGCCTGTCACTCATGTGGTTGAGCTACAGGGGAGACATGCTTACATACAGCTGCTTAAGCTAGGTAGCTGAAGTAACAGTGTGTATGTTCAAGTTTGGAGAGATTTTTTTCAAGAACAGAATATTTTTTTAAAACCCCTGTAGGTAATCAAACCTGTTCGAACATTTGACTCTATATGACACAAATTTGTCAACTATTTTTATTGCTCATTAATACAATTCATTAATACTGTATTTTTCAAAATGACCGCTACTGCATTTTTGAACTGGTGGTGGTGCTTGGCCACCAAATTATTGCAAGCAGTGCAGAACATATAAAACAGACTGGTTGAGAATAATAGGTGAGAATTAAATCAAAACAAAATCTTAATAGAAAAACATAACACATGCATCAGACAATTTATATGAGAAATTACAATTTATATGAGAATCAGATATTTTAAGTGAGAAGAGTTAAAGTTTAAGTCAAGAAAACATGTTGTATAGGAATGCACAACATGTTATAATACAGTCATAATAATTTAATATGACAAAGAGACAATGTCACAGGGACTGTCAACTTTGGACAGGTATTTCTCGGGAATGGCAGAAAATATCAAAAATGTGTTTAGTCATTTCTGTGCGGATTACTCCAAAGATTATGTGAGCAGAGTCTGGCATAAAATAGACTTAATTTGCAAAAGTAGTAGGGAAAAAACTACTTCACATATGCTATGAAATAAGATATGAACAGAATGTTGGAAACTGACAAATGAGATATCATTGCAATCAACATAAACCAGTGAATAAAAATTCACAAAGAAAATGAATATCAGACAAAGTTTTCAGAAGTTATAGGCTGTTTTATATAGTTTATAAACCCTAGTAGGCGCTGTCTTCAGATTTCCCAGGTACCTTCAGGACATCATACCGATGTTCCCTACCAAATTTTGTGCCGATACATTATATAGATAATAGTTATCACAATTTATGACAAAATTCAAAATGGTGGACAGGCAGTTTGGTAATTTCCGGCATAATATATATCGACAGATTTGTCATGAGCCAAGGAATCCATAGACACCAAGATCATAATTTTCTATCAAACATTTAAATGGTTATGGGCAAAAAAAACAATTTTTCATATCTCATGACCCATAGGTGGCGCTGTCCTCAAATTTGGCAGGGTACCCCAGTCCATGGTCCTCGTGAAGGGTACCAAGTTTCATTTCAATTGATCAAAGAATGACCAAGATAAGCAAGCATACAAAGCACAGCAAGCACACAAAGCACAGCAAGCACACAAAGCACAGCAAACACACAAAGCACAGTAAGCTCACAAAGCACAGCAAGCTCACAAAGCACAGCAAACACACAAAGCACAGTAAGCTCACAAAGCACAGTAAGCACACAAAGCATAGCAAGTTCACAAAGCACAGCAAGCTCACAAAGCACAACCAGCACACAAAGCACAGCAAACTCCCAAAGCACAGCAAACTCCCAAAGCACACAAAGCACAGCAAGCACACAAAGCACAGCAAGCACACAAAGCACAGCAAGCACACAAAGCACAGCAAGCACACAAAGCACAGCAAGAACCACCACAATGCAGAGCAACAACAGCAAACATGGAAAAATAGAACACATGTGAACTACAGACAGGTTGAGAAGAATTGATGAGGAAGAACAAAATACCTGACTCAGGTGGGATTCAAACCCAGGAACTCAGAATCTCAATGCATATGATTAACTAGATGCTCCACTCAGTTGACACAGTTCATTAGGCAGCAGAAAAGAGATAACAGTATAATATCAATAAGAATTGTAATAGTTTATAACCCCTAGGTGGCGCTGTACTCTGACTTCCCAGGTACCTTCAGAACATCATGTCGAAGCTCCTTACTAATTTTTGCGCGGATATGTCCAATACTTCAAAAAATATAACAAATTATGTGAAATTTCAAAATGGTGGACAGGCGGTTTGGTCAAACCCGGCATAATACACATCGACAGATGCGGCATGAGGTAAGCAATCCATAGACATCAAGATCATAATTTTCTGACAAACAGTTCAGAAGTTATGGGCAAAAATAGCCTATTTTATTATCTCATGACCCATAGGTGGCGCTGTCACCAAATTTGGCATGGACCCCAAGTTCATGGTCCACATGAAGTGTACCAAATTTCATTTCAATTGATCAAAGAATGACTGAGCTACAGCTTCAGAACCATTTTTGCGTCAACCTCGTTAAGTTTGCGCATTTATTACTTTTGAACAAAGATAAATATCAAAATTCTGTTCAGTCATTTCTATGCGGCTTACTCCAAAGATCATCTGTGCCAAATCTCATAAGAATTGAACAACATTTGAAGGAAGAGTAGCGAAAAAATGGAATACTGTACATTTCAAAATGGCCACTACTGTAATAGGTGGAATTTTACTGTAAGGTATTAAAAGCAACAAGCATGAGGAGAGTAATCACGTGTACTAAGTAGAATTTTCATAGATCAAGCGGATCAGCAGTTATAACCATTTGAACATTGAATTTTTGCACTGGTGGTGGCGCTATAGAGTTAGGACTAGAGACCCCATTTTTGGTCACATGACTTTTTAAGACCACCACTACAACTGTGCCAAATTTCATCATTTTCCTACGTACGGTTCATAGGGCTGCCATAGACTCCCATTGGGGAAGATGAAGAATAATAATACTGACAGTTCCAATAGGTGCCTCAGCACCTTCGGTGCTTGGCCCCTAATAATAATACTAACAATTACAATAGGTGTCTCAGCACCTTCGGTGCTTGACCCCTAAATATAGCTGCAAGCAGCGATTCGGGGCCAAGCACCTTTAGCGCAATGAGCACCCAAAGCACAGCAAGCAACATAGAAGGTATCAATCACCCAATGCTCACTGACCACCCAAGGTGCATCAAGAACACAAAGCGCAGCAAGTTCCCAAAGCGTTGCAATGACAGAGCAGAACCACCGCAGTGCAGAGCAGCAACAGAAAACATGGCAAAAATAGAACATATGTGAACTACAGACAGGTCAAGAAGAATAGGTGGGAAAGAACAAAACTTTAATAGAAGAAATTAACACCTGCCTCAGGTGGGATTCGAACCCATGAACTCAGGATCTCTATGCATACGACTTAGTGGATGCGCCACTCAGCAGACACAGCTCAAGGGGCAGCAGGAAAGAGATTACAGAAATGCAAGCATTGACATATGCCAATCACCAAAGATGTAGAAATGACACCGCAGAGCAGAAATCACAGAAATACAATGTATTTGAGAATCAAAAAGCTCAAGTGAGATTGAAGACAAGAAGAACATTCCGTAGAGTAACGCTATAAAATGTAATATAAAGTAATTAACTATGACAAATAGACAACATCACAGGGACGATCAACTTTACAGAGGTTTTTCTCAAAAAAATTCCTGGGTGCAAGAAAAATCTGTTCAGTCATTTCTGTGCGGATTGCTCCAAACATTATACGAGCAGAACCTGGCATAAAATAAACAAAATTTGTAAAAGGAGTAGCGAAAAAATCATTTACCATATGCCTTACAATAACACATGAACAGAATGATGGAAAATGACAAACGAGGTATCGTTGCAATCGGCATAAACCAGTGAATACAATTTCACAAAGAAAATTAAAATCCGACAAAGTATTCAGAAGTTATGAGCAGTTCTATAAGAACTGTTATAGTTTATAACCCCTAGGTGGCGCTGTATTCTGACTTCCCAGATACAATCAGGACATCATGCCAAAGCTTCCCACCGATTTTTGCGCCAATATATCCAATACTTCAAAAGTTATAACAATTTATGACAAATTTCAAAATGGCGGACAGGCGGTTCGGTCAAACCCGGCATAATACACATCGACAGATGCGGCATGAGGTAAGGAATCCGTAGACACCAATATCATAATTTTCTGACAAACGATTCAGAAGTTATGCGCAAAAATAGCCTTTTTTACTATCTCATGACCCATAGGTGGCGCTGTCACCAAATTTGGCATGGACCCCCAGTTCATGGTCGACATGAAGCGTACCAAATTTCATCTCGATTGATCAAAGAATGACCGAGATACAGCTTCAGAACCAATTTTGCGTCAATCTCGTTAAGTTCACGCATTAATTACTTTTAAATAAAGAAAAATATCAAAATTCTGTTCAGTCATTTCTATGCGGTTCACTCCAAAGATCACATGTGCCAAATCTCATAAGAATTGAACCAAATTTGAAGGAGGAGTAGCGAAAAAACGAAATACTGTACATTTCAAAATGGCCGCTACTGTAATGGGTGGAGTCTTACTGTAAGGTATTAAAAACAATAAGCATGAGGAGAGCAATCACGTGTACTAAGTAGAATTTTCATAGAGCAAATGGATCATGAGTTATAACCATTTGAACATTGAATTTTTGAGATGATGGTGGCGCTATAGAGTTACTGCTAGAGACCCCATTTTTGGCCACATGACTATTTATGACCACCACTACAACTGTGCCAAATTTCATCATTTTCCTACATACGGTTCATAGGGCTGCCATAGACACCAATGGCTAAGAAGAAGAAAAAAGTACAATTCCAATAGGTGTCTCAGCACCTTCGGTGCTTGACCCCTAATAATACTAACAATTACAATAGGTGTCTCAGCACCTTCGGTGCTTGACCCCTAATAATAATACTAACAGAAACAATAGGTGCCACAGCACCATAGGTGCTTGGCCCCTAATAATACTAACAAATATAGCTGCAAGCAGCAATTGCGGGGTCAAGCACCTTCAGCGCAATGAGCACCCAAAGCACAGCAAAAACCACACGACGCAGCAAATGCGCAAAGCGCAGAAAGCGCGCAATACAGAGCCCGAACCCGAAGCAAAGCAAATGCAGAGCAGAACCACTGCAGTGCGGAGCAACAACAGTAAAGATGGCAAAAATATAACACGTGTGGAAAACCAGACAGGTCGAGAAGAACGTGTTAAAGGGAACACAAAGGAAATCTCAATAAGTGAAAGTAAGAGCTGGGATTCGAACCCATGACCTCAGGTTCCCAAAGCAACGCACTAACCGCATGCGCCACTGAGTAAACGATTAAACCACTGAGTTGGTGTGTCCAAGCTATAGAATAGAGATTTAGAACTTTAAACATTGATATACAGCAATTACTAAAAGTGCAGAAATGACAACAGAGAGCACAAATAACTGAAATACAATGTATAGTATGAAAATCACAAAACTTAAGTGAGAAAAAAGTTAAGACAAAAACCACTGCACATGGGATTCAAACCCATGAACTCAGGTTCCCAAAGCACAACAGTTACCGCATCTGCCACTTAGTAAACGATTAAACCACTGAGTTGGTGTGTCCAAGCTATAGAATAGAGATTTAGAGCTGTAAACATTGATATCCAGCAATTACCAAACGTGCAGAAATGACAACAGAGAGCACAAATAACTGAAATACAATGTATTGTAGAAAATCACAAAACTTAAGTGAGAAAAAAAGTTAAGACAAAAACCACTGCACATGGGATTCGAACCCATGAACTCGGGTTCCCAAAGCACAGCAGTTACTGCATCCGCCACTTAGTAAACGATTAAACCACTGAGTTGGTGTGTCCAAGCTATAGAATAGAGATTTAGAGCTGTAAACATTGATATCCAGCAATTACCAAACGTGCAGAAATGACAACAGAGAGCACAAATAACTGAAATACAATGTATTGTATGAAAATCACAAAACTTAAGTGAGAAAAAAAGTTAAGACAAAAACCACTGCACATGGGATTCGAACCCATGAACTCGGGTTCCCAAAGCACAGCAGTTACCGCATGCGCCACTGAGTAAACGATTAAACCATTGAGTTGGTGTGTCCAAGCTATAGAATAGAGATTTAGAGCTGTAAACATTGATATCCAGCAATTACCAAACGTGCAGAAATGTCAACAGAGAGCACAAATAACTGAAATACAATGTATAGTATGAAAATCACAAAACTTAAGTGAGAAAAAAGTTAAGACAAAATATCACAGCCCATGGGATTCAAACCCATGACCTCAGAATCTCATGGCATGTGGTTAACCAGATGCGCAACTCAGTTAACACAGCTCAAAGGGCAGCAAAAAACAGCTTAGGTGCTGCAAGGATTGACATATGCCAATCAAGACAGATGCAGAACTGACAGTGCAGAGCAGAACTAACAGAAATACAATGTATATGATAATCAAAAAGCTCAAGTGAGATTGAAGACAAGAAGATCATTCTGTATAGTAATGCTATACAATGTAATATACAGTCACATTAATTTACTATGACAAATAGACAACGTCACAGGCACGGTCAACTTTGGAGTGGTATTTCTAAGAAAAAGAAAACAGAATATCAAAAATCTGTTCAGTCATTTCTGTGCGGATTGCTCCAAACATTATACGAGCAGTACCTGGCATAAAATAAACAAAATTTGTAAAAAGAGTAGCGAAAAAATCATCTACCATATGCTTTACAATAACACATGAACAGAATGTTGGAAAATGACAAACGAGGTATCGTTGCAATCGGCATAAACCAGTGAATACAATTTCACAAAGAAATTAATATCAGACAAAGTATTCAGAAGTTATAAGCAGATCCATAAGAACTGTTATAGTTTATAACCCCTAGGTGGCGCTATACTCTGACTTCCAAGGTACCTTCAAGACATCATGCTGAATCTCCCTACTGATTTTTGCACGGATATGTCCAATAGTTCAAAAGATATAACAATTTATGACAAATTTCAAAATGTCGGACAGATGTGTGTGGTCAAGCCCGGCATAATACACATCGACAGATGCGGCATGAGGTAAGCAATCCATAGACATCAAGATCATAATTTTCTGACAAACGATTCAGAAGTTATGCGCAAAAATAGCCTATTTTATTATCTCATGACCCATAGGTGGCGCTGTCATCAAATTTGGCATGGACCCCCAGTTCATGGTCGACATGAAGCGTACCAAATTTCATCTCGATTGATCAAAGAATGACCGAGATACAGCTTCAGAACCAATTTTGCGTCAATCTCGTTAAGTTCACGCATTAATTACTTTTAAATAAAGAAAAATATCAAAATTCTGTTCAGTCATTTCTATGCGGCTCACTCCAAAGATCACATGTGCCAAATCTCATAAGAATTGAACCAAATTTGAAGGAGGAGTAGCGAAAAAACGAAATACTGTACATTTCAAAATGGCCGCTACTGTAATGGGTGGAGTCTTACTGTAAGGTATTAAAAACAATAAGCATGAGGAGAGCAATCACGTGTACTAAGTAGAATTTTCATAGAGCAAATGGATCATGAGTTATAACCATTTGAACATTGAATTTTTGAGATGATGGTGGCGCTATAGAGTTACTGCTAGAGACCCCATTTTTGGCCAAATGACTATTTATGACCACCACTACAACTGTGCCAAATTTCATCATTTTCCTATATACGGTTCATAGGGCTGCCATAGACTCCCATTGGGGAAGATTAAGATTAAGAAGAATAATAATACTAACAGAAACAATAGGTGCCACAGCACCATAGGTGCTTGGCCCCTAAATATAGCTGCAAGCAGCGATTTGGGGCCAAGCAGATTAAGCGAAATGAGCACCCAAAGCACAGCAAACAACATAGAAGGTATCAATCACCCAATGCGCATTGAGCACCCAATCAAAAACACAAGGCGCAGCAAGTACCCAAAACGTAGCAATCACAGATCAGAACCACTGCAGTGCAGAGCAGCAACAGAAAACATGACAAAAATAGAACATATGTGAACTACAGACAGGTCAGGAAGAATAGGTGGGAAAGAACAAAACTTTAATAGAAGAAATTAACACCTGGCTCAGGCTGGATTCGAACCCATGAACTCAGGATCTCTATGCATACGACTTAACAGATGCGCCACTCAGTAGACACAGCTCAAGGGTCAGCAGAAAAGAGCTTACATGCCAAAGAATTCAGAAGTTATAAGCAATTCGATAAGAACTGTTATAGTTTATAACCCCTAGGTGGCGCTGTACTCTGATTTCCTCAGGACATCATGCCGAAGCTCCCTACCGATGTTTGCGCCGATATATTCCATACTTCAAAAGTTATAGCAAATTATCACAAATTTCAAAATGGCGGACAGACGGTTCGGTCAATCCCGGCATAATACACATCGACAGATGCGGCATGAGCCAAGGAATCCGTAGACACCAAGATCATAATTTTCTGACAAACGATTCAGAAGTTATGCGCAAAAATAGCCTTTTTTCCTATCTCATGACCCATAGGTGGCGCTGTCACCAAATTTGGCATGGACCCCCAGTTCATGGTCGACATGAAGCGTACCAAATTTCATCTCGATTGATCAAAGAATGACCGAGATACAGCTTCAGAACCAATTTTGCGTCAATCTCGTTAAGTTCACGCATTAATTACTTTTAAATAAAGAAAAATATCAAAATTCTGTTCAGTCATTTCTATGCGGCTCACTCCAAAGATCACATGTGCCAAATCTCATAAGAATTGAACCAAATTTGAAGGAGGAGTAGCGAAAAAACGAAATACTGTACATTTCAAAATGGCCGCTACTGTAATGGGTGGAGTCTTACTGTAAGGTATTAAAAACAATAAGCATGAGGAGAGCAATCACGTGTACTAAGTAGAATTTTCATAGAGCAAATGGATCATGAGTTATAACCATTTGAACATTGAATTTTTGAGATGATGGTGGCGCTATAGAGTTACTGCTAGAGACCCCATTTTTGGCCAAATGACTATTTATGACCACCACTACAACTGTGCCAAATTTCATCATTTTCCTATATACGGTTCATAGGGCTGCCATAGACTCCCATTGGGGAAGATTAAGATTAAGAATAATAATAATACTAACAGAAACAATAGGTGCCACAGCACCATAGGTGCTTGGCCCCTAATAAATATAGCTGCAAGCAGCAATTGCGGGGTCAAGCACCTTCAGCGCAATGAGCACCCAAAGCACAGCAAAAACCACACGACGCAGCAAATGCGCAAAGCGCAAAAAAGCGCGCAATACAGAGCCCGAACCCGAAGCAAAGCAAATGCAGAGCAGAACCACTGCAGTGCGGAGCAACAACAGTAAAGATGGCAAAAATATAACACGTGTGGAAAACCAGACAGGTCGAGAAGAACATGTTAAAGGGAACACAAAAGGAAATCTCAATAAGTGAAAGTAAGAGCTGGGATTCGAACCCATGACCTCAGGTTCCCAAAGCAAGGCACTAACCGCACGCGTCACTGAGTAAACTATTAAACCACTGAGTTGGTGTGTCCAAGCTATAGAATAGAGATTTAGAACTGTAAACATTGATATCCAGCAATTACCAAACGTGCAGAAATGACAACAGAGAGCACAAATAACTGAAATACAATGTATAGTATGAAAATCACAAAACTTAAGTGAGAAAAAAGTTAAAACAAAAACCACTGCACATGGGATTCAAGCCCATGAACTCAGGTTCCCAAAGCACAGCAGTTACCGCATGCGCCACTGAGTAAACGATTAAACCACTCAGTTGGTGTGTCCAAGCTATAGAATAGAGATTTAGAGCTGTAAACATTGATATCCAGCAATTACCAAACGTGCAGAAATGACAACAGAGAGCACAAATAACTGAAATACAATGTATTGTATGAAAATCACAAAACTTAAGTGAGAAAAAAAGTTAAGACAAAAACCACTGCACATGGGATTCGAACCCATGAACTCGGGTTCCCAAAGCACAGCAGTTACCGCATGCGCCACTGAGTAAATGATTAAACCACTGAGTTGGTGTGTCCAAGCTATAGAATAGAGATTTAGAGCTGTAAACATTGATATCCAGCAATTACCAAACGTGCAGAAATGTCAACAGAGAGCACAAATAACTGAAATACAATGTATAGTATGAAAATCACAAAACTTAAGTGAGAAAAAAGTTAAGACAGAATATCACAGCCCATGGGATTCAAACCCATGACCTCAGAATCTCATGGCATGTGGTTAACCAGATGCGCAACTCAGTTAACACAGCTCAAAGGGCAGCAAAAAACAGCTTAGGTGCTGCAAGGATTGACATATGCCAATCAACACAGATGCAGAACTGACAGTGCAGAGCAGAACTAACAGAAATACAATGTATATGAGAATCAAAAAGCTCAAGTGAGATTGAAGACAAGAAGATCATTCTGTATAGTAATGCTATACAATGTAATATACAGTCACATTAATTTACTATGACAAATAGACAACGTCACAGGCACGGTCAACTTTGGAGTGGTATTTCTAAGAAAAAGAAAACAGAATATCAAAAATCTGTTCAGTCATTTCTGTGCGGATTGCTCCAAACATTATACGAGCAGTACCTGGCATAAAATAAACAAAATTTCTAAAAGGAGTAGCGAAAAAATCATTTACCATATGCTTTACAATAATACATGAACAGAATGTTGGAAAATGACAAACGAGGTATCGTTGCAATCGGCATAAACCAGTGAATACAATTTCACAAAGAAATTAATATCAGACAAAGTATTCAGAAGTTATAAGCAGTTCCATAAGAACTGTTATAGTTTATAACCCCAAGGTGGCGCTGTACTCTGACTTCCCAGGTACCTTCAGGACATCATGTCGAAGCTCCTTACTAATTTTTGCGCGGATATGTCCAATAGTTCAAAAAATATAACAAATTATGTGAAATTTCAAAATGGCGGACAGGCGGTTCGGTCAAACCCGGCATAATACACATCGACAGATGCGGCATGAGGTAAGCAATCCATAGACATCAAGATCATAATTTTCTGACAAACAGTTCAGAAGTTATGGGCAAAAATAGCCTATTTTATTATCTCATGACCCATAGGTGGCGCTGTCACCAAATTTGGCATGGACCCCAAGTTCATGGTCCACATGAAGTGTACCAAATTTCATTTCAATTGATCAAAGAATGACTGAGCTACAGCTTCAGAACCATTTTTGCGTCAACCTCGTTAAGTTTGCGCATTTATTACTTTTGAACAAAGATAAATATCAAAATTCTGTTCAGTCATTTCTATGCGGCTTACTCCAAAGATCATCTGTGCCAAATCTCATAAGAATTGAACAACATTTGAAGGAGGAGTAGCGAAAAAATGGAATACTGTACATTTCAAAATGGCCGCTACTGTAATGAGTGGAGTTTTACTGTAAGGTATTAAAAGCAACAAGCATGAGGAGAGCAATCACGTGTACTAAGTAGAATTTTCATAGATCAAGCGGATCAGAAGTTATAACCCTTTGACCATTGAATTTTTGCACTGCTGGTGGCGCTATAGAGTTAGTACTAGAGACCCCATTTTTGGTCACATGACTTTTTAAGACCACCACTACAACTGTGCCAAATTTCATCATTTTCGTATGTACGGTTCATAGGGCTGCCATAGACGCCTATGGCTAAGAAGAAGAAGAAGCAGAATAATAATAATTAAAACTGCAAGCAGTGATGGAAGGGCCCTCGCACGCATGTGCACCGCCACTCTATGGCCTTAGTAAAGCAATAAACCAGGGGGATTGAAATTTCCGTGGATAAATATAGGTGGATATTCAAAGGAACTTTGAAGTGCCACTACTCCTTTATGCAGCAGGTGGCGCTATGATTGTAATTGATTGTTGTAACATTGATGTGTTGAGGCCAGGACCCTTGTCAAACGTATGATGTCTGTGACAGGTCGGACATTGCATGTCTGAGTTACAACAGCTTTCTCATCGCGAAAAATCTAACTTTGACAGGCCACAACGGACACGCCCCTTTAACGAAATGTCAAGATCTTACCAATTTATCATTGTGAAGTTCCTAAGTTCAGACTGACCAAATATGATGATGATCTGAATACATTTCAATGAGCCGTAAATCACAGTGTAAAACATGTCATTTCCTGCTTCCAGCAGGTGGCGCTATAACTTTTACTGAATATTGCCATGTTGATGTGTTCAGGACAGGACAATTATCAAACTTGTGAAGCGTGGGTCAGGTTGGACATTTTAAACCTGAGTTAGAACAACTTCCTGTTTCATTGAGAAACACAGAAATTTGGCAAGCCGCCACATACACACCCTCCATTGAAATGTCAAGATCTCCGCAATTTAGCATTGCAAAGCCCTTTAGATGACACTCACCAAATATGATGATTATCTGATTAAATTTATAGGAGGAGTTTGTTAAAATACGAAGGCCAGAAATGGCAAAAGTTGCACTCAAATTACAGAGAAAATTCAAAATGGCTGACTTCCTGTGGGGTTTAGAGCTTTGCTCCAAGAGACTTTTTTGTAGGTCTTGGGGTGATACATGATCCTACTGCATTTCGCATTTGTGCGATTAACGTAGCGGGGGGGGCTGCTCTATTTAATTTTTGTAGGTGGCGCTATAGAGCCATTTTAACACCCCAAGTTCTGAAGCCTATATCACATGAAAATATTCGCCACTTTTGACACGTGTGGAACGTTTCATGACTTTTTGAGCTCGTTTAGGCTGTCAAAAATGGGATTCATTTAGCGATACTTTGCGAGGCCGCAACGGACACGCCCTTTAATGAAAAGTCAAGGTCGTTGCTATTTATCATCACACAAGGTCTTGAGATTAGACTGATGAAATATGATGTTGATATGGTTAAATCTCTAAGAGCAGTAAGTCACAGCATAAAAGGTGGTATTTCCTGCTTCCTCTAGGTGGCGCTATGACTGATACTGAATTATGCCATGTTGATGTGTTCAGGCTGGGACCCTTATGAAACGTGTGAAGTTGGGGGCAGATCGGAGTATGTATGTCTGAATTACAACAGCTTCCTGTTTCATGGTGAAACATCACACTTTGCCAGGCTGCCACGGACACGCCCTTCAACGAAAAGTCAAGATCTTTGCAATTTATTATCGCAAAGGACTTAAGATCAGTCTGACCAGATATGATGATGATTTGATTAAATCTCTAAGAGCAGTAAATCACAGCGTAAAACATGGCATTTCCTGCTACCTCTAGGTGGCGCTATGACTGAAGCTGTATATTGGCATTGAAATGTGTTCAGGCCAAGACCCTTATCAAACGTATGAAGCGTGGGGCAGATTGGACATTGTATGCCTGAGTTAGAGCCACTTCCTGTTTCATGGCGAAAATGCAGAAATTTGTCAGGCCGCCACGGACACACCCTCCAACGAAAAGTCAAGATCTCCGCAATTTAACATCGCAAAGGACTTTAGATAAGATTGTCCAAATATGACGATGATCGGATTAAATCTGTAGGAGGAGTTCGTTAAAGTATGAAGCCTGGAAATGACCAAATTTGCACAAAAATCAAGGCAAAAATTCAAAATGGCCGACTTCCTGTTGGGTTTAGAGCTTCGCTCCAAGAGACTTTTTTGTAGGTCTTGGGGTGATAGATGATCCTACCAAATTTCGTATCTGTACGTTTTTCGTAGTGGGGGGGCTCTTCTCATGAAATTTTGCAGGTGGCGCTATCGAGCCATTTCTACACGCCCACTTCTGGCGCCTATGCCACATGTAAATTTTCGCCACTCCTGACATGTGTGCAAAATTTCATGAGTTTTCGAACATGTTTCGCCCCTCAAAAATGCGATTCACTTTGGAGAAGAAGAAGAATAAATAATAATAATAATAAACGGAGCAAAAACAATAGGGTCCTCACACTTGTGTGCTCGGGCCCTAATAATACTAACAATTACAATAGGTGTCTCAGCACCTTCGGTGCTTGACCCCTAAATATAGCTGCAAGCAGCAACTCGGGGCCAAGCACCTTCAGCGCAAAAATTAGCACCAAAAGCAAGCACACAAAACACAGCAAGCTCACAAATCACAGCAAGCTCACAAATCACAGCAAGCTCACAAAGCACAGCAAGCACACAAAGCACAGCAAGCTCACCAAGCACACAAAGCACAGCCAGCACACAAAGCACAGCAGGCACACAAAGCACAGCAGGCACACAAAGCACAGCAAGCTCACAAAGCACAGCAAGCTCACAAAGCACAGCAAGCTCACAAAGCATAGCAAGCACACAAAGCACAGTAAGCTCACAAAACACAGCAAGCACACAAAGCATATCAAACACACAAAGCACAGCAAGCTCAAAAAGCACAACAAGCTCACAAAGCACAGCAAGCTCACCAAGCACAGCCAGCACACAAAGCACAGCCAGCTCACATAGCACAGCAAGCTCACATAGCACAGCAAGCACACAAAGCACAGCAAGCACACAAAGCACAGCAAGCTCACAAAGCACAGCAAGCACACAAAGCACAGCAAGCACACAAAGCACAGCAAGCACACAATGCACAGGAAGCACACATAGCACAGCAAGCTCACATAGCACAGCAAGCACACAAAGCACAGCAAGCACACAAAGCACAGCAAGCACACAAAGCACAGGAAGCTCACAAAGCACAGCAAGCACACAAAGCACAGCAAGCACCATAAAGTGCATCAAACACGCAAGGCTCAGGAATCACAGAGCAGAACCACCACAATGAAGCGCAACAACAGTAAACATGGAAAAATAGAACATATGTGAACTACAGACAGGTTGAGAAGAATTGATGAGGAAGAACAAAACATTAATAGAAAAACCTAATACATGACTCATGTGGGATTCGAACCCAAGAACTCAGAATCTCAATGCAGGTGATTAACTGGATGCGCCACTCAGTTGACACAGTTCATGGGGCAGCAGAAAAAGATTAGATATCTGCAAGGATTGACATATGTCAATCACCAAAAATGCAGAAAAGACACAGCAGAAGCAGAAATAACAGAAATACAATGAACATGAGCTCAAGTGAAATTGAAGACAAGCAGATCATTATGTATAGTAATGCTATACAATGTAATATACAGTCACATTAATTTGCTGTGACAAATAGACAACGTCACAGGCACAGTCACCTTTGGAGTGGTTTTTCTAAGAAAGAGAACATATTATCAAAAATCTGTTCAGTCATTTCTGTGCGGATTTCTTCAAACATTATACGAGCAGAACCTGGCAAAAAATAAACAAAATTTGTAAAAGGAGTAGCGAAAAAATCATATACCATATGCTTTACAATAACACATGAACAGAATGTTGGAAAATGACAAATGAGGTATCGTTGCAACCGGCATAAACCAGTGAATACAATTTCACAAAGAAATTAATATCAGACAAAGTATTCCGAAGTTATAAGCAGTTCCATAAGAACTGTTATAGTTTATTACCCCTAGGTTGCGCTGTACTCTGACTTCCCAGGTACCTTCAGGACATCATGTCAAAGCTCCTTACCAATTTTTGCGCGGATATCTCGAATAGTTCAAAAAATATAACAATTTATGTGAAATTTCAAAATGGCGGACAGGCGGTTTGGTCAAACCCGGCATAATACACATCGACAGATGCGGCATGAGGTAAGCAATCCAAAGACATCAAGATAATAATTTTCTGACAAACAGTTCAGAAGTTATGGGCAAAAATAGCCTTTTTTCATATCTCATGACCCATAGGTGGCGCTGTCACCAAATTTGATATGGACCCCCAGTTCATGGTCCACATTAAGTGTACCAAATTTAATTTCAATTGATCAAAGAATGACTGAGGTACAGCTTCAGAACCATTTTTGCATCAACCTCGTTAAGTTCATGCATTTCTTTCTTTTGAACAAAGATAAATATCAAAATTCTGTTCAGTCATTTCTATGCGGCTCACTCCAAAGATCACCTGTGCCACATCTCATAACATTTTAATCTAATTTGAAGGAGGAGTAGCGAATAAACAAAATACTGTACATTTCAAAATGTCCGCTACTGTAATGGGAGGAGTCTTACTGTAAGGTATTAAAAGCAATAAATGTGAGAAGGGCAATCACGTGTACTAAGTAGTTTTTTCATAGTTCAAATGTATCACCAGTTATAACAGTTCGAACATTGAATTTTTGATCTGCTGGTGGCGCTATAGAGTTACTGCTAAAGACCCTATTTTTGGTCACATGACTTTTTAGGACCACCACTACAACTGTGCCAAATTTCATCATTCTACTACTTACGGTTCATAGGGCTGCCATAGACTCCCATTGGGGAAGAGTAAGAATAATAATAATAATACTAACAATTGCAATAGGTGTCTCAGCACCTTCGGTGCTTGACCCCTAATAATAATAATACTAACAATTACAATAGGTGTCTCAGCACCTTCGGTGCTTGACCCCTAATTACAATAGGTGTCTCAGCACCTTCGGTGCTTGACCCCTAATAATAAAATTACAATAGGTGTCTCAGCACCTTCGGTGCTTGACCCCTAATAATAATACTAACAATTACAATAGGTGTCTCAGCACCTTCGGTGCTTGACCCCTAATAATAATACTAACAATTACAATAGGTGTCTCAGCACCTTCGGTGCTTGACCCCTAATAATAATAATAATACTAACAATTACAATAGGTGTCTCAGCACCTTCGGTGCTTGACCCCTAATAATAATAATACTAACAATTACAATAGGTGTCTCAGCACCTTCGGTGCTTGACCCCTAATAATAATAATAATAATAACAATTACAATAGGTGTCTCAGCACCTTTGGTGCTTGACCCCTAATTAATATCAAACAAAGTATTCAGAAGTTATAACCAGTTCCATAAGAACTGTTATAGTTTATAACCCCTAGGTGGCGCTGTACTCTGACTTCCCAGGTACCTTCAGGACATCATGTCGAAGCTCCTTACTCATTTTTGCGCGGATATGTCCAATAGTAAAAAAATATAACAAATTATGTGAAATTTCAAAATGGCGGACAGGCGGTTTGGTCAAACCCGGCATAATACACATCGACAGATGCGGCATGAGGTAAGCAATCCATAGACATCAAGATCATAATTTTCTGACAAACAGTTCAGAAGTTATGGGCAAAATAGCCTATTTTCATATCTCATGACCCATAGGTGGTGCTGTCACCAAATTTGGCATGAACCCCAAGTTCATGGTCCACATGAAGTCTACCAAATTTCATTTCAATTGATCAAAGAATGACCGAGGTACAGCTTCAGAACCATTTTTGCGTCAACCTCGTTAAGTTTGCGCATTTATTACTTTTGAACAAAGATAAATATCAATTTTCTGTTCAGTGATTTCTGTGCGGCTCACTCCAAAGTTCACCTGTGCCAAATTTCATAACAATTGAACCAAATTTGAAGGAGGAGTAGCGAATAAATAGCCTGGGTGCCAGCCGATCTTAGCCCCGCCCACCACGATTTGAAATACGGGGAAGATCGGTCTGGGGATTCACCGTTGAGGAGCTACTATGAGAATATCAAAACTGGCCGACGAATCAAATTGTGAGGGCGGGCTTTATACGATGATTGACAGATAAACGACAGTAACGTAATGAACCACGTCACCAAAGAGCGCGTGTGTTGAATGGCTGCCGCTGTAGAGTTCAGATGTGTGGATTCTGACATTGAGTCTGTTCTAAAAGATATCGACAGAGCATTGATTTTAAAAGAGGAACAGAGAAACGCGAGCAGGGCATTTGTTGATGTTTTGCCGTCCTTATGGGATTCGGCAAAGGTTGGTCGCAACTGAAATGGGCAACCTTATCATGGCGAGGCAACTCCGCGTGCACGACGAGATGGATATAATTAGCGGTCGTTGCCAGCTTCTTTTCGGAAGCCCGGAATCGTGGTTGTCTAATAAGTGGAGGGACATGCTAGGCTCCAATATTTTCAAGCCAACGTAGGTTATCGTCGTGGATGAAGTTCACCTAACGTACAAATGGTAAGAGATAGTCATACTCTATGACTTAGTAAATACTTCATGTTGTGATATAAACGAAATGTTGTAAACATAGTAGGTGTTGATGTACATTCGCTAACTCAGACTTAGTATAATCACAATGTTAGTGTCGTAGCGAAATAACTAGCAGTTCGGTCAGGCTGCAAAGACGTAATTTCAACATACACTCCATTGCTCTGATTGGTCGTAGGTCTATCCAATTGAGTGCAGAGGCATTTTTCGGTTGAGACACGCCTCATAATTATAGCTCAATGGAGCGGTATCAGACTCAAATTCTGACTAGAATTGAGTATGACAACGTCAGGCTAGCGAATAAACGGAATACTGTACATTTCAAAATGGCCACTACTGTAATGGGTGGAGTTTTACTGTAAGGTATTAAAAACAACAAGCATGAGGAGAGCAATCACGTGTACTAAGTAGAATTTTCATAGATGAAGCGGAACAGCAGTTATAACCATTTGAACATTGAATTTTTGCACTGCTGGTGGCGCTATTGAGTTAGTACTAGAGACCCCATTTTTGGTCACATGACTTTTTAAGACCACCACTACAACTGTGCCAAATTTCATCATTTTCCTATGTACGGTTCATAGGGCTGCCATAGACGCCTATGGCTAAGAAGAAGAAGAAGCAGAATAATAATAATACTAACAATTCCAATAGGTGTCACAGCACCTTCGGTGCTTGACCCCTAATAATAATAATAATAATAATAATAACAATAGCAATAGGTGTCTCAGCACCTTCGGTGCTTGACCCCTAATAATAATACTAACAATTGCAATAGGTGTCTCAGCACCTTCGGTGCTTGACCCCTAATAATACTAACAATTGCAATAGGTGTCTCAGCACCTTCGGTGCTTGACCCCTAATAATAATAATAATAATAATAAATATAGCTGCAAGCAGCAATGCCGGGGCCAAGCACCTTCAGCGCAATGAGCACAGCAAACACCATATGACGCAGCAAATGCGCAAAGCGCAGAAAGCACGCAATACAGAGCCCGAACACGAAGCAAAGCAAATGCAGAACAGAACCACTGCAGTGCGGTACAACATTAGTAAAGATGGCAAAAATATAACACGTGTGGAAAACCAGACAGGTCGAGAAGAACGTGTTAAAGTGAACACAAAAGGAAATCTCAATAAGTGAAAGTAAGAGCTGGGATTCGAACCCATGACCTCAGGTTCCCAAAGCATGGAGCTTACCGTATGCGCCAGTGAGTAAACGATTAAACCTCTGAGTTGGTGTGTCCAAGCTATAGTATAGAGATTTAGAGCTGTAAACATTGATATCCAGCAATTACCAAAAGTGCAGAAATGACAACAGAGAGCACAAATAACTGAAATACAATGTATAGTATGAAAATCACAAAACTTAAGGGAGAAAAAAGTTAAGACAAAAAAACCACTGCACATGGGATTCGAACCAATGACCCCAGGTTCCCAAAGCACGGCACTTACCGCTAGGGGTGGGCCGGTTTGTATTTTTTTTTACAGCGGTCGGTAATCAAAAAATTCCCGCGGTTTTGCGGTTTATTGGCAAGACAACGAGTTAAATAACATGATTTATTTATCTTCAATACAAAACACGTGCAAATTACTTAAGGAACACGTAAAGTGAATATTATTTCCTTCCACATTTCTTCAATTTCAACATTCAACAACTTGAACAATTAATATTATCAGTTTAAAAAAATGTTAACGCATTGTGCGTGTCCACACGTCCTACAGACATTTCGACACTTTTCTATCCTTAATTTGTGAATAGCCTGTAAATGACGAGAATTATTGCTGCCCTGATTGTCTGGTAAAATAACCATTTGTATGAGAAATCACTTGTACTGCATATGTGTCCGTGCTTGAGTATAGCTGGGAAGCTGCACTGAGACGCGTGTGTGTGCGCAAGATGACGCGGTCCGTCTGTCTCGCGCGCACCCGGGCAGTCCGCGTCTGTCTCGCGCGCGCCCGGGCAGTCCGCATCTGTCTCGCGCGCGCACGGGCAGTCCGCGTCTGTTGCGCGTGCTCGGACGGAACGCTTCTGTCCTCGACCCTTACCTAAACATCTGTTTTTTTCACAAACAGAGAAAGAAAACGCAAAAGCAAAACTTTTTGAAATGTGTCCTGCTTTAGAAATGGCCACTGTTGTAGGCTAGATGAAAAAAGAGACAATCTAACCTCTTTGGATATTAATCCTCGGACTGATCGCGTGCTCTTTTTGTTGCGTGAAAATTTGATAATGTATGAAACCTGATTCTGTTGTTGATCTGTTGCGGTTGTTTGCACGTTCAAATTAGATAAAATGTTTGTATTACTTTTAACGAGTGACAGACAATGTCACCTGTATTTCTACTCAATGACAATTTAATATTAAAACCATATCAAGCTGCGTGTGTAACATCCCCACATATACACACAAGTGCAGACCCATGTTTTTTTTGCGGTTATGACGGTGAGGAGCTCAGACCCGCGGCATGGGTCACGTGACCGCGGTATGGCAGTAATCCGGTTACCGCCCCAGGCCTACTTACTGCATGCACCACTGAGTAAACGATTAAACCACAGAGTTGGTGTGTCCAAGCTATAGAATAGAGATTTAGAGCTGTAAACATTGATATCCAGCAATTATCAAAAGTGCAGAAATGACAGCAGAGAGCACAAATAACTGAAATACAATGTATAGTATGAAAATCACAAAACTTAAGAGATAAAAAAGTTAAGACAAAATTCGACTGCACCTGGGATTTGAACCGATGAACTCAGGTTCCCAAAGCACGGCACTTACCGCATGCGCTACTGAGTTAACGATTAAACTACAGAGTTGGTGTGTCCAAGCTATAGAATACAGCTTTACAGGTCTGAGCTCCTCACCGTCATAACCGCAAAAAAAAAAAAAACACTTGAAACATTGGTCTGCACTTGTGTGTATATGTGGGGATGTTATACATGCAGCTTGTTAACAACCGCAACTTGTTAACTGAACATTAACTGATTTGATTTTAATATTAAATTGTCATTATGAGGATTTGTCATTGAGTAGAAATACAGGTGACGTTGTCTGTCACTCGTTAAAAGTAATTCAAAATTTTAACTAATTTGAACGTGCAAACAACCGCAACAGATCAACAACAGAATCAGGTTTCATACATTATCAAATTTTCACGCAACATAAAGAGCACGCGATCAGTCCGAAGATTAATATCCAAAGAGGTTAGATTGTCTCTTTTTTCATCTAGCCTACAACAGTGGCCATTTCTAAAGCAGGACACATTTAAAAAAGTTTTGCTTTTGCGTCTTCTTTCTCTGTTTGTGGAAAAAGACAGATGTTTAGGTAAGGGTCGAGGACAGAAGCGTTCTGTCCGAGCACTCGCAACAGAGGCGGACTGAACAGGCGCGCGCGAGACAGACGCGGACTGCCCGGGCGCGCGCAAGACAGACGCGGACTGCTCGGGCACGCACGAGACAGACGACCGCGTCATCTTGCGCACACACACGCGTCTCAGTGCAGCTTCCCAGCTATACTCAAGCACGGACACATATGCAGTACAAGTGATTTCTCATACAAATGGTTATTTTACCAGACCATCAGGGCAGCAATAATTCGCGTCATTTACAGGCTATTCACAAATTAAGGATAGAAAAGTGGCGAAATGTCTGTAGGACGTGTGGACACGCACAATGCGTTAAATTTTTTTTTAACTGATAATATTAATTGTTCAAGTTGTTGAATGTTGAAATTGAAGAAATGTGGAAGGAAATAATATTCACTTTACATGTTCCTTAAGTAATTTGCATGTGTTTTGTATTGAAGATAAATAAATCATGTTATTTAACTCGTTGTCTTGCCAATAAACCGCAAAACCGCGGGAATTTGTTGCTTACCGACTGCGGTAAAAAAAAATACAAACCGGCCCACCCCTACCGTCAGGACATTTTATCATGGTTAACCGTAAAACCGGTAATCGTCCCATCCCTAGTCATGTTTAATGTGTGACACTTGAGAGCCCTGTGTAGGTCAGGAATTGTGTCAATAGGTGCTTCTCAAATAGGCTGCTTGCAGGAGGCTGCGTCTTTCCTAGACCAGTCCTTTTGAGGCTTTTGAGAACGGCCCACCCGCGTTTTTCATGATTTTCACCAAAGTTTAATGCCTTCCAGAAAATGTTCTTCTTTAAAGATATAAACATACAATATACCAGATGAAAGAACAGACCCGCTGCTTTCAAACAAAAAAAAAACGTCTCATCCTACCTTCAGTGGTTCTTTTGTAATCAGCTTTTGAATATGGGTAGGTTTATGCATAAACACCACATTTTGAGCAAAAAGCAGAGATAATTCCATTTTTGTGACGGACTTTTCATAGAGATCCCATTCAGAGCGATCTTTAAAACAGACACGGACATGCAGCCGCTTGCCATAGGGCAATACTTCCGGGTTTAAAAAGTTGCGGAAAGACGGAAAATCTCGTCATTGGCGGGAACCGTTTTCTCTTAATTGACGAGATATCTCATCAATGGCAGTGAAAGAGTTAAAAAGACGTCAAAACGATTACTTCTCTTAAAGACGTGAAATTCTTGTTGAAAAGTGAAAGGGGAAAATGCGTAATTTTCAGGCCATTGAAAAGAAAAGGCTAAATTTCCATGGCTTGAGTTTAACATAATTTTAAGATTTAAATGTATTATGTAATATATATTTATTATGCTATACTATTATTAGGCTAATAATTAATCTCATAGGACAGCTAACAAAAAAATTAACAATACACATTGATTGACATGCATTCAGTATATCCCCCACCACCAGATCCTCCAGGGGCATGGTTAAGGTTCCTACTTTCATGATCAGTTATCCTTGCTTTCTCACCTTTTGACAGCATTTCTAACAACAAAGAAAATCTTTTCTATTGTGCTATTTATACCAGAAATTACCTTTCCTTTTAAAAAAACAAAAATACCTGGGGAAAGTGTGGGCATGCTGTGAATAAACTGAGAGCATATATCTGGGTCTTTAAAGGTCGCATTCTTTCTGGTCCCATTTTTTAAACCCTAGTTAATGTGTAGTGTTGCTATAATAGCATAAATAATACCTGTAAAATGATAAAGCTCAAAGTTCACTGCCAGGCGATATATTTTCTTTAACAGGATTCGCCTTTTAAAGCCTACATCAAACGGTTGGTTTGGACTACAGCCCTCTACTTCCTGCTTTAATGACGTCAGTAGAACAGTTTTTTGACCAACCTCTGCCCACATGAATACGTTAGTCGCCAGCTAAGCTAACGGCAAGCTAAGCTGCAGTCAAATCACAACACACTACAGGGGTTCCCGCAGAAAATTTGTTAGTTAAGGTGGTAGGGTTTGGCAGGTAGGCGGGGGACAAGGGCGTGGCAATCAAATGGGCCATGTGTCATGATGAAAATTAAAATATTTTAATAAAATAAATAAATAAAATATTTCTTTTTAAAACACTCAAATAAAACTTCATTTTGAAGAAACTATGACAAAAAATGAACACATACTAGATTATTAATTAATTAAATGTTTTTACCTCTAACAGGAATAGCTGCGTGATGAAGTGAAACTAAAGGGTCAATAAACACAAACTAAAGCAGATGTTGTAGAACGTCTGGCGAACGATGAAAGATAGCGCAAAAATTTTAAAAACTGATTATTTCCCACTATTAACTACATTATCTTAAAGGTACGGAGCTTCTGAGGGGACATTTGCAAAAAAAAAAATTATACGATTTTTGCGTGCTCACGAGAAACCTTTCTCGTGCTCACGAGAAACCTTTCTCGTGCTCACGAGAAACCTTTCTTGTGCGCACACGTTAGTGCATTTTGCCTGCTATTTATAAAACAGCCTCTAGATGGCAATGTGTTAAATGTTTTCTTTGAGCGTGTAGATGCAATTCAAGATATATAGGCCTACAGTTGGAAATATAAAGATATAACAACATTTCTTGTCTATATTTGGAGGTTACATGCTTTTTAGACTCCGTGCTTCTTCACTACTTGAGTAGTCACTTTGGTAAAACAGACTTCTAGACTTTAAAATGCATTTTAAATATTGCTCAGTGATTTTATGTATGTCCTAATGCAGTAACAAAAACGATTTCTTTAATGAAACCCAAATTTAAAGGTTGATGGTGTAATGGAAACTAATATGATAAAAATTACATGGGGGGCATATTTAAACAGTGGCAACTGTTCTTGTGGTTAGAGCGCTTACCCTCAAGAATCTTATTGACCATATGTTGTGTATGTGGCGTGTGTGCGCTCTATTATCATCATTCATATGCAACCAAAAGATTTTACTAATAGTAATACTAATAGTTTACTAATATTTTACTAATTTTATGAGAAATGAAGTTTTGTGTACATCTCACTGGCATTGAGCTTGTCATGAAATTGAGGGCACCAGTTCCGTTAAATGGATGGTTTCAATCTGAGGTTTTGCTCAAAATAGTAAAAAAGTGCCACCAACCATTGTCACAGATTATAAACGCTATACTAGCTTGTTTTAAGCATGGATTCTGAAATAAATTATGTTTGTTTTATATTTATGTTTGAGTATTGTTGTGTTTGAATATTGTTGTAATGTTTTTTATGATTTGTTTCAATTAAATTTGCTTATTAAGAAAGACAGAAAGCAATTTTAAACGTGATATGGGGCGTTGCAATGGATTGAAGGTTAATATGATCAAGGGTCAGACATAATCTTTGACCACTTAATAAGTTTTGTTACCTTCTTTAAAATGAATTTCGTTTCATACAATTTGTTTCTTAATTTTAAAGTATGTTTTGTTGATGCGTTTTATGAATATAAATAAATAAGAGAATTTGAAGCAACACAATGAACATCTCGAAGTTTACTTCAAGTAATTGGCGCAGCGGCAGAAACGCGATTTGTACAGTTACAGGTAAGTTTTGATTTTTCTTGTTGATTTCATGAATAGAAATGTCAAGCTGTTTAATGGTAAAATGTATTAGTTAGTGAGGAATATTGTTTGTTGGTTGGAGAGCTCCTGATTCTTTTCACCACGATATTAATCGAGTGAGGAATGGAAAGACTCGGCGGCTTTGTGAATAAACCATTGAGATTTTAGCCGCCAAGGACCTGTCTCGCAATCCTTTTTCATGGCTGGAACTGCGCATCTCGCTGGCATTTATTATTCCGGCTGTATAGAGCTGACTGTGGAATGTGATTACGACCGACTTCGCTCCTGGACTAGGCATTAAATGAGCGTCTCCCTTATTACACCTGCCTGCCTGCGGTTTGCCCAAATGCAAAAATGGGGATAACCTTATAATAATATAACCATAAAAAAATATAATTTTTTATGGCCTATAATGCTGTGTTTTAAGATATTGATATAAAGAATTGTATAATTGACATCCTGGTGTCTTGCTCTATTTGGTTTCAACTGGTGGCAGTGTAACATATATTACTGTAGGCACAATATATTAGACTTGGGTTTAATTTGTGGAAAGTTTGTACATTTAAATGGACCCAGCACCTGATTTTACATTGTTGATAAAAAACGTATTAATAGAATAGCATTATTTAAAGAGCACGTACATCGCTTACTAAAAGAGACAAAAGAGCCGAATAGCCTACTCCTAAAGCTGATTATCCGTTTTGAGCTGGGTTTGCTGATTCTGGAGGGTCACGCGCTCTAACCACAAGACCAGTTACCACTGTTTAAATCAATGCCCCCATGCAATTTTATTATATGTTTCCATTACACAATTAACCTTTAAATGTGGGTTTAATTAAAGACATCGTTTCTGTTACAGCATTCGGACATACATAAATCACTGAGCAATATTTAAAATGCATTTTCAAGTCTAGAAGTCTGTTTTACCAAAGTGACTACTCAAGTAGTGAAGAAGGCACGGATTCTAAATAGCATACAACCTCCAATATAGACAAGAAATTTGGTTATATCTTTATTATTTCCAACTGTAGGCCTATATATCTTGAATTGTATCTACACACACGAACAAATCATTTAACACAGTGCCATCTAGAGGCTGCTTTATAAATAGTAGGCACAATGCACTAACGCGTGCGCACGAGAGGTTTCTCGTGAGCACGCGATAATTTCTCGTGAGCACGCAAAAATCTTATTATTTTTTTTGCAAATGTCCCCTCAGAAGCTCCGTATAAAGGAGTGTAACTACTGTAGCATTTAAATAATGCACATAAATAAAGTGAGAAAGAACTCAACAATTATATCTAATCAACAGGCACGTGAAACCCTAGAAGGTTGCTCAAACAACAAAAGAACTGTAAGCTAACTTACTTTAAAATTGCAAGAACTGTAGACTTATACAATAACAGGCTTAAATAAACCCAAAACATAAGTCCACTTACAGTTCTCACGGACACGTGTTTTATCAACTGGCTATCCTCCAGACATGACGGACCACGTCTTATCTCATTTCGGCCGTGTGGTGCGCATGAACGCTCGCGGTGGGTAACGCGTCTGCGCTATTCTATGAGATGTTTCAACTGGCTAGTTATCCTGCAGACAGTGACGGTCCGGACCACGTCTTTCTCATTTCGGCCGTGTGGCGCATGTCCCCGCTCGCGGTTTGATGCGCGTACGTATTTCTGAAGAAGGAACTTTATAGAAAAAGAAAGACATTGCGCACTGTAAACAAAACAAAAGCTTCAAAAACACAGAAAGAACAGGACCTTTAAGAAATGGACAACTTTGTTGTGGGTCTTTAGCTGCAAAATATACAAAAAAAGTACAAAATAAGTTTGGCTGAATAAGTACTCTTATTGAAAGTAGCAATAACAAAATAAGACTAACTAAACAATTTCCTCCATCCTGCTCTCTGTCACTCCAGGTGCATTGTCCTGGTTGCGTATTGTCACAGCATCTAAGTAAGAACATCAATAATATAAATTAGAGCTCGACCGATGTTTTGACAATTTCTTTCCGTTTGGCCGATAGATTATCCAGTGAGTTGGGTCACGGTAGCTCATTAGCATTGTGTTCGAGCCCATGCAGCGACCCACAGACTGGTTGACGCACGACACCAAAGCACTGCAAGAGAACCCGAGAGAAACCTGCTTCATATGCTTTTAAATCACTTTCGCAGCAGCCCTGTGCTACACGCATTGTTTTTACAACCCCAAAACAGAAGGATGGACACACATCTTTTTTGGTCTAATAATATATTTTTAACTTTAAAGGGGTGGTATTTCATGCATTCTGACTTATTAACATATACATGTACAACTTTATAAAATGAATAATTTTTTTGCAATGATCACTCATAAATGTGGTGATCAAACATTTAAAATGACATGTCAAAGATATGTAATATAGGCAGGTGTATTTAACAATACACTTTATTATTCAAAATGACTCGGATATCAGTCCATAAAACAGTAAACTTGACTTATTATAAATAACTTTAAAAAACAAACAGAACAAGAGTGCTTTCACACCTGCCTCGTTTAGTTAGGTTAAATCGTACCAGAGTTCGATTACTCACTTGGTGCGGTTCGTCTGGGCAGGTGAAAATGCAGCAATCAAACTCTGGTGCGCACCTTGAAGAGGTGGTCTCCGTACGCTTTCAAACGAACTCTAGAGCAGTTCATTTGTGATCCGAGATCGAACTGACCTAACTGCAAAAGTACTGCACATTTTGGACTAAACCAGCTGCCGTAGTCAGCCGCGCAGTGCATTATCGGATGAGGAAGTGTTTGTTGACAGTTTCTATTAGCAATATTAGCACAATGACAGATCGCGGACATTAGTGTTGTCATGGTACCAAAAATATTGTTTCGGTGCCGATACCAAGTCAAGAATCGCGGTTCCGATACTTATCAATACATTTCATGAAAAGGGAGAAACACTCTCAAATCTCATTGCTGTGCTTTATTTTAAAACCAGGACAACATTCTAATAATATAACACACTAATAATGAACATATGAACAGCAGATATATTAAACATTTGAACAAAATATGAAAAACATCTCTATATGCAGTGGTGATAACTGCTAACATTCACTTAACCATAACATTACCATAATTAATAGGAAATAATGAGCCTAAAAATTAACCATATGTTATTAAAACTGTGATATATGGATTAATATAGGCTAATGTTTCCTGTACTTCAATGTCTGATTTATCTGTGGTTAACTTTATATTTGAGTCCATAATTTCTTACAAGGCTTTTTACAAATGAAATACAACTCCTTTGTGTAGGTCTGTGCTCTTTGCTTTAATATAATAACCTAATATAAATAAATCACTGATAAACATGCACATGCTTTGATTATAATCATATAGCCTATAGATCATTTTAGCTGATGTTTTGTATGCTTTATTTTAGCAGCTTGCAAATTATTAATGTTATTTATGAAAGTTACGTTTTTAGAGATGTTGAATTAGCCGTTTACTAATTACTCCATTCTTTTTGAGGAGTTTAAAAAAATCATTGAGTGCATGTCGAGTATTCATTAAAATAGCGGAGATACGTTTAGTGAAACAAACTGAAATCAAATGACAACAGTATATCAGAAGCATATACGAGCTCCGCTGCCTATCGCTCGCACACCGTGCACATGGATCACCTCTTTCCCCCAATTTCCACCGACTGCGGAAAGGCTGCGGATCCGCTGCGGAACGGTGGCGGAGTCAATCGGTTTCCATTCAAGTCAATGTGTGTATTTCCACTGACTGCGCTCCGAATCCGTCACAGCTCCGGCCATCCGCAGCCCTCCGGCACAAATACGCAGAGCTTCTATTTTTGACGGATGCCGGACAGCTCCGCAGGGCGGAGCCATGACTTTATCGCGTCATCATACCTGAATTCGCGAGATCTTGTGTTTTTTTCCCTTTATTAAATCTTTGCAATACAAACATTACAAAGTCATTAATATAGAAACAACAAATAATAGACAAGAACAGAGACAGAGGGAGTTAAATGGTAAAGTATATGGTATAATAAATACATTAAAGATAGAGCATAAATAAATGGTTTTAGCAGCTTTCTTATTTTTTGAATTTTGGATGGATTTGATGTACTGCTCTTTCTACGCGAGATCTCGTGTTGTGATCTGGGCTGGTTTGTAAAAACGTCATAATTCAAGTCATAATTGGCGGAGACAGAACTAGGTATCGCGCGATCATCACGTGAATTTGCGAGACCTCATATGTCCTCGTCACTTCAGCACGCAGCCGCTCTGCAACCAATACGGAACTGGTGGGTATTGGCGGACGGCGGAGTGCGGAGCCGTAACGCAGCGGAGCAGATCTGTAGCCGCTCCGCAGTCGGTGGAAATCCGGCGTTTGACGCACGCGCGATCACCGGAAGCTCGCGCTGCGGACCAAAGCGCGAAAATAAACAAAGCTTGAAGGCAAAAGAACGCGTCCTGTTGAATTTCAGAAGTCAGACTAAGCTGCAGCGGGCAGTATCACTTAGTGCTCGCACATGCAGCCATCTCGCTGTTGTGTTTGTCACATGACAGCTGCAGTTTTGGCTGCGTGTGTGAGGAGAAAAACACAGACATCCACAGGGAGGCAATGAAAACGTGCGTTGCACGCACCAACATGAAATGTGTCACTTACAAATCTGGGACGCGTTCATTCTTAAAAGTATCGATACTAATACATTTAGGGACCGAGGCGTTATTTATTTCCGAGAATCGCGGTACTTTTGACGTATCGATGCATCGTGCAACACTAGCGGACATACCTGGAGTTGCGAGGAGGTGCGGCGGAGCCTCAGAAATTTGGTGTCTTCGACGTTTGTAGTGCATTAAAAACGATGTTTCAAGCCGCATCCGCGATTCATTCTGGAAATGAACAGTTTGTCTAGAGCGCTGTATTAGTTTTTATTTTTATTTCGTTTTGACTTTTTGTTTTCAAATTCAGTTTAGTTTTAATTAGTTTTTAGAGTAGGTTTGCAAGTTTAGTTTATTTTTTATTTTTTGAAAATGCTTAGTTTTAGTTTAGGTTTTATTAGTTTTAGTCTTTTTTGTAATTTGGGTTATTTGTCAGGGGCAAGATTCAAAAAGGTCAGAAAAAGAATTGTGGAATAATAACTCAACAAAAACATCATACAATTTTAGAAAATATTCATTCAAAAATAAAACCAGTACATAAAATGTACATATAGGCACAAATATGTTAACAGTCTCAACACTCCGCAGTCGGTGCAAAATGTGACGTGTGCCAGTAAAAAACGCTTAGGTTACTCACGTAACCCCGGTTCCCTGAAATAACGGGAACGAAGCATTGCGTCAGTTAGCTGACGCTATGGGGGAAACTCCTGTTTACTCTGTGACTGAAGCCTATTGGTTAACGTCTGTACAAAGTACAGACCAATGACATTTGAACCCGCGCGCGGGAGGAACGCGTCCTTATATAAGCGCGGTTCAATCGTCAGGAGCTCATTATATTCGACTGAAGCGCGCAGCCGAATAACACTCGCTGCGTAGACGTTTGTAGCACGGCAAGAGACGCAATGCTTCGTTCCCGTTATTTCAGGGAACCGGGGTTACGTGAGTAACCTAAGCGTTCCCTTTCAATACGGTTCACTTCGCATTGCGTCAGTTAGCTGACGCTATGGGGGAACGTAATCCCATCACGCCGTGCATACACAACGTACTGAAGTGCCTTACCGGAGAGACACTGCGTGTGGCCCTATACCCGGCATATTCACAGCTTAAAAAGCAAATGTGTAAGCACCATATAAATTGTTGACGCGCACACGGTGGGGTTTTAAACGCACCGGGGGCACATAACATAGCACAAGACGGCGAGGTACCGAGCGCGCCGCGGCTGTGCGAGATAAGTAAATTCAGAGTCACGTTGGTGAGCTCGCTGATCGCACCGTGGTGTACACATAAAACGCATGAGCGTGCATGATTGAGCCGAGAGAACCTGCGCTCGTAGGGCAGGGACGTCTAAGCTGTACAATCTGACAACGTAGACGGCGAAGACCAGCCGGCCGCGTAGCAGATATCAAATATAGATATAGATACCCCTGTAGACCAAGTTCATGAAGAAGCCAAACTCGCAGAGAGTGGGCTCTATATAGGACATAGCTCATAGAGGGGCGTGAGCCAGTGCGATGGTTTCAACGATCCATCTAAATAACCACTGTTAGCAACAGACATACGTAGTGAGTGATCTGCGAAGCTCACGAACGGCCGATCTGACTATAATATGCGGCAGAACGGTTCGTAGCGTGGGATTATACAGATACCACAATAGTGTGAACCCAGGTGGACCCTCGAGCGCATCGGGATGCATATAGGTAGTATTATAGTGCACAGATCGGTGAGCTTTCCAAGCGCGCCGTAAATGTGTATTGCCTATAAATTGCACGGGCACAGGTGAACACTTGAATACATCGTGAATGCATATAGATGAATCAGAGTGTTATAATGCACAGGCCGGCAAGATTCTCGAGCGCGCCGTCATGTGTTCTGATAATAAATTGTGCGCACACGGGTGAACTCTTCAGTGCACCGTGAATGCGTATAGATAAATCAGTGCACAGAACGCGCCGTGAATGTGTACAAATATGATTGATGAACGTAACGGTGGGCACCCAACGCACCGTGAACGTACACAGATGAACAACAATGTATGTGTCACAAATCATAACACAGCTGTGTATACAGGTGAGCTTTCCCAAGCGCATCTTATTGTATACCAAAATGTTATAGCGTGTACATGTGAGCTTCTCTAAGCGCACGGTGGACGCATATAATTAAAAACCATATCGTGCATACGGGTGAGCTAATGGGCGCACCTTTAATGCAACAAACCTCAGTAGTGCGAAGCAGGGATGTCGAAGCTGTAAACTGACAACGTGGACGGCGGGGACCAGCCGGCCGTGTCACAATTGTCAAATGAGAAACCTCTAAGACCATGCCCATGCTCTAAGACAAGTGAGCATAATTGTCACGGGAGGTGATAACGTCAACGATCCATAAATAGCCTGTATTGACAGGTGCTCTAGTGAGTGATCTGTGACGCAGATGAACAGCTGATCGTCTGATGTACGTCAGACGTATGTGTCATCCAGGACCTTGGACAGTTCCAGAGCGCTGTGCCTCGGGCACCGTCCGCATCTGAGAAATGACAGGCTTATGAATAAAGTGAATGGCCAGCCGTAAAAGCATGGTTCGCTGTTACCGCCGCCGTCCGCATCTGAGAGATGACAGGCTTGTGAATTAAATGAATGGTCGGTCGTAAAAGCGTGGTTCGCTGTTATCACGGCCACATAGATATAGGTAGGGGAGAGAGCCGCCGTGCCTCTGTAGTGAGGAGAAAAGTGTTCCACCCACGATTCGCGGGGGGTATTGACTTTCAAATGTCACTAGACAGAATGGATCAGACTTTGCATAAGGACGCCTCGTGAAAGGGGTCCTAGCAGCTTGTGTCAATGTGTCATAAGGCACGTAATGTAGGTCGTGTCCCACGGATGCCATCTCCGCACGCCCATCGTAATGGGTTAATATTGGTAGTTTAAGCATGAGATGCATATCACTCTGATTGAACATAGCTTATAAAGCGATGCAATGAGTTTATAAAGGAGATGACTCGTCAGCTTGTTCAGGGGGCGAGATCTCAGTCTGGTTCGGTAAATAATGAAACCACCGTAGATTGCCCGACCGCATTATCACAATAACACGGTCGAGAGTGCTGCAGTGCTAAATCATCCTCTTAATGTACCGTATTCACAGTACAAGGTGATTTATATGAGACAAACGGCGTTCCACGCGCCGAAGGCTGATTGCCGTCGTAAAGCGTGTTCAACCCACAGCAAATGCTAGGCTAGCTCGTAATGACAGCACTTCATGCAGCAGTGTGTAACTTAAGCAAGCTTCCCGGCCGTCAGCTCGGGGCGGGACCTTTGCTTAGTCAAACTGAAGTGGACTTATGAACAATGCCACGATATTCAGCTTTCTGAGGCTCGTTAGAGGGGTACGTGCGCCCGTCTTAAACGAGATGCCGCGCGCGTCTGACTGTGCGCGCGCTTTAAGCTTTGAAACTTATTGTGGCGGGTAGCAAGCTCACTTGAGGTTGATATTACCCTTAATATCTCCGAGTATTGGAGCGGAGGTGTGAGCGTCTTCGGATCCGCTAATATAAATCAGCTATATGGCCGAAAAACGTCATAAACCGCTTGGCTGTAAGCCTTTGAGTGGCCGTCCGGAGAGGGCGCGATTCAAACGCTTGGAGCCATGCAAAAGTCTGAGGCTGTCCTTCCTCTAGGAAGAGAGAATAACAGCCGTAAGACCGTGCTCGTTTGCGCCATCAGCATCGTAGCGGAGAAACTGAGGTGGGCTGCGAGCGAATTTGGCAGAAAGGTGTTAGACCCACCGTACAGTCGTGGGGTGTCAATACACAGTATATGGCCAAACCGGGGTTTTTTCGGCTAGCGTCGATAGAATTATGGACAGCGGGCCGTGTGTGCGTATTACTGATTGCTTGTCAGTAAGGCGATAAAGTGTTTAGAGACACCGTACAACCGTGGGTGTCAATACACAGTATAGTAAGCACGGAAATTACTCTTTTTAGAGGAATTAAATACCGTTCGCCACTATAGTGAGGTCGCATAGCCGACAGTATTACACAGTATGTTTGGATAAACAGCACACAGAAAACATTTCAGGGCAGTCCAGCCGAGGCGCGACATAACCCCTTTTTCCCAGACAGTTTCGTTCTCTGTTGATGCAGCTATGCTGCGGAGACAAGAGCTCAGCCGTTCAGGTGCACAAGCCTCAGTAGTGACGGTGACCGAACGGCTCACGGAGCAGGGTAGTATGTCTAGGTAGTTTAATGTCAGACTGAACCCATTGCAGAGAGGAAGTCTGCCGCGAGGCCCACGGTTTTGCCGTTTATTAAAAGGGCAGAAAAACCGGGTATATATATATAAGAATGTACCAATATTCAGCGCACTGATATAGGACGGGACTGAATAAAGGGAGGTATTCGGGCCTCAGTATATTATAAACAAATTCGTTCTGCCTCTGATTCCGTCTAAACCAGAGAGAAATTACCAGGCAGACGAAAAATGAGCTATCTGAAGTGAGATCGGCTCAGGCCAGTAAAGCTCTATAATAAGTGTTTTAGCGCTCCAATAGAGGCGTGTCCGCCTTATCGAGCAGACAAATGAGATCGTGCCGCTCCAGGAGGGGAGGGGCATGAAGCTCTCTTATAATGAGTGTTCTTGGTGCTCCAATAGCGGCGAATCGGCCCTATCGAGCAGACGAATGAGATCGCGCCGCTCCAGGAGGGGAGGGGCATGAAGCTCTGTAATCGTTGAACACTGGACAGCTGCATTTAGAGGCAGCGAGCCGTAATACCGCGTGCTAGCTAAGCCGTTAAGAGACCTCACCACTGTGGGGAAAGGAGCGAGGGACTCCGCGAGCGTGGAGCACGAGTGGCTGTGCTATGACAGAGACAGGGGCAGACCGCCCGTGTTTGCTTGTCGTATGCATCTATCCAGGTCTACGGTTCCCCGCTTGTTCATCTCAACAAGAGAGGAACGGCAGAGGGGAGCAGCAACACAGACAGAACAGCCATGCGTCGTGACGGTATCACCTGATGCACTCGGGGGATTAATATATGTGCCAGAGATCTCGCCACTGAATGTGAGAGGAGCGAAGGGACTCTGTAAGCATGAACGGTTGCGGTGTGACAGAACACAGGGGGGGTTAGTCCGTGTGTGCTTGTCTATGCATCCATCTAGTCTCATGGCTCGCCGTGTGTTCATCCCGGCGAGAGAGGAACAGCAGGGGGAGCACGAAACATGGATAAGACAACCAAAGCATAAGCGCGGTCCCGGCGTGGGAGGTGCCAGACCGGTAACGCGCTCGGAGGAAATTCATAGCAGAGAGGCTCACCGAGCCGCTGTGCTGGACGCTATTACAACAGCGCCTGCTCTTTTAGCTTATAGCTTTATATTAAAAATATTGATCTTACCGGGCGGCCGCAGGGGAGACCTCGTCAGGCGTGTGTCCGCTGCACAGGGCTCGAACCACGGCAAGCGAAGGCTATCTTCGGTTCTCGGCCGGAAAGCGGCAGGGGAAGACGCTAGACCTGGACTCTGCTATCTTCGGTTCTCAGCCGGAAAACGGCAGGGGAAGACGCTAGGCCTGGACTCCGCTGCAGGGCTTTTGTCAACGGCGAGGTAAGGCTTCTTCTTTTTCTTCGGAGCAGCGAGAGGTTCGCGCTGAAGGAGAAAATAATGAGCTCCTGACGATTGAACCGCGCTTATATAAGGACGCGTTCCTCCCGCGCGCGGGTTCAAACGTCATTGGTCTGTACTTTGTACAGACGTTAACCAATAGGCTTCAGTCACGGAGTAAACAGGAGTTTCCCCCATAGCGTCAGCTAACTGACGCAATGCGAAGTGAACCGTATTGAAAGGGAACTTAAAGATCCAACAGACTAAAGAAGACATACATGAACCGCATGTATTCAACCCATTTTTGAGCCACAACAAGACATTTCTGTCAGATTGTCAGGGAGCTCAATCTGAGAAAAGAACATGACAAATAACCAGAGGTGGAAAGAGTAGCCAAAAACTTTACTCAAGTAAAAGTACAAGTAACTAAAGAAAAAAATGCTCAAGTAGCAAGTTACTATTTACTCTTGAGAAAAAAATACATACATGCACACACAGTATACAGTGCACACCATAAGGATCCGGGGCCGGTTGCACCAGCTGTGCGTAAGTTACAACGTAGCTTAATTACGACGTAAATGGGCACTAAGTTACAACTTACGCACTACTAAATGTTTTTGCCTTGCACCATTGAACTTAGTTTAAACGTAACAATACGTTGTAACTAAATATTTACGGAAGCCTCTGTCCATGAATAACGATTGGAATAAGATGTCAGCCAGATTATATTACATCCATGAGCTCATATAAATTATGAAGTCCGTCAACGAGTTTTCAAGAACTCTTTAATTTTCTGTGTAACCATCAATTAAAATAAGATTTAAAATTTCTTCCTGTTTATTTTCTCCTCCATGTGTGGGATAGATATTTTCAATTAAAAGTGTAATGTTTTGAGTTCGATAACATTTGCTTTAACGTCTTTTTTAACTTTCAGTTTAGGCAAGACAAGAATGAGTTTGAAATTACGTACTGTTCAGACTCCTGTTTACCCATTATAAGGCTTGTGATTGGGTTAAGAAAAATAGACGTCATTCTATGCGACAACGCATTACTTTACGGAGAGCTTACGACCTACTAGCTACGTTCTGCCTTAAGAACAAATGGTGCAACCGAATTAAGTAAAGAGTTAGTTATAAACTAGCTAGAAGTTACTTAGCCTCTAGTTTGGACTTTACGTCCCAGTTTAAGTAAGAACTTAACTTACGAACGACTGGTGCAACCATACCCAGGACAGCAAAAGTTTGCTGTGGAGATCAGAAATTGGTAAGATGAATATCAGTTTGTCAGAAGTACAGAAGTCACATTTTATTAACCTTTGATTATGTTTCAACACATACATGCTTTAACAACCATTAATGCATTAGGACACAGTTCATCATTTGAACACTTCTGAGTCAATGGTCTCAACGTGGCCACATTAGATAGTATTAAAATACAAACGTGTTGTGTTATTGAGTTGGAATAGTGTGCACGTTAAAACAGGTGACATTTCTGTACTTTTGTCTATTCATCTTTTAAAGGAACAGTATGTAGGATTGTGGCCAAAACTGGTACTGCAATCCCAAAACTTGTGGCTAAAACTGGTACTGCAATCACACAACTGGTGGCCAATACACAACATGACAACATAAACATCATTTGAGGGCTGCAACTCCACATTTTAAATGACAATATCCTTGCCGGACCACTGTTGTCAGTGATATAAGTATTTGAAACGAAAATGATTTCTTAATGTCTAGTGACATGTCAGGGCCATTTTATGATTAATTGATATACATTTGTTACATACTGTTTCTTAAATTTTTAGACATTTCTTGACTCCACAGCAAACTGAGAATTTTTGCCTGTATTGTCTGAAAACTTTTGAAAGGCACGTAGGCCTACAGTAGGCTATGTATGTGTAAAATTGCAAAATACACAAACAGTACAGATTAAAGAATATAGACAAACACAGAATAGACAAGCATTTCTATGAAATTAACTCTAGTCTTAATGTTGATGTATACACCTTATAGCTGAAATATCAGACAAGTAAACCGACAGAGTTTTGCATTCAGTTATTCATATTAAAGTTAACCCAGAAAATCTCTTAAGATGGTCTGAGGACATCGAAAGTTTACACTTATATGAAATACAAACTGATTTTAGACAAAACTCATGTTTTCTTATGTTGTGAGTCTCATGTCACGTATGTGTGTGTGTGTGTGTGTGTGTGTGTGTGTGTGTGTGTGTGTGTGTGTGTGTGTGTGTGTGTGTGTGTGTGTGTGTGTGTGTGTGTGTGTGTTGTGAGAAGCACTTACATTATACAGTACAGTATACAGTGATCCACACGTAAATCATCGATGGACTTTCTTCATTCAGTCATGTGTTCACAGTGCTTCTGGAGGTTGCGTATGTTTAAATGTTTCTGACGATGAACAGGTTGTGCGTATATAATAGCGGGTACAAGAGATCACAATCTCGATTCATACATACACGCGATCCTCTTTGTAAATGACGGCGATTCTCTTGCATGTACAGTATTTCCCTGTATTCAGATACTGCGTTCACTTAATTACATTACAACAATCTAGATGTTATGTCAGTTAAACTTGCTTACACTCACGCAGTGTAAAACCAAACCCTATTCATTCACCAATCAGACCTGATCGTTTCTATCCTCTCTTCTCCTAATTTGCGGCATTTGGCTGTCACTCGCGTGACGTGGAACAAAACAGCAAACCTAAACACATCGATTTTTGATGGATTTTGATGGATTGATGGATTTGGAGCGGCAATTTTCAAACAAATGAGAGGAAAAACGTGCGCTATTGCGGAAGATTCTGGTGGCGACGGAGAGAGTGACGATGCAACAATGTTGGTTCCAAAAAGGCAAGAAAATAAGTTACCTCTGTCCGTTTTCGGAAGGCTGCAGCATCCATAGGTCGCATATGCAGGCTGCATACGGCATCGAGCCTGGTTTAACTTAAAGGTGCTCTAAGCGAATTGAAGCGTTTTAGACCATAAAACATTTTTTGTTACATACCAGAAACATCTCCTCACTATCTGCTTGCTGCCTGTCCGCTGATAAAACTGTAAAAAAACGCGATCTCTGTAGACAGCCCAGGCTTCATAAACGGCAATATCAACAAATGGCCAAACCTAGCTCACAAAACAAAACAAAGTATTCCAGCCAATAAACGACAAGAAGGATTTGGGGGTGGGGGTTGGGCGCGTTCATGAAAGCACGGAAGGGAGGGGGAGGGGGAGGAGTTAGCTACGCTCCGTCTGTTTGAAAACAGTTTCAAACGTCAACAATAACTAACGTCTCGCAGATTCGCTTAGAGAGCCTTTAACTGAGCATTACATTCGCAAGTCATAAACGTATTATAATTAAACTTTAACATATAATATAAACTTTATAATTGTTAATATTCTGAAATAAGACTGTCTTGATGACGTATGCAGCTAAGAAAAAGGCTGCAGCCTTCAGATTGAGAAACTGGCCTCTGTATCATTGTTTAGTTCTTTAAAGGTTTCGTGTTTTTAAAGTTTTAAGGTTGACCAGTTTGATGTAAATAAATAGCACCTGTGCTTTTTGTACAATTACTTTTATTAGTGTCAACATTCTATTGTTTATGTTTAACAGCTAACACATTTTAAGTTACTCATCTTCTACAATAAGGAAAATAGACTTTGAAGACACTTTATTATAACTAAAAGTCCGGTGTAGCACATTTTTGTTTGGGTGCAATAAATGTTTTTTTGTTGAAAATATAAGAATTGTTTGAGAGAATCGGGATCTCAATTCCCATTGAGAAAAATCGTGATTCACATTTTAGCACGATTCGTGCAGCCCTACAAGTACAACATACTCAAAGGCAGCAGTCGCAAACACAAAGTATAATAAGGACTACTTTTACATTAGACGCTATTGCACTATCGGGCCTGTGCGAGCCGGGGCTTCAAACGGGCCTCACAGAGCCAGTAGCCTCCGACCTCCAGCTGCGTAGCCAAAATCAAGACGTGTTCGCATTGTCAGGCCAATAGCGCGGCAGCACTTCAGAAAACCCTGCCCTTAATACGCCTACCTGGATCTAACGTCACAGAACTCTGCCTGTTTTACATTGAGGAGGTCACTTCAATCTGACAGAAGACGGGAGTTAGATTGCATCATCATACAACAAACATAATGAAAATATCTGAGGCGGCTGTTTGCACGGTGAAAGCCAAGATGAAGAGATAGAGATGTTTGCTCCATCTGCGGTGTTACTCTTGAAGTTTATATTGGCTGTACACGAGCGATCCACGACGAGAAAATATCAGTTCAATAAGCAGTAAACTTCACGAAGTAATTACACACAATGCGTTCATCTACCTATACTGTATACACAATATTTTAAAGAACATAACGACACATAATAATCTTATTTTTTATGTTTAAAATACAGGTATGCACATGTTATTGTAAATATGTAACGTTAGGTTTGTAATCATGAAAATGTAAATAGTTGAGCATCACATGAAACACAAGGTAACTGTCTAAAAGCTATTTCAATAATGTGTAAATCAATAAATACTTTTGTCTAAGAACTGCCTCGGATATCTGAATAGGACTAAAAAAATAAATGTACTTCAAATCAAAATGTTTGAGAAATCATTAGAAAATTTGCTAGGATCAACTCTGAATATACACAAGTATTTAAAAAGCTATTTTACAGTGGTTAAGTTAATGATGATTATTTTTTACCATTTTGTTTAGAGATGCTCCGATCAGCATTTTTGGGGCCGATCACCAGGGTTTAAATTGGGCCGGGGCCGTCCGGGGCTAAGCCCCGGCACATAGGCTGAAGGTCGTGCTCTGCTCTTGCCAGTGTACTCGCTGCGCTGGTGCGTGTGCACTGACGCGAAGGGAATAATGTGTTTTCATTCATTATGGGGCATACTTACCAACGCAAGTTCAACGATTTGCGCGAGCAGATTACATACAAAGTTAATGCAAAGACGCAACCAGGCGCGTCCTCGCACGGGGCGATGAAAATGACCCGAATTGGGCGCCGCAATTGCCGCGAAAACACGCGCTTTTCCCTTTAAATGCGTCTTCGCGCAAGTTATGGAACTCAAGCGAAAAAACTCAGAACTTCAAGAACGCGCTCTCACGCAGGATCAATTGACGAGAGAGAGAGAGAGAGAGACAGAGAGATAGAGACAGAGAGAGCGAGACAGAGAGAGAGAGGTAATAATGGTGCCCACGTTGAGAAAACTTCATAGAAGACTAGAAACGTGTAAAGGATTAAAGTTTGTATGTCACTCATCTAATTACATTATGTTAAGGATAACACTGGATATAACTATTGTATAGTTTAATAAAATAATGTATTTTGATTACACAAATCAAACCTAACTATATGATTGTTTTAGCTGCTGACCAGCATAGGGAATCTCTGTGGCTAATTTATAAGACATGTTGATGATACAGTACTGTGTGTTGTACCTTTTCTTGTTAATTTAGTCTTTTGGGGTAGCCTATCTTATGCCTAGAATTATTCAAGGAGGTTGATTCTTTTTACTTCCTTTAAAGTTTGATCAGTTGTGCATAATGACATGTGCAACAAATGGATATAGGGTGTCAAACTCATAGATTTGCATCATTCAAAATTCAGATGCTCTTTTTAAAATATTTGGTGTCAACCTCTGGCACAGCTTTAAAGCTGAAACTTATCAAATCCTATCAGAGGTCCAGAATGCCATTGAAACACACCAGTGGCTTTGCTGTCATCAGTATTAAACATGTTACCCCTTGAAGTACCCCTCCCCGCAGAGCCCCCCCACATAACAAATCCCAATTTAACCCCTGCTTATGCCTAGAATTATTCAAGGAGGTTAATTCTTTTAACTTCCTTTAAAGTTTGATCAATTGTGCATAATGACATGTGGAACAAATGGATATAGGGTGTCAAACTCATAGATTTGCATAATTTAAAATTCAGATGCTCTTTTTAAAATATTTGGGGTCAACCTCTGGCACAGCTTTAAAGCTGAAACTTATCAAATCCTATCAGAGGTCCAGATGTCACTGAAACACACCAGTGGCTTTGCTGTCATCAGTATTAAACATGTTAACCATCGAAGTACCCCTCCCCGCAGAGCCCCCCCACATAACAAATCCCAATTTAACCCCTGCCGATCACTGATTACTGATCACCAAGATCATGATCTGCCGATCGCTGATCAGTGCTGATCACAGAATGTCAGTGGAATGGGAATCTTTTAATTATAATCTAGCAGAGTTTGCACCATGAAAATGGTGCAAACCATAGAAATGAAACTAACTATAAATTAGGTATATTATTGTTTTAATAGAGAATCAAATAAATAAGCACAACAAATATTTTTTCTTGCAAAGAGAAATGTAATATGCTTTAAAAAGGTTTATGTATGTCTGTTAAAAGTAATGAAAATAAAACACTTCACAGTCTTTACTGTATGAATTAAATATACACGCATTCGTATGAAATACAACAGTACTTCACTGATGAGCAGAGAGTGATTTTATTGAGATATGAATTAGGATACTGTAGCTTTAAGACGTGGGAGAGATCGTTCTCTTCACGTGCACTGATGACCGGCTGCTGTGTATGCGTGCGGCGGGTGTCCGCAAACAAGAGCAGCTGTAAGGAAAATGGAAGTTTAAACCTTCAAAACTTTAAAACTAATGCACGTAATAAACTTCCGGCATGAGGATGCAATTGTCCGCGATAGATATGTGTTGTATACGCTGTTTGATAGGGATGTGAAGACGCATCGCGCTGAGGACCGGAGCGCGTCCTCATAGAAAATACGCATATCTCTATAAAGGCAGAGAGAGAAATCCAAATGTGCACGTCACACATGAGCAACGGGTTACAAAATGCTCGCACTGTGTAAAATGGTCTCTATTTGCAGCCGCATCAAGAACGCTATGATGACAAAAGTAAACTGAAAGATCGGCTCATGAGATCGGCAAATTTTGTGAGTGCCGGTCGCGTCATTTAATGCCGTTATCGGCCGATTACGATCGGCGGCCGATCGATCGGAGCATCCCTAATTTTGTTGTATCTTAGAATTTCTCTGTTTCCTTAGGATGTGATAATTAAGCAATAATAGTAAACTGACAAGCAGCCTTAGTAATAATAGCGGGGTACTTTATTTACATATGAAGTTTATGTCAGTGCACAAACAGGTGTATTTAAAGACATCTCCTCCCGTCGGATTTCAACATCCATGGCTTTTGTCGTCTCATCATCATCATCATCATCATCTTCATCTTCGTTTCATCTCCTGCTCTTGCAACTGTTGCTGTGTCATCTCTCATATACGAAATAAAAACTCCTGGATGATAAACTGAAAGCTTTACGTTGGCATTTTTTCTGTAAAACTGACAGAAAAGAATAAAGCAGCACATCTTTGATGTTTTGAATAAAAGGTTTGTAAATACACATACATTATACCCACATATAAAGTTTGCTACATATAAGAGTTAAATTTATCTTCAAAATACCAGAAAGCATGGCTATGACTAATATAATAAAACCATTGTTACTTTTTCTAAGGGCTGACTTAAAAAAATTCAACAGATATGACAATATACAAAAAACAAAATAAACACCCATGTAAGACACTTATCCAATCGTACAGACTGTAGATACCATCGTGACACGAGTGATCGCTTCTTTAATACATGGATGATGAAACGATGATCCAACACACATCTTTAATTTCTCAGCACTGTTGCACTTTAAACACTTTTTTCTGTGCCCGAAACTTGATAAACTTCTCCGAACCGGTACCGTTGTGCGCCGGATCCTTAGCATTACGAGTTTGGCGTTATAACGCGTCTTTGTATGCAGATCATTTTCTTCAGTCCGAAGTAAAAACATAGCGGGCATCTTCCTTTAAACAGTAAATTGGTGATCCCGATTATTTTTAAAGTTTTAAATCTGCAGTTTAATCTGCAGACAGATGAATGCGCATCTTGCCAGAGACTCCGATAAACTCCGCCTTTGACCTTTACCACTCACCAAGGTACACCAAGGTATTCAGCGGGCCAGAAAAGCCGGGCGTTAAGCCCCAATAAAGCACCAGTGAAGCACGATCATGCCCCGGAAGTGATAATGCAAACGCGACAGGCCTCGGCAGGCACTGGCACGCCCGCTTGAAGTCCGATAGTGCAAACACGGCTATTGTTGAGGTGAAAGGCAAGAATGTTTATGTAACGTGCAACTTATGCCGACAACGAAAGAGTCTCTCCACGTCTGTAAATCTGATCTAATAAAGCACCTCACATCTTTTATTATATTTCAATGCTCGTTTGTCCAATTTTTTTATAATTTTAAGTCATCTTGAGGGTTATGTTCTTACTCTGCATTATTTTATTTCTTTTTTTAAGAACACAACTGTAAAGGATCTCAGGTTTCGGAAGGAGAACAAAACTGCAGTCGTTTCTGTGTTTTGGACACAATATGTCGGAGAGCGTTGCTAGAGTATGAATATATTGTATTGCAATAGGTAGCGTTTAAGTTTTACCTTTAAATGAAAACTAAACAACAGATTTATTAATGAAAATGTTTAATACCAGTACTGACCTAAAGTTACAATTGAAATGGTTACACTATAAATGCACAAAATGGTAAATAATATGTGTAGAATTAACTGTTTCCAATGTATGTGAAATATTACCTGATAGTATAGAGAACAGAGAAAGAAAGAAAAAAATGAAGAAAGAGAGATACCATAGAGAACTGGAAGCTTGGCCTAATGGTCTGAACCCAAGAACTCAGGTGAAGAAGAAAAGCATAGAGAATGACCCACATGAAGACCATCCCGAAGAAGCAGAAGTGCAGAGAAAAAGCAAAAGGTCCAGAGCTCATGAAAACATTGTCCTTCATCCTCTTTCCATTGACCATGTGACTAAACCCAACATGATACATTCAAATTGATCAATCAGAAGTTCCCCTAAATCCACCACTTTTCTTTACCAAACCCAACATGAGACATTCAAACTGACCAATCAGATGATCACCTATTGGCAGCAACTCTGCCAATAGTCAATGAGCACAGAAATGCAGATGGTACAGGATGGAATGCAGATGGATGGTACAGGATGGAAATGGTGGTTGTGACAGAGTAATAAATTCCTATATTTTCAATCTTACACAAATAATTAGTGGCAGTAGGGCCATTTTACAGACACTATGAGGAATAACGCTATGTTACATACAAAACCATCATCATGTCGTCATTTTAAAGGTTAATGCTCACATAGGTCTATCTTTATTACAACAAAAACGAATTACTTCATTATCAATTACCATACTAATCGTTTGGGACAGTCCTAGATTAGTTAAAAACAAGAACTGACAGGCTTACCATATCAAAGTATCAAAGACTGGTACTTTGATGTCACATGAGCATTTGGATCTCATAATGGTCAGAAGAGGGCAAAGCAAATATGTGTCTGTCTAATATTATGTGGGATATAGTGAAATTTGGATTACATTTACAGGACAAAAGGAGATTTTGTCATAATTTTTTTGCTTATGATGATGAAGTATTTTATTCAGAAATATAAAGTTTTGAAAATAGCACTGCATGTCTTTAATAATCCCTCTATATAAAAACCCACCCATTTAATGTGTGTAATGGTCAGAAGAGGGAAGAGCAAAGATGTGTCTGTGTTATATTATAAAGAATGTCTTTCTCATTTAAGGCTTGTAATTGGTTTCATGTGGGACAATAATAACACCGAAGTCTATCATTCCATTACTGAGCAATGTTCCCCCTTCCTGATACAGGTCACTACTTCAGCATGGACTACTCATCCCGGGATGTTCATGTGAGGATCATCACCCTGGGCTTCATCTTTTACACTGTCGTGTTTCTCCTGTCCCACTTCATATCTAAACTGCTGTTTGTGACCTACCGCTCGCTGCCTGGCAAAGAAAAGGTGCTTTTTACAAATTCTCCGTAGATTACTGTTTAACATTAGATTAATGTTTTGAACCCCCCCCCCAAAAAAAATGTTCTTCTTGTCAAAATCCACTATCAAACATATTTTACTGGATTGTATTACCTCTACTCCTGTGAGGAGGTTGATGTTTTTTCTGTTGATACTTTTGAAAAAGTATTTTAGCCAAGTCAATCCAAATAAGTTTTATAGTTTTTTGACAAATAAATCTTAAACAACTTTTTAAGTATTCTTCTATTTAAATAAACGTGAGTCCTCTAAGTGCACAAATACAAATTAGATGAAGATGACACATGTACATTGAATTACAGTTTTCAAGCTGCAAAAGTTTTCTTACCTGGTTAAATGAGGTTTACTAAATTTATTAGGATATTCAGTGTTTTTCCTGGTTTAAAATGAGGTGGTGGTGCTAGCCTGATGCACACATGCATGTTTACCCAGTGGCATAGCCATTGCCGCGTCTTTTAAAAGTGGTTGGGGGGGTAGGGCTGTCAGTACAGGTGTATACATATTTGTGATTGTGTATGTTTGTAATTTGTGTATATCTCAAATGTTGATTGAATATTTTCAGTATGTATTATAAGTTCATCTAAACTTTCTCTGCAAATCCAGGCCATTCAAAAATATTGGTTTATTGACAGAAAGTGTTAAACGTGATTTTAAACGCGAGTCCTCCAAGTCAGAGGTCCACAACCACCGGGTCGCGACACAATCGTACAAATAATTTCAGAGGTATGACTTTATGAATCATTTGCAAATGTACCTCGCCAATCATGTCAATAGCCTACGTGTAGATGTTCAACTCTGTGACATCGCAAATGACTAAAAAGTAATTGCAGGCTTCTGGAAAACAACTACAGAATTATCCAGCGATCATGGCACACTGATCAAAATAATCTCTTTTACTGCAGTAATTATATTTTGACGGGTACAGTTTTAACCTAGGTTTGAAAGGAACCTAGACATTTAGTCCTGTGACAATCCTCATTAAAAGCATTGTAAACGGGAGACTCTGGCATCCCTAGCTCCTCCCTTTAATCTCCTCCTTTACTGCACATTTTTTTCTTCTGTTCTGTTACTTGAACTTGGGTCTCGAGCCAGACCTAAGGTTTAAGCTGCCTTCGAGAACAGCAAGCCAAGTTGGTTTACCATTAATTATTAAGACTAAATGGGAGGCAAACTTCTAAAGTAAAAAAAAATCTGCCAAAATATGGTTTTATATGACATAAATTTGTATAGATTAGTGGGTTCAGTAAATCAGTAGAATTGTCATGAATGCTTTTTCTTTGTTCGTTGTTTGATTAACATTAGAAACAAACAGCATAAGTGTACAGTAAGGGTGTTTTCACATCTGTAGTTCGGTTCATTTGGTCCAGACCAAAAGCAAAAAATTATACATTGTAACTTTTTTAGCAGTTTTGGTTTAATTTCACACCACACTGATTGCTCTGAACCGCACCAGTTGAAACGGACCGAAATTCTGTCATGTGATAAGATCAACATCACTACCACATGTATTTGAACGTATTTCATAAACTGCTTCTCGATTGGTCAGAATCAACGTGCGCGAAATTCCAACGGAGCCCCCGGAAGTAAACAAAAAGAAGGATAATACAGCAGACACCATGGCCAGACAGCTGCGCGCTGTAATTATGTCTCCGTGGTTGTTATACATACTTTGTATACAGCATTCTAGACAAACCGTTAATTTTCAGAATGAATCGCGGAAGCGGCTTGAAAACAACGGTTTAATGCATTACAAACGGCGAAGACACCAAATTTCTGCGGCTCCGCCCGCACCTCCTCGCAACTCCAGGTATGTCCGCGATTTGTCATTGTGTAATATTGCTAATAGAAACTGTCAACAAACACTTTCTCATCCGATAATGCAATGCGCAGCTGACTACGGCAGCTGGTTTAGTCCAAAATGCGCAGTACTTTTGCAGTTGGGTCGGTTAGATCTCGGATCGTGTTCTCACCTCAAACAAACCGGTCTAGAGTTCGTTTGAAAGTGTACCGAGACCACCTCTTCAAGGTGGTTTCGGTCCACTTGTTTGGTCCGCTTTTGGTGCGCACCAGAGTTCGATTGCTGCATTCTCACCTGCCCAAACGAACCGCACCAATTGAGCAATCGAACTCTGGTACGATTCAATCGAACTAAACAAGGCAGGTGTGAAAACACTAAGGGTGTATTCATACCAGGAAAGTCCGCTAGTTCACTTGCTTTGGTCCGGACCAAATGTTTTTTATTTTTTTATTTTTTGGTGCGGTTCGCATTCACACTGCCCTTTTTGCAAGTGAACCAAAATTTGTAAACAGAACCACATGTGTATTAAGGTCATTCATTCATTGGACAGAAATTATCAGGTGGGGGACAGCAGGAAGAGCAAAATAATGGAGATAATTAATAATGCAATATTTGTTCTGTTACTGATTTGGTATTATCAGCAGGTAAAACAATGCCGATACTATATTGAGAAGCACACAATTTAACCCGTTTAATCCCACCGGTCACATTTGTGACCGTGTTTTTTTTCTTCTTTCTGAAAGCTCTAAAAGTGTTGATGTTGGCTCTGGGCAAGAAATTAAACTTTTAAATGAAAAAATAGATTGTCTTGATTAAAATGTATCAATGTCATGTGACTAGGGTGAAAGGTCACATGACCAGATCAGTTTACTTCTTGCTTGCACATCTAGAAGAAGATGTCTACCTCAGACTACTACAAAAAGAGTTAAAACATCTTAATTAACAATGAGAACTATCAATTTTATACGTGGGGTCACTTACAGATATATTTTGATAATTTTTTTAACGGTCACAATTGTGACCGGTAGTATAACACACTGTTTCTAATGTAAATATGTCTAATTGAATTTTAATGAAGTCCGGTTATGATGTTTCCCACCGGTCACTTTTGTGACCGGGTATAAAACCTAATATTTCACTAACTTAACCAACATAAAATCAAAAAAGGCATAAAGTTTGTGTGTTAGGGAGGTCTAAGGAGTAAATTGCATGTATTCAAATTCCAAGAAAAAATTTGGGATTAAACGGGTTAATGTCATCTAAACGATATTATATTATTATATATTATATATATTTTGCAAAGACATCATAGACAGCATGTTCTGACAGTTGCGCTGTGCAGAAGATGTATCAGGTAAAAAGTTATCAGGCTTTTGCGCCGCACAGATAGAGAGATGCGCTGTATACACGGCTTTCATTATTCATACAAATATATCTATTCAGATTATTCAAACAGTCCCTCCAGGATTTCACGATTTATTTTTGTGATTTTTGCGATCAAAATGAAGGTAATTTTGTAGCAGTAATTTCCAGAAATTTGCGCAAAAATATATATATATTTTCTCTCTAATTATGATACCAATGCTTGTATAATATTAAATTAGAAGTTCTCAAGTAATTCAATAATTTAGTAAACAGTCAGTGATATAATAAGAACAGAGAAACAAAATGAAAATATGAAAAATAAATACAACCTCAAGATACAGACACTGCTTGTTTTTTGATTAACCTAGACAGCTGTTTTACAGTGGTTTGCCAAGATGATTTAAGGAAAATGATATTAAAATAATTAACCACTTCAGCCGCATAAATATTTGATAAATGTTTGATATAAATGAGAACATAGGACTCAATCCTTATCGCCAACACTGAGAGAGGTGCGTTGCGTAATCTTGTTTTTTTTACGGTTGCTTTTTAAAAAGCACCGTTCAAGTTCAAAGCCTAAAAGGAAAAAGATCGGTCCTCACGCGCTGACAGCATGCACAAGTTTGCTAACGCTGAGATGAGATGGTAGTGGACAGATGCCTTTCTTTTGTGTCCTAAGTTTCCAACAACTTAATATAATGACTAAAAAACAGTAAATTGAAATGCATCATTGCTTCACCCAGTTATTGTCATTAGACAGCAGGTGCGACACACAGTTCACACAGACCTTTCACGTATGTATGAAAATAATTAATTATACTAGATAACAATTAAAAACTTTAAAATAAAATAAAAATGTAGTAATATGTGCACAGGAGATTTTGATTGACTGTTGTTTGTGGGGCGCGGTGTTGCTGGTAATAGGGTGCATGGTGCTGGAGAAAGATTGAAGTAAAATAAAGCCAGAAATGTTTACCAAGTTGTCTAACTCTGTATCAAAGAATATTAGATAATTTTATAAAAAATATAATAAGACATTTTAAATTACTGCTATTATTTTGCCATGAAATAAATAAAGCAGGTTGGCAAGACATTTCTTTTGATTTTGCGTTTTGTTCCGCAACCGCGGAAAAGTTAAATTACGCGGATTTAGATGCGCTGTTTGTATGCATAATATTCTGCTATACAACAAAGGTATTTAAAATCATTGCCGTACAGTAGGCTATATACACGACATAAACTGCTTGATAGCGCGTCTCATAATTTTCCATTACTATGAATGCTTTATATGTGTTTATTCGTATTTTTATTAAAACAGAACAACAATTAATTATTAAAATTACTCGCTTATTTAACGAAACGAATAGACAGAAAACATTTTACCCGCCTTATAACATAAAAAAAATCTTAAGATCCTTATATTTTTTGAAAAAAATTATTGGCTTGCATTTCTTAATGAATATAAAACTACAACAATATAAACATGGACAAACTCACCTAAGTTAAGCAAATAAATAAAAAGTTTATTATTACAATAAAGGTATTCAAAATCATTGCTGTACAGCATGCACTACATAAACTGCTTGATAGCGCTTCTCACACTAGCAGAATAACAATAATATAATACATTTGGTGCGAATCGAGGTCGGTACATGTTCACACCTTAAACGAATCGTACTAGAGTTCGTTTGGAACCGGACCGAGACCACCTCTTCAGCTGGGTCTCGGTGCGGTTGTTTGGTCCGCACCAGAGTTCGATTGCTGTATTCACACCTGCCCAAAAGGTCCGCACCAAGAGGGGAAACGAACTTGAGTTCGATTCAATCGAACCAAACAAGGCAGGTGTGAATACACCCTTATATTCATTAAGAAATGCAAGCCAATAATTTGTTTCAAAAAATCTAAGGATCTTAAGATTTATTTATGTTATAAGGCGGGTACAATGTTTCCTTCTATTAGTTTTGTTAAATATAAGCGAGTAATTTTACTAATTTATTGTTGTTCTGTTTTAATAAAAATAAGAATAAACACATATAACGCATTCATAGTAATGGAAAATTATGAGACGCGCTATCAAGCAGTTTATGTCATGCATATACTGTACGGGAATGATTTAAATACCTTTGTTGTAATAGCAGAATATTATGCATACAAACAGCGCCTCTAAATCCACGTAATTTAACTTAGCGCAAAATCAAAAGAAATGTCTTGCCAACATGCATTATTTATTTCATGGCAAAATAATAGCAGTAAATTAAAATGTCTTATTATATTTTTTATAAAATTATCTAAAATTCTTTGATACAGAGTTAGACAACTTGGTAAACATTTCTGGCTTTATTTTACTTCAATCTTTCTCCAGCACCCTGCAACCCATCACCAGCAACACCGAGCCCCACAAACAACAGTCAATCAAAATCTCCTGTGCACATATTACTACATTTTTATTTTATTTTAAAGTTTTTAATTGTTATCTAGTATAATGAATTATTTTTATGAGGATACATACGTGAAAGGTCTGTGTGTGCTGTGTGTCGCACCTGCTGTCTCACATAAATGACAAAAACTGGGTGAAGCAATAATGCATTTCAATTTACTGTTTTTTAGTCCTTATATTAAGTTGTTGGAAAGGCATCTGTCCACTACCATCTCAGCGTTAGCAAACTTTTGCATGCTGTCTGCGCGTGAGGACAGATCTTTTTCCTTTTAGGCTTTGAACTTGAACGGTCCGGTCACATACACGCATAATAATTACACACAAAGTAAACTCACATTATAGGGAAAATGTAGCTTTGGACTTGTGGCTATTATGCATTACTGTAGGTAAGTAATTTTCAAACTTTTTAAAAAGCAACTGTAAAAAAACAAGATTACGCAACGCACCTCTCTCAGTGTTGGCGATAAGGATTGATTCATATGTTCTCATTAATATCAAGCATTTATCAAATATTTATGCGGCTGAAGTGGTTAATTATTTTAATCATTTTCCTTAAATCATTTTGGCAAACCACTGTATGACTAGCCTAGAAATCTAGACGCACCCTAGCGGCCGCAAAATATATTTGCTGCCAGGGTTTAGTCTAGGCACTCACAATACACTTAACAGCTCCAAAAACCAAAATTTGGTCAGGCCAATCACATCGTGTGTAGCGTCTGTGGGGCGGGCTTAACATGATGACGACAGAGCTGCGACGGTTCCTACTTGAAAACTTCGTTCTTCGTTGCTCTGATTGGTCATAGCGCTATCCTATTGCGTGCAGAGGCATTTTGAGGGACAACCTTATATCCCGCCCCTTGCATTGAGCCGTTTGTGTGAAGAGTTGCCAGACCTTACATCTTGATGTAGGTCTGGCTAACCAGGCTACTTAACAGCTCCAAAAACCAAAATTTGGTTAGGCCAATCACATCGTGTGTAGCGTCTGTGGGGCGGGCTTAACATGATGACGACAGAGCTGCGACGGTTCCTACTTGAAAACTTCGTTCTTCGTTGCTCTGATTGGTCATAGCGCTATCCTATTGCGTGCAGAGGCATTTTGAGGGACAACCTTATATCCCGCCCCTTGCATTGAGCCGTTTGTGTGAAGAGTTGCCAGACCTTACATCTTGATGTAGGTCTGGCTAACCAGGCTACTGTATGACAGCTGTCTAGGTTAATCAAAAAACAAAGTGTCTGTATCTTGAGGTTGTATTTATTTTTCATATTTTCATTTTGTTTCTCTGTTCTTATTATATCACTGACTGTTTACTTAATTATTTAATTACTTGAGAACTTCTAATTTAATATTATACAAGCATTGGTATCCTAATTAGAGAGAAAAAATATATATTTTTGCCACAAAATTACCTTCATTTTGATCGCAAAAATCACAAAAATAAATCGCGAAATCCTGGAGGGACTGAAACAATTGTGTTTTAACAATCTGAATAGCTATATTTGTAAGGGTGTCACGATTTCGATTTTAAATCGAAATCGATCGAAATTAAGTCACAGCTTCGAACTTCGAATTAAAAAATGGGATCGTCGATGCTGCCACGCCCCCATGTCACGTCCGGTCTGCTTGCCAAGAGAGGAAAAGAAACTCTCAGAGATGCCTTTAAAAACATCTGTCCAGCGGAACGCGATCATATTTTAAACACGAGGGATGCTACAACTCCTTGAAATGCATATCATAAACAGGATTACTACCTAGTGATCTGGCTTTGGACAGAGAGCAGCTCTCTGCACGTGCGCGAGAGTGAGAGAGGCGCAAAGATGCAACGGATTATATTTGAAACAAAAGGGATAGTTTGCCTCAGCTCGCATGAAACGCATAAAACTGAACAAATACATAAGGATTACTACTTTAGTTTATGTTTAGACTTCGGAAAGATGCGAGCGCGTGCACGTGAGACAGAGATAAGCGCAGCTGCTTATGATGCTGGATTTATTTCAGATGCTATGAGTCCAAGACACGCGCATTACGTCCATGTGCATTAATCTGCGTGCAAGAAGGAATCCTCTCTCTACAAGCTCTCGCGTTAAGTGAAGCCCACAACCCCCCATGCGAGTTGTGCAATGTGCATGTTAATGTTAAACTATAATAATAATAATAAATAATGGCATATCTTTTTTTGTCTTTAAAAAAAAAATGTAAAAATCGAGAATCCGATCGAATCGTGACCTTAGAATCGAAAATGTAATCGAATCGAGGATTTGAAGAATCGTGACACCCCTATATATTTGTATGAATAATGAAAGCCGCGTATACAGCGCATCTCTCTATCTGTGCGGCGCAAAAGCCTGATAACTTTTTACCTGATACATCTTTTGCACAGCGCAACTGTCAGAACATGCTGTCTTTGCAAAATATATATAATATATAATAATATAATATAGTTTAGATGACATTAAATTGTGTGTTTCTCAATATAGTGTCGGCATTTTGGTTTACCTGCTGATAACACCAAATCAGTAACAGAACAAATATTGCATTATGAATTATCTCCATTATTTTGCTCTTCCTGCTTTCCCCCACCTGATCATTTCTGTCCAATGAATGAATGACCTTAATACACATGTGGTTCTGTTTACAAATTTTGGTTCACTTGCAAAAAGGGCAGTGTGAATGCGAACCGCACCAAAAAATAAAAAAATAAAAAACATTTGGTCCGGACCAAAGCAAGTGAACTAGCGGACTTTCCTGGTATGAATACACCCTAAGTGACAGATCCAAATTCTACGTAAATTCACTTTAAACAGAGTGTGTTTACTATGAAAATCACACCATTTTTGGGAAGGGTTTGAGTAAATATGTCAGTTCACACACAAGAAAAAATGAACTCAGTTATCACTTTAAAGCCTTGAGATGCAAGCATTGCTGCTGTGAGTGTTAGATGAGTGCACACACATTATTTTCAAATAGCGTGCGTGTAAATCTGTTTTGTGTTGTTTTGTGCTTAAATATTTAAATTGCCAATACTTGAAAGCATGTGAAATCATCGCTTTTGCCAACTTTGGCAAAATTGGCCAATACAGCCACCTCAAAAATTTATATGCAGGAAAAACCCTGATATTGACCATAATTCAGAAATACATTTTTACATTTTGACTTCTGACGTTTATCATTTGCAATGCTTTTGGTTGCATCTCTTGTCCAAAGAAAAAAGTTTGCATGCACTTATTGGATTTTGCAGTGAAAGAAAAATATGTTAAATACCAGTGAAGTGACTAAAGTGACATTTGTGAAAATAAGGCATTTCTATTATTGACTAATAACCTTTTTATTGACATAAAAGTGAAATTACTGAACTTTAACATAAGAGCCTGATAAAAAAAGCTTATTTAGCAGAAAAACGAGTCAGATGCATTTAGAGTTTTTAGAGTGAACTATTCATAGATATATTCATGTTAGTGGCATAAAGATCTGTCTTTCTGTGCAGTTTTTCTGGGATTTAGCTGCGACTCGGGCAGTATTCGGCATCCAGAGCATAATAGCAGGGCTTCGAGCACTCTTGGAAGACTCTGCTGTACATTCTGATAAGATCCTTGGGCAGGAAAACTGGTCATGGTTCAACGTCCTGATAGCTACTGGCTTTTTCCTATTTGAAAACGTAGCTCTTCACTCATCCAATGTGGTGTTCTGGTCCTTTGATCTGCCGTTAGCTGTGCACCACTTCTTTGCTCTGGCAGGGTTTGCTGGTGCAGTTGTGTGGGACTGGCTGGGTCATTTTCTTCCTATGGTGACCTTGCTGCTGGAAATGAGCACACCCTTTACCTGCATATCCTGGATGCTACTTAAGGTAAGAGGCAAAGGTCTATACTCTGAACAAAAAAAAAATGATGCCTCAAAGTTTTATGTTTTAATCTAATTTGGCTGAAATTACTTTCGGTTAATTTCAATTTACTATTTTTAAATTTGAAAACACTTAAGGGCCGTTCACATTATAACTATACTATAAAAATATAGTTTTAAAAATAATTTTATGTTAAAGACAACAGCGAAGTTCACACCACAACTACAATGATAAAGATAAAATAAACAAAATCATTGGGATCAGTTTCTAAGCGATTTTTTTTCAACTGATGAATGATAAACCATTGACAGCCAATCAAATCTTTTTGAACTTCAAGTACACGGGCATTTGAAAAGACAAATGTTGAACGCTGTTGCTGTGAAATTGACTGCGTAATGCTTTTTTTTCTACTACGTTAACTACGCCAAAAGGTAGGATATTAGATTACACAAACTACTAGATTCACTGTTTAGAGTTACGCGAAACGCAGCATGTTCAGCACATCTGCTGAAAACTTAATAATGTGTTAATATGCTGTTCTTGTTGCATGTCAGTGGGTAACAACCCACTGACATGCAACAAGAACAGCATATTAACACATTATTAAGTTTTTAGTACAATAAATATGCAGTATTAGTTAATGCCATTTAAAGGATTTGCGTGTAGTAGGCCTAAACTGATCTCGGGTCCATGGATTAAGCCCCGGTGCAGTGCTGGTGGTCTGACTGACTGCAAATAATTGCGTGAAATAATTTTAATGTATTAATGATTAATTAAATACATGCATCAACGCATTAACACTGACAGCCCTAGTTTCAACATTAAATCAAGTTCTACATGTAGGTTCGGGAGGAGCTTAAACATTCAGTCCTGTATCTGCGCTTTCCCAGCTACAATTCTTCGGACATCCCTCCTCCCCATCTCCTTTAAAACTCTTTTTTTGCTTCATGCAAGTTTGAACTTTGGGCTCGATATGAGCCTCGGGTTTGAGGTCCTTTCGAGGGCAGCAAGGTCTAGTAATATAAGAATTGAGATAGCACCACGATCGGATGTTAAAAGGAGGTCATTTGTAACTCTAAGCAGTGCATGTGCTATGGTGGGGACTGAATCCTCATTGGAACTTTTCATACCTACTATTTTTCACTAAGAATGTGCATAATTGGCTTGACACTACTTTTTCCTAATATTTTAGAAAGAAAAGGGGAGATTTGGAATTGGTCAAAGTTTAAGGTCTCCTTGGTCGAGGTGCGGCTTTTTAATGAGGGGTCTAAAAACTGCCAGTTTGAAAGCTGTTGGAACGTATCCTAGTTCTAGCAATGAGTTAAAGATATTTAGTAAAGGGTCTAACAGTACAGGGAATACCTCTTTTAGTAATTTTGTGGGAACAAGATCTAATATGCATGATGATGATGATTTTATTGATTTTGAGAGCTCCTCAATTGTAGTAGCTTTAAATGACTCAAGTTGTTTATGTGGTAATCAAGTGAAGAGTTTTGTTGTGTTTTTTTTATTTTGATTTAAACCTTCATAACTTAAAAAGTACAGCTAAGTAGCACCATAAAACAAAATAATAACATGATAACATAATAATAAACATGTTTTGACAAAAATGTTAAAACCGGAGTTTTGCAACGAAACTCTTCAAGTGTTCAGTTAGCCTGGTTAGCCAGACCTACATCAAGATGTAAGGTCTGGCAACTCTTCACACAAACGGCTCAATGCAAGGGGCGGGATATAAGGTTGTCCCTCAAAATGCCTCTGCACGCAATAGGATAGCGCTATGACGGATCAGAGCAACACTCCAAACACATCTTTCTTGCTTAAAAAGGACTTCAGTAGGGTTTATTTGCTCTTCTCTCAAAGAAAAACATAAGTCTAAGTCCTCCAGAGTCGCCGCCAAAGCCGCTTCAAAAGATAGCTGTTCGCCAGCAGGAGCAGCCATTCTCTGTTTTCAAGTAGGAACCGTTGCAGCTCTGTCGTCATCATGTTAAGCCCGCCCCACAGACGCTACACACGATGTGATTGGCCTGACCAAATTTTGGTTTTTGGACCGGTTAAGTGTATTGTGAGTGCCTAGACTAAACCCTGGCAGCAAATATATTTTGCGGCCGCTAGGGTGCGTCTAGATTTCTAGGCTAGTGTTCAGTGGCAGTGGCAGCTGATGCTAAAAAAAATGGGGGGGTCGCAAACAAACTTAGTTAAACTTTTACTGTAGTAATGCAGGACTGTAAATAGACATTTATCAGGTGATGAATATCATTACTGTTTAGCTAAAATACTGAAAATGTTACTGTTGAAGTCAACTGTTAAAGCATGAAATAAATGTACTATGAATCTGTGAATTTGAGTGTAATGTGGGTTTATTATCAGTAATGAGTAGCATCCAGAAGTTGCGTTATGCTGCGTTTACACCAGCTGCGGTAAAGGCGTGAAGCACAAGAGATTTCAATGTTAAGTCAATGTGAAGACGAGTTGACGCGCATCTGGAGGCGGATGAGGCGTTTGGCACGGCGCGGAAGACGCGATTCCGCCTCGTTCGCGCGAATGGCACGAATTGAGCGCCTGCGCGGTACGTGCGAATGGTGCTTTTTGTGCATTTTGCATTTGACACGAATTTGCTGCTGACGCCCGAGTTGAAAAATTTGAACTTTGCCGGAATTTTGCGCGGTGTTAACCAAACAGGACCCTGCTTGCTGCTGTGGCGGCAGCGCCGCCCGGAGTCACTCATTTAACCTGAGGCTTGATATTGTCTGGAAGCAGTCACCCGGAGCTATACAACACAGTTCTTATTTCTATAGAGACAGGAATAAAAGGGACATCGCTTGGAAGAGTGTCAGTGAGGACATCGGGCAACCTGGTAAGTTGTAATACACATTTCACTTTTGAGTCACGTGATGTTTATCAACCCGCGCCGTTTATTTTCTCCCTATTCACCTTATTTTTCACGACAACAAGGGCGGCGCCATTGCACTCATTTTGTCAACGTACTTCTGGCCGCATTAAGATGATGAGCAGCTGAGCCAGTGGCTGAAGGCGTTTAACTTAAAAAGTTCACTCAAGTGCCTTTATGTTTGTTTCTTACCAATTTTAATGGATGGGAAGCTGACTGAGGAACACCCTTATCCCGAGTAATATAGTTTGGCTACGATGTTCCGGTAACTTGAAGCCACACCGGGTGTTGAAAAGGTGGTTAGTTTCAGGAAAGCTAACTTAGCTAACTATGTGCTTGCTCGCCTAACATTAGATTTGTTGAACTCCGTTCTATGAATACACTTAAGATCAGTAACATTAGTTAATAAAATGCAACTATTTTGAATGATTTTCATTGCCCACCTATATTTTTATATTTACGATAGTACAACAAGATATTATATAGTACATTACATTCTTACAGTAGCTCGCGTGATTCCTACAAGTTACCGAGATTTCAGATGCTAGGAGGTCAGTTCATTTCTCATTCAGATATTGATAATGACCTATTAAACGACATTATACACACAACCTCTAACTTCAGTGTTAAATAATGTTACTGTCTCTTTTTAATGCATCTCTCTCTCTCTCTCTCTCTCTCTCTCTCTCTCTCTCTCTCTCTCTCTCTCTCTCTCTCTCTCTCTCTCTCTACCTCTCACACACACACTCTCTCTCTCTCTACCTCTCACACTGTTCTGTTTAAGTATGGGTGCCATTTATATATTAATTCTCATGATGCAAGTTTATTTTAAATGCTAACATAAAAATGTTTATGGTTATATTATTTTCACAGATACATTGCTGCGTGTCAGTGATGCAGTGGACAACTGTGAGGATGATACTGTGATGTTCCTGAACTGTGATGCAGAAACACAATTGGAGGATCCATCCGTCTCTGATGACAACTACACTTTAAAATCACAACTCAACCTGAAGCAACCTACATCTAATATGGGAAAACACTGGTGCGGTTAGCCGGACAGGGCTTATCCTGGTCCCAGGCTAAAATGTATATTTGAGCTACAATAATTTAAAAACACCTTGTACATACCTCAACATATATGAGTGCCATTGTTTTGTCACAAGATGCACACCAGTCTTGTTTTTTTTGTAGGGTTTGTAGAAGCTAAAATGTCCTAATATAAGTAAGGCCTAGTCCTGTAAACCCGTCCGAGAAAATGCTCCAATGTGTTGAGCTGGCACAAATGTACATAACTCTACTGAGAAACAACCATCTTAGTCAGCTTTACACTAGGCATGGGCCGGTTACCGGTTCCAAGGTATACAAGGTTTTAAACAGTGAAGGTTTCAAAACCACTCAAATGTTTTGTGATACCGTCTCCAAGGTATGAGCTGAGTTTATACAAATTCATTAAATCATTAAGGCATGTGATTGATTTGATGTTTACATTTAATATGCATTACAAAAAATTATATATTTTTGAAAGCATATTATAATTTAATACTGCAATACTGCAACACCATGAAACTGTGGTATTTTGCTAAAGGTTATCATACCGCCAGAATCTTATACCGGCCCATGTCTACTTTTCACGGGGTTGATATTGCATGCATTACATTAAGTTGCAGAGCACTTTACCAGTACATACTGTACACCAACAGCTTCCAGATATAAGCTTGGGATCAGCTCCTGATGACTCTGATAAAGCTACATCTTAATTTATTGCAGGGTGGTCTTGCTGAAAAGTTAGCTGTTTCTTGGTCCATAGTTATTTTTATAAACCTTCATATCTGATCAGATGTTACCTGGCTGTCAGGCAGTTATATTAAAGGGGCTGTGAATTTGTCGATTTTATTGTTTTATACTGTTGTCTGATGTCTACTTATGATGTTAGCATGGTTTTTACATTCAAAAACATTAAAAGCAATAAGTAATATGCTATTTTGTAACATGGATTAGTGGCTCTCTGGAGAAAAGCTTCGTTTGAAGGGGTGGGCCACATTGAAAACCTGGACGTAAACACCCACTGCTATGATTGGACAGCTTCATTTTCCGTCATTACATGTGGAGAAAAGTTTAAAAAACATTAATGTGTAAAAATAGAAGCCGAACACATATATGTTTGAGCCACAAAAGATTCTGGCTGCTAAAGATGATAAACATAAATGACACTACGTATAGTAAAGTAGAAACAAAACTTTAAACTCGGCGTGACTAAATTACCGTATACAACACAGTAAGCGCGCATCAGAATATAAACTGCGGCTGATAAATCCTTATGACTAACTTTGTATATTTCTGTTGTGCTTGTGAGGTTGCTCTTACCTACACGTAACAGTTATATGATCAGAAAAGATTTGTTGAGTGTTTGACCTTTCAAACGCAACTCACCTAAATTACCGTATACAACACACTAAGCGGGCATCAGAATCTAAATTGCGGCTGGTAAGTCCTTCATCACTAACTTTGTATATTTATATTGTTATATTGCAGTCGTATTGTTAAGTGTTGTACCTTAATTAATCGTTTAATGTTTTAAGTAAATTAAAACAGTCTAACATACGTGTTTAGACACAGATGTTACAACAGGACATATCAAGCGACCTCTTCAAAAAAACCAATAGTGAAACGCAGTAACTTAAATAAAGTTAAATGTTAAACTTACTGTGTATACTGCTGTGTCATTTTTGTCAGATCCAATATTAGTGGTGCTTTTAGTCTCTCTGCAAATCCAGCATCGACTTCTGAATCAGCGGTACACAAAGTAAACCAACACTCCACATGCGAGCTGGAACTTATTCAAAAACAAACTTTATCCACACATTCCTAATGTTATGTTCTGAGCCTACGTTATCCAGCGTCTGTGTTCTTCCCATAGACGGTTCTTCCACAACTGAAAATGCGTTTCCATGGTTACTCTATCATAACAGATCACCGCGTCAAAATAAAAGTCTCTCAGATTTTTTTTTAAAGTCATTTTGGTTACATTTGGCAATCTTTAAAGACATGTTTATTGATTGTTGAGACACATGTGTCACGCAAAGCTGTGGGCGGGGCTACAAAAGTGGTCGTTGTATTTGGGTTCGGGGAGGTGCTTCAATTCTACTTTGACGTCATATTTCTCCGAATTCGGCTGTAATACTGGCTTGGTGCCAAAAACAATTATATTTCAGTAGCACGGACGTTTTCAGTTCTGAAATTTGCAGGATATATAACAAATTATCAAGTTAAAATTGGGTATTTGATTCACCGCTCCTTTAAACCTTTACAATGTGATCAGATGTTATCTGCCATGCAGTTATATTAAACCTTTACAATGTGATCAGATGTTACATGTCATGCAGTTATATTAACCTTTACTATGAGGCTGTTTACACTTGGCATTAACATGCGTTTTCATCGATCGGATCACAAGTGGACGAGAGAGACACATTACGTTTACACCTGGTATTTAAATCCGTCTCTTTTGTCCACTTTCGACCGCATCTGTCCTGAATAGTGTGAGGGGGTGGTCTGTGAGACGGTGGGCGAACCTCTCTGCTGTCATTCAAACCCGAGCGGGAGTAATTATGAGTTTATATGGACGCAAACTAATATTATGTCGGAGTCCACTGCTTGTTTAGCAAGTATACATGTTGCATAGTGTTTTGTACGTTTATATGTTGGAGCTTTCTCTGAATTTTCAGCGCAATTGATGAAATAGGATCGCGCAACTTTCACACGCTTTCAAAACGAAACTACGGAGATCAGCCGCTTAAGTTGTATCAATGAAAGGCTAGAAATAGCGCTGTTCACCGTATGTTTACGCCAGAAGTCAAAAAAAGACGTAAAACTTGTGTTTAATACCTCAGATTAGATAAATGGGCGGAGAGAAGGCGGTCGCGTGTGGCTGTTCGAACGCATTCAACCACATATGCGTTCCGCAACTCCAAAGCGATCGGATCGAAAGTGGTTTCGACTACCTCTGAATGTGGTTGAAAGTGGTCGAAAGTGGACGAGCTCAAAACGTTTTGAACACCGTTTACACCTGGCATTAACGTCGTCCACTTGTGATCCGATCGACGAAAACGCATGTTAATGCCAAGTGTAAACAGCCTCTATGTGATCACATGTTACCTGTCATGCAGTTATATTAAACCTTTACAATGTGATCAGATGTTACCTGTCATGCGGTTTAATTAAACATTTACAATGTGATCTGTTGTGCCAGTTATATTAAACCTTTACAATGTGATCAGATGTTACCTGCCATGCAATTATATTAAACCTTTACGATGTGATCAGATGTTACCTGTCATGCAGTTATATTTAAACATTTACAATGTGATCAGATGTTACCTGTCAAGCGGTTATATTAAACATTTACAATGTGATCTGTTGTGCAGTTATATTAAACCTTTACAATGTGATCAAATGTTATCTGCCATGCAATTATATGAAACCTTTACAATGTGATCAGATGTTACCTGTCATGCAATTATATTAAACATTTACAATGTGATCTGTAGTGCAGTTGTCACAGAGTGACTTTTTGAAGGGGCGGAACTGAAAGTGGGCAAAGATTAGTTCCGGTAGACCAAATTTGGGTAGGATTGGCAACAGGTGTGTTGTGGAACGTGGCAATCGTTGATTGGGTGATTCAGCAGGGAAGAGGAGTATAAAAAGGGCATCAGAAATACAAGAAGTGGTTGTGGATTTCCAGCAGATACTGCGAGTGGAGTAGAATGTTCGGGGAATTCCGAGAGCAAGCCGAGACGGTTATATTGTTGATTTGGACCCTCGCAAAGCGAAGGAAGGAGTGGGACAACAGAAATATACAGGTTTGAAACAGAAAATTTGATTGGATTAAATGCTGTGTTGACTTGTGCTGCCTTTACAAAAGGAGTGATATTTACCCGAAGAGTTGCTAGAGGATTCGGTGTCAAACGGATGCCACCCTGTTGGCTGTGAATGAGTGAGTAGCTGCAAAGACAAAGAGAGGAAAATTAGCATCAAAGGAATTGTGAGTATATTGAATGATTAATACGTCCATATACCTTACCTTGAATATGGAATACCAACCATTGCTGTAAGTTGTGAAACAGTGTGTAAGTGGCCCCACGGTGGAAAGGAATTGTGGGCGAGCCGAGTATCGATTAATGGGAGGACGTTATCCTGCTGTAGCTGCGACGTCAACTGTGAGCCATCTGCTTGTCAGTGTTTGGATTCTCCCCTGGACGAACCCTCGGTCCAAACGCAAGGTGCTGACCTTAAGTCACTAGAGTGTGTGAAGTGCATTGGGTGAGTCTTAGTTGACGTGTGTACACCTGAAGATTGTAGTGCTGTGCCGTGCCCCTGTTGTCTGCACTTACCCTTTAGGCCGAGTAGAAAATCCTGTGGGGAAGGACTTACGCTGTGCCAGTAGTGACCATCTCTTTTATGTATGCCTGCTCATAACTCCGACCCTCTTTCTCCATCTGGAGGTGGTAAAACGATAACAACAAGTAAGGTACACTGAATAGTGTGGGAAAGGACGTTAACGTGGGGAAGTATTATCTGTTGTACGAAGTACTGCTGTGTGACCGCTGTGTGTGTTGACTTACTGTGGAGTCCTTCTAGAAGTTCGCCCCTGTCTAGATCTCTTGTCCCGTGGTTTGGAAGAGAGGAGAGGGAAGCGTTCGACCCCGGTAATTGTCTGCATAACAGGTCTGGTACAAACAACTGACCTGAACCCACCTGGAGTGGTGGCGGTGGCTTGGCCGTGGTAGGTCCAACGAGCAGCAGTGTTTGAATCATACCCCTACTGCCCTTGTTCGAAGTTGTGTTTTGTCATTGGGGTGCTCTTGGGAACCTCCTTGAGGTGGGAACTAGGAAGGGGCGTGACTCACGACACCTGTGGTCCGCTCTGACCTGTGACACAGTTATATTAAACCTTTACAATGTGATCAGATGTTACATGCCATGCAGTTATATTAAACATTTACATGTGATCAGATATTACCTGTCATGCAGTTTTATTAAACCTTCACAATGTGATCAGATGTTACCTGCCATGCAGTTATATTAAAGCTTTACTATGTGATCACATGTTATCCGTCATTAGTTATATTAAACCTTTACTATGTGATCACATGTTATCCATCATGTAGTTGTATTAAACCTTAACAATGTGATCTGTTGTGCAGTTATATTAAACAGTTACAATGTGATCAGATGTTACCTGCCATGCAGTTATATTAAACCTTTACTATGTGATCACATGTTATCCGTCATGTAGTTATATTAAACCTTTACAATGTGATCAGATGTTACCTGCCATGCAGTTATATTAAACCTTTATTATGTGATCACATGTTATCCTTCAGGTAGTTATATTAAACCTTTACAATGTGATCAGATGTTACCTGTCATGCGGTTATATTAAACATTTACACGTGACCAGATGTTACCTGTCATGCAGTTATATTAAACCTTTACAATGTGATCAGATGTTACATGCCATGCAGTTATATTAAACATTTACACGTGACCAGATGTTACCTGTCATACAGTTGTATTAAACCTTTACAATGTGATCAGATGTTACCTGCCATGCAGTTATATTAAAGCTTTACTATGTGATCACATGTTATCCGTCATTAGTTATATTAAACCTTTACTATGTGATCACATGTTATCCATCATGTAGTTATATTAAACCTTAACAATGTGATCTGTTGTGCAGTTATATTAAACAGTTACAATGTGATCAGATGTTACCTGCCATGCAGTTATGTTAAACCTTTACTATGTGATCACATGTTATCCGTCATGTAGTTATATTAAACCTTTACAATGTGATCAGATGTTACCTGCCATGCAGTTATATTAAACCTTTACTATGTGATCACATGTTATCCTTCAGGTAGTTATATTAAACCTTTACAATGTGATCAGATGTTACCTGTCATGCGGTTATATTAAACATTTACACGTGACCAGATGTTACCTGTCATGCAGTTATATTAAACCTTCACAATGTGATCAGATGTTACATGCCATGCAGTTATATTAAACATTTACACGTGACCAGATGTTACCTGTCATACAGTTGTATTAAACCTTTACAATGTGATCAGATGTTACCTGTCAGGAATTTCTTAAAGCATATCTGAGCTCTGTAGATTCCCCTTTAAAGGATTTAAGTCTCCTGATTTGAAGGAATAAGTCTTGGCAAGTTTGCAAATTAATTCTATCCTGATATATTACAAATGAATTTGTGAGTTATTGGACTGGCTGGGGTGCACATTTGCTTGAAAAATACGAAATCATCCTAACTGTGTAAAGGCTTGCCTTTTCCGCGCTTCGTATGCTTGAAGGCAGATGAATGCAGATTCTTGTCATTAGATTTTTGTTGTCTATCTTTACTTCAGATAGACAAGGTCAGTTTTAGTTTTGTTCTGGAGATTGATCTTGCGCTCTTCCATTACACTTTGATTATCGCAATCTGACATATACGCACACAAACACACACGCAAACAAGCACATACACACAAACACACAGTAAAGTTGCCTAATCACAGTTTCACAGTTTCACAACTGTATTAAAGGTGAATCAAGGGTTATTATGATTTTCTTTGATGGGCTTGCTGAGATGTGTAGATCTGGTGGGTTTTAGAGCCTGTCTGTAGTGTTCAATACTCTCTTTTCATTTGGCAATTCATCTCTCTAACTTTCTGCTCCACCATCTATGGCTCCATTTTTCTAGCTTCCTTTTTAAGGACTGCGTTATGATGGTCATGCCATGGTGATACCGTTTTTCCCTTGATTCTCTTTGATCTAATGGAAACAACAGCTTCCAACATGCTAGAACAAACATTGTTGAAGGTTTCAAATACAGCATCCAGATCTTCAGGGTTATCTGCTACATGTTTCATTAATGACAGGTCTGGGAGATTACTAATAAAGCTATATTTAGTACACTCTAAAAAAAGGTTCCTTGAGGTTCTATATAGAACCCTGGGGTTCTATACTTGGCCAATAGAATCTTTTTCCAAAAAAAGGGTTCCATATAGAACCCTTAGAGGGCAAAGAACCATTTTTATTAAAATGGTTCTATAATTCACGTTTTGTGACTGAAGTGTAAACTAAAGATTACACAATAATTACAGACCTACACAACTCATTCACAAACCTTTTTGTGTCAATAGGCTGTGGTCAAATAAAGAGAGCGTCAACAAATAGGCTATTAATATTTATTGTATGATTTATTTCTTGTGAGCTTTTTTATGCACGTTTGTACATTAGCATGAAACTTACACTGCAGTTTGCGTTTTTGGTGAATAACCAGGTGTTTTCTTTATTTTGTACATTCTATATTGTCAATGTTTAATTTAACCTGAAGGGGCATTAAAAAAAAAATAATCGCAAAAGTGCCCTCTGGTGGCCTATATATGCGTTTCACCATACGCGAAGATGAGCCTCGAGACGTGACAGTTTTTTTTTCAAACTGAGGAGTTCGGACTCCGGACCGGCATTTCTGCTTGTTGGTACCCTGAGGTAAGTAAACTTTATACATTTTTGAAACGATATTACTTAAATATTTAGTATAATTAGTTAATATTTATTTTGTTAGAGTAGGTCTTGTGCTAAATAGTGATACTAGAAGCTACATTTATAATATTTACCTTTGTTAAAAAATACTGCTGGTAACGTTAAAGCACTGACAGGCTTCCTCAACCGTCAGTTATAAAAGCTCTTTTAAATACATTTTGTTCCGGGTTTTAATGAATTACGTTACAGTCCTGCTTTATTTCTTTGTCATTTTAAATTAAATTGCCAATCACAATAAGACAGCTGTGTTGTAAGGAGACGAAATTCGAGACAGGAGTGTAATTTCAATGAAGCGCGTGGTCAAGGGAACCGGGTGGAAGACGGTGGAAGGGAAATTATATGTAAATGTTTGTCGCAGTTTTGCACATATTCCGTGAGTATTTTTCGCTTGTTCATGAGTGTTTTATCAGGGTTGGAGCTAAACTCTGAAGGAAAGTGGAAACTGCTGGCCACAGTTGAGAACTTTCTGCCGGTCTGTATTATAAATGCACGATTGCAGTGCAGCGTTCGTATCCGCAACAAGTCTAGATATGCATGTTTTCTGTGATGCACACTAGGGTTGTTGCGGTGACAGAATTTTCCCACCGGTTAATCAGCGCGTGACAAACCCGGTGTTACCGGTTTCACCGGGTGGGAGGGGCTTTTAAATGGACAGAAGTGCGCATTTTACTTTCACTTTTGAATTAGATGCAACTGTTGTTTAAATCCAGCGCTTGCGTACGCTGCGTTAAATCGCGTATGCATTTGCGTGTAGATGCGAGTGCAACTGCTGGTTTAAGTGCTTGAGTCAATGTGCGCAGGTACTTCTGACAGAAACCCGCCAGTCCCAAGCAGAGCAACCGGCTATTCCTCCATAAAGCGCTGCTTGAATTATGGGTTTATTATTATTCTTAATGAAAAACACAACAACAAAACGATCTCGCCTACATTAAACATCATATATGCATCTTATAACAAAAACGAATAAGCACGCGGCTTCTGCCATCGTCTGCTTGCCGCAGTCTGAGGAATTAATGAAATCTGACACCCGCAGCCGCTGCTCTGTGATGACGCGCGTTCAGCTCCACTAGATTCAGACAGCAGACACATACAGTTGTAAGTGTTTGCTCTCTCTAACGAAACTAAATGATTTAATTACAAGAAAATATCAAAACGACGGTGAAAGACGGTGTCGCGGTGGGCAAGTGATCTAACCGGTGAGAGGCTGAAGCACCGGTAATCACCGTTTCACCGACTATCGCAACAAGCCTAATGCACACAATGAATTAATGTGATGGTAGCTGTTAAGACACTTACATTTAACATTCAAATAATTTAAAAACCAAACGTGTTCAGGTTTTTATGCGTATTTGGTTTGTGAAGTGTAATTTATGCTTTTTTCCTTCCCCTCACAGATAACCATGGTTAATAAATGGTCAGTAGATGACATGTCACTGGCTTTAAAATATAAACCCCATTGATGTAAAACGGTAAGGTGCTTAAAGGGACCTCGTAAACCTGACTTCTGTCACTAATGTTCATCAAAGAGCAAAATAAAAGAAATCCGTCTTTTGTAGCTTTAATGATAATTCTTATGTATTTCATTTAGCATTAAAGACTGTAAAGTGTTTGAGGACTTAATTTAAATTCTGTATATTTCACACTATTTTTTTTATTGAACATTGTGTTTTGAAAAATACATCACTAGTAAATTGCAACCTCAAGTTAATGTAGACTTTAAGGAACTTGTTTGTCTGAAAGTGGATATATAAAGATTTTGTGTTTTAAGATGCTGCATGGAATGACAATGAGGTTTGGAACAGACTTGGTGAAGAACATGGAAACATCTCTAAATAAAATGGCCCCAAACATCATCAGAAGTGCAAAAGAAGGAAGTAAAAAACATCTCTACAACTTTCTCTGTAGTAAAACCATGATAAGGTTTACTTTTCAATATAATGTAAACACACACACACACACACACACAAACACACACACACATTATATATATATATATATGTTTCTATTGAAATATTTTCTATTAATATCACAAGTATAAGTTACCTTTTAAAAACCATAGTAGCCTAATCATGGTAAAGGTACTGTTTGGCCATCGTAAAGTGAACACAGGGTTTGTGTTTGGTTGGCCAGCGAGAGGTTTACTTTTGTGCAGTAAAAAGCTCAAAAGAACAACTGCCTGTCGTTGTCTGGACTCCTATTTGTGTTTTTGTAATCATTATAGTAGAAACACAACCAGGGACACGCGTGATAAACTTATCAATGTTTGTTTACAGCCGCCGCCATTACCTCACGTGTTGATCATGAATGCAGTAAACGTGTGCACATGCGAGTGATCCTGTGTTTAATAAACTTGCTGTGCGGAGATATGCGCTTAGACGCAACTAAATAAGGATTGTACTGTTTGAAAATCGCGTATTTTATAAGAATACCAAAAAGCGCGTTGAGTTTCCTGACTCGCGTGTTTGTGTATGTGCGTTCCCGTCCCCCGTCGCGTCAACTGTTTGACGGAAGACAAAGAAAACAATCGCGTCTGGAGATACTGACACACATCCGCAAGTAAATAAGGATTTAGATGTCGGACATCTATCCCGTCACACTGACGAAGCACACACACTCGCGTCTGTTTGGAGATTTAAGGCCGGGGTATACCTTTTTTCCGAGTATACCTTTTCGAGTATACTCCCCGCGGCTACACGCGGATGGCCGCATTCGACACTATACGCAATACAAATGATTCTAATACAAATTCTACAATACAAATTATTCAAATTATTAGTCTAACAGGCTGTCAGGGCAGCACTGATTTGGTGACATTTACAGTACATTAAAACATTGGGATAGGTGAAGAAAAGTACCTGATCCACCATTGCAAACACAGTTTAGAACAAACAACAAGACAACAAAGAACAGGAATCAAACAAACATGCTCCAGAGCTTTCTGTTCTTGGAAGAAGTAAAAGTTAAAGAAGAAAAACGATAGTGTGTGTGTGCAAATGCTGTCTATTTCCTTTGTATAATTGTTTATAGTGGAGTCCCTGTCTAAATATTTTCACGCGCATGTGCTGTTGTACGCGGACTGTACGCGCACTGTCCGCGCGGTCTCAAATTTTGGGCTGCACGCGCGGACCCTCTTGATGACGAAAAAGACGTCATGCGGACGGCGCGCATACACGGACGTCCGTAGTATACTTTCGGCTTTAGGCGCGAGTAAACAAGTATGTGATGTGTGCAATCGCATCTTTTATAATGATACCACAAAGCGCTTCAAATATGAGGCATTGTGTGTTTGTGTGTGCGTTTGGACGTCGATCGAGTCACACTCGCGTCTGGAGATAACTTTAGTTACAGTCACGAGTAAACAAGTAGATGTCATGTTTCCAGCACTCGGATTAAAACTCAACACAGCAGTGAATGGCTGCAGAGACGGAATGTCCATTGACTGTGGGGTTGACTAATGAATATGGATGATCTCTGCTCTTCTGTTCAATGGAGCGGGGCGTGGCTCATTATAGATAATGAAGCAACAGAGGAAAGATGGTACATCTCCCTCTTCTTATACAGTTAACAACGAATTACAATATTTGTTTTCGATTTCACTTACATCTTCCAAAAGCAGACATTCCAAGCACTATGTAGACATTTATCTTTTGTTTCTATGACAAATATTCGTTAAGTTACAGTAAATTTTTCTGACGTGTTTCTGAAAGGACTTCACTGAGGGAGAGAGAACAAAACGCGCATCACGTTTATTTTCTTAATTTTGCGAAAAGCACAACATGCTGTTTTTATTGGGAGTGGACAGCCGACAGCCGACCCCAGAGTGTTAATATTAACTTTTTCCTTGCCATTGAACAGTTAACTTGTTAATTAAGAGACGCTGGCTGAGAAAGAGTTAAAGTTTACCCACAAATGAAAATTGTCGTCACTTTCTTCAGCATAACACAACAGAAGATATTTTGAAAAAGTATGGTATCGAACAACAATGGTGCCCATTGACCTGCATTGGTTTTGTGTCCTTTAAATTGCTACCAGCGTTGTTCGGTTACAGACATTCTTCAAAATCTTTTTTGTGTTTGTGTTTTGCTGAAGAAAGAAAGCCGTGAACATTTGAAATAACGAGTGAGTGAATGAGTTTTCTTTTTTGAGTAAAAGGTCCCTGTAATTGATTTCTGTACCTAATGTACAATAATTTGTATCTTTGTAGGTCTGGTGAGGAATGCTGCACTTATGTTATTGCAAGCATTATTTCAAGAAAATCCCAGCTTCCTTTACTGTGTAAATAGTGTAAGTATAGTCTTCTGTAATTTCATTAGCATTTGAGGCACTTCATTTAAAGTAACATTCAATGCAAATATAAAAATATTACTCTGTTTACCCTTAAATAGCATACAGCTCCACATCAATTATTATGAGTCTTGTTTGTTCTTGAGTGTCGCTTGCCTAGTTGTCATACTTTATTTGTGTTATTATGGGGTAATTTTAAGTCTATTTGATGGCTTCTGTTAATTGGTAAAAAGCACTTTAAAGGTGAAATGTTTGTTTTACAGGAACCCAAAGGTCCCGTACCAACCATAGTGTTCAACGGCTCTCCTGATCTTCTCAAATCTGAAAGTATCAACTTTATAATGGACAATGTGAACATAATATGTGGAAGACATTGACATCACAGGCTGTGGAATGACTGTTTGCGGGGTTTTTTTCCTCCTCAATGTTTAATACCCTTTTGCCATTAAGCACACAGTGACTTTTATTTATAAAATATATGCTTAAATTTAAATACCTGTACAAAACAAATGTACAATCAACTTGTGTAAATTGTCATTCTATTTAATAGATTGTTCATGAATTGTCTTTAAATTTTTTTATTTTTATTTACTTTTTTATTTGACAGGGACCATACAAGCAAACATAGTTATAGTTCAATGCCTGTAACTGATGCGCTGCATATAGAGTTTATAGCTATTGCTAATTCTCAACTCCTGTCCCTGGTTGGGCATTTCTAAGAACATTTTAAAACAGATAACATTTCTTCAACACACATACACAAACACACACAAAAAAACCCAAAATAAATTAAAAAGAGATACAAATTTGGTTTGCCTTTAGCCACAACTTAACCCTTAAAATAAATTTATTCAAGTCAGAAATTGCCTTAATAAATGCATTGTGATTTATTTTCATCATTTCAGACACATGTGAAAGTTACTAAAAATTAATACTGCATATACTGTACAGTATCTTTGTTCATAAAAACTGAAAATGCGTTAAGGGAAATAACTTGAACAAAAATTTTAAATGTATAGTGTAATTAAGAGTTTAGCTGTTTAATACAGAGATGCAATTTTAATATATATATATATATATATATATATATATATATAAACGTATGTATGTATGTTTAAATAACTAAATGGTTGAATGTAATGAGACATTTTAAATGTAAACTAAAGTTTTTCTGTCTAATACAGAATTAAGAGATGTGATTTTAAAGAGCACCAATTATGCTAATAAATTGGCACGTTAGCACGTTATTGCAATATCCCATAGTACATACATGTTATTAAAACTTGAACTAATGCATTGTGAGTCTTATAAATTGCTTACATACCTCACCGATTTCCCACTGTCTGGAAAACGCTCGGTTTTGTTCCTGTCTCCGCCTCCCAAAATGTCTAGTGTAATCGGATTGGTCAGATGACTACTCAACTGTTATTGGTCAGCTGGGTTCGGCTTGTGTTTGAAAGGTTACGCCCCTGACTACGCATGGGTTGACACAGATTCTGACTGAGAGTTAGTGATGGCCAAACGAGGCTTTCTGAACCACTGAGGCTTTCCAGCCCATTGGTTCGCCAAAAGGTTCATTTACCCGAAGCCTCATGAAACAATGTGCTCTCTAGTGACACCTGCTGTGCAAACCAATGAATCGCACACAAATCTATTCATTTTGAGCAATCAAATTGTCATGGTGTGGGCTTTTGAATAAAGTATATTAAATAAATTATTTTACTCTGCTTGTGTTAACCTATGTACACAAAACTCACACATACACAACTTTGTGTTCAACTATTCATTAGTTCTTTGGGTTAGTGATAACAGTGAATGCACCAAATGAGTGTCGAGAAATTATTGTGAGTGCACTGCAGTGCTGACTGGGAATGCAATAGTAGAGTGCTTATTGAACTGGGGGTGCAATAGTGCAGTACTTATGGGACTGGAAATGTGGAAAAGCAAACTGCAACACGGAAAAGTGTTTAATGGTTTTTATTTAGAAACAAAAGTTTTTAACAGTATTAGGATTGAGGCGGTGTCTGTTTTTAGAAAACACCCTTTCACAGGGCACCAATGAGGCTGGACAACATAAGAAGGTCAGTGCCAGCTTATATAAATTGGAGCTTCTGTTTGTTCCAATATCCCAATGGATCCTCAGTCCTTCTAGGCTATCCCTAATACGGTCAAGTCTTATAATAATAATAATAATAATAATAACAGCAATAATATATATATATATATATATATATATATATATATATATATATATATATATATATAATAAAACTACTACTAATATAGGCTATTTATATATATATATATAATCATAAGCATAATAATATTACGTATTAGAACTATATGCTAATTTACTGTAATGATTTACTGAACTAGGCTATGTATAATTTACTCTAATAATCTACTAAACTAAGTGTAATATAATATATAATACAGGTTATGATATATAATGATAACTATACTACAAACTCACTACAACCTCGCACTACTCGCTACTACAACCAACACTTCAACACCAATGCAAACGTACTGCAAAACCCCACAAGAGGCGCGAGTTTCGAACCAGTTTTATCCGCAAGCGATACTCAGAATGAAGCAATGACGTATTCAACAGAAAACGAGGCCTCGTTTGTCATCGTCACGTGATTTTCACGGAAACGATACAAGCCTCGAATCGGGGCTTCATCTGGAACGCCCCTTTTTGCTCGACACAAGCTCCGGAGCCTCGCTTCAGATGTCCCATCACTACTGAGAGTCACAGCCTCAGAGGCATCGTAAACAAGCGTTATATTTCTCTATAAACGATGGTGTCTGTACTGCCTTACCACTTCGAGCTCGATCCAGAGAGTTCAGAAGGCCGTTACGATATAAACGATCTCCGTCAATGAATGCGATTGGATTTAACTTTTTTAGGTGTCCTTAGCTCTGCCAGAATGCTAAACGAAGACGAAAATGTGTTGCAAAGACATCCAAAAGGTAATTATAACGTACTACATAACTATATGGAAACACCAAATGTAGCACATAGAAAGTATTTGTTGAAATGATTATAAAACGATTTCACTTGGTAATTTCTACATTATTTTACTCTAGTAAAATTTATTATAAGACTGCTTACATACTGTATTACTGTGCAAACTATATGGAAACACCAAATGTAGCACATATAAAGTATTTGTTGAAATGATTATAAAACGATTTCACTTGGTAATTTCTACATTATTTTACTATAGTAAACTTAATTATAAAATACTGCTTACATACTATTTTACTGTGCAAACTATATGGAAACACCAAATGTAGCACAAAAAAAGTATTAATTGAAATGAATGTTAGTTCTACATTATTTTACTATGGTAAACTTTATTATGAAAGACTGTGCTATGTTTTTACTTACTAGGTTTTAAGGAGAATGCAACATGTTCCAGGGCCTCTTACCTGCGTGATTCATCATCCAGGTTTTGCACAAATTGTCTAAATCCCTACACACAGAACATTTATTGTACCGAATATAAGCCTTTGAGGCGCAGGACTAGAGTAAGTTTTATTACATTTTTAAACCAATAACACTAAAGTATCATTATAGTAACAAAGTACCCAAAAGAACAAAAGATGTAACTTTAAAGAAAATATAAAAGTCAAAAGTTTATTTATTACAAATATATATTTAAATGTTAAACAATATACAAATAAACATACTTTAGTAACCATATTGTGCTCTTCTTTCAAAATTGTTCAATTCACTTCTTACAGCTATCTATTCAGATAAATGGCATATCAAAGCTTTGTCAGCTGATGCTATCTAAGATGACACTTTAGGGTTATCATCCTGTCGTGTGTTGTTCTCCAGATACGCTTGGAGCTTCCTGATCGGAATGTTGGCTTCCGACGACCCCTGCACTGAAGATGGCATGCAATCACGTCCTCCTTTGAAGGTCTCTCAAACTGTGATGCCAGGTCCATTGGAATCGGGGTTTCCTTCAGCTTATCTTCAAATACCTCAGCAAACACAAGCCTGATCACATCATCCACATAACTGTAGAAATATTGCGGTCAATAAATCTTTTGTTTTGATCATTTATTTCCCTGCTTCATACATTAAGTTTTTAATTATGAATGTATTTGAAATAAAACATTACTGCTTACGGTATGTCATTTGTGTGTTTTGGGAACATAGCCTTGTACTTTCCCTCTCCTGCTTTTGTTACGGCTTGGTGACATTGTAATGGATGGCTGCAAGGTACAACCTGTAAAAATATAAGCAAGCATAAATTTATTGTAAAAGTAAATACTACTTTATTTAACACAGTTACTAAAATACTTAAATACCTGCATAGCATTCCAATAAATGAGAAAATCAATTTTTTTTGCTGCAAATCTGAAATCTCAGGCTACGGACGGCAAAGGCATCCACTGATGATGGTGATGGAAACATTGTGAAACGATGCTACTGTCTGGGTTCCTATGATTATGCAGAGAAAAAAAACTTTGTCATCATCAGTTCTACATCTAAGACTGGTAGTGGTTTCACTAGCTAAATACATCATTTGTGTTACACACCTTTGCTCCTCATATGCCAGTCTGACTCCTTGTACTGTGTGTTATGATGTTGCATGTTTGCATACAGTGTAGAAGGATGTGTCCAGCTGCGAATCTAAGATATAGACAAATAAAACAAACATGTATTCAGTCAAAAAGACATATTATAACAATAGAGTACAACGACTATAACTCGTTAGACTATTCATTAAAACGTAAATGTATTACATGTTACATGGCCCAACATTAGCAACACACATTAGGCTACGTGTTTACTTCGTTTCAAAATCTAAGAAAGCTTCAAGTAAAAACAACAGTAAAATACATATAACTTTAAACAAATCATCTGTACTTATAGTTTCTTGAGTTTGATCATGAGAACAAATTTTACCGGTAACAGTTTAGCTGGTAACTTAGCAAGTTTGTAAACATGTCTTAACCAACATCGATAAAAAAACGATAGTCTGCATAATTCAACATACACGTGTGTAAATATGGTACGTTGTTTATGAAATACAGTATTACAACACAAGACAATTAGCTTGCAAGCTTAGCTCTACACGCACATTATGTTAATCTCTGGTTACCGGTTACGTAATGTACAGTAAAAGGCAAATAATAAACGTGAATACTTACAGCCTGTGATCCAGAAGTGCACAGTAATCCAACTTTCAGAAGGAGACGTCCAGCTTCGGTTCATGAGAAGCAGTTATTGTGAAAACTCCGTGAACAACTTCTGACTGGATTTTTCCGGAACCGTATTAAACATGATGTCCTCTGTGTAAGTCCATAAAGTGCTATTTTTCCCTCGCATCTAAAGAGACAGCGTCTACTCGAGAGATTTAATCGCTTAAACAATGAAACAAGAGTTTGCAAACAGAGTCAAAGCAGGGACTCCCAACCTCCGCCATTTTAGCTCTCTTCTGACTCGGCGCTCCCCACCCTCGTCTTTGAGGGCGTACCCAAGCAAAGCAGAGAGGGCTGAACTATGATAATGTTGGTCTTATCTACGTCACTAATCCCAGGAAGTAAACTGTTGCCTACAATCCGAGTGTTTTTTGTAGTCCTCGAACGTTAGAGACGATAACTCGCGTCATCGTTTTCTTTGAGGTATGTACTTTTTGAATATCGTTAGCATGTACTAATACACACTTACACACAAAATGATGTTTAAAAACGTGTATCCCATAATAGGTGCTCTTTAAGTAATTTTTATAGATTTATATTTCTGTATAATACAATTAATAAATAGTAAACTTTTATAATTTTCTTGATCGGTTATAATTTCTTATCAATAATACATTACTCATAATAATAAATAATTTTAATGGTTCTAAATAGAACCATCTAACTTTGATTCAAAGAACCATTTGGGGTTCTTTTTAATGAACCCATTAAAGTGGTTCTATATTGAACCATTTGGGGGTTCCATATAAAGCGGGTGATAGAACCATTTTTTTAAGAGTGTAGTAAAAAATACTGTTTTGCCTAATCAATAGCGTGGTATGCACCGAGCGATCCAATCTATAAGTACTGTGGTATGAGACAAGGCAATGATCTGAAATAGGTGATATTTCTACATCACTAATGTGTGTTTATGGATATGTGTGAGCCCTGTCAGGTTTTGTCTACAGAGGGAGTTAAGAGCATCCATAAAAGCTAGTCCTAATGCGTCTTTTGGATTATCAAATGGTCTTTTGGATGTTAAAGTCTGGAAATCTGCCATTTCCATAAGTTTTTGTGGTGGCCTGGTGGTCTGTAGATCGTAGCTAGGATGAAAGAAAGCTGTTTGGTGTAATGATTAGTTAGTTCCATATTTAGAAACATTTTTTAAATAATTAAATTTTAGTTCATATTTATGATTTACTTGGAACATTTTATTAGAGATTGTAGCAACACCACCCCCTCTACTTTTAAGTGAGGTTTGTGCTTATAATAATAGTCTTGTGGGATGGATTAATTTAAACAAATGTAATCGTAAAGGTTTCCGATAAGCAGAGAACATCCAAGTTTTGGTCTGTAATGATTTCCGTGATAATAGGTTCTTTATTGGTAAGCGATCTAATGGTAAGAAGACCAAATTTTAACATTTCAGTTTTATCTGTTGATATATTGTTTTCTAATTTTTTATTGATAATATTTGTATGAGATGAGGTAAATGGTGCTCTGTATTTGTTGATACTCAAAATGTGTTGACACTCTGGTAAAATAAACTCTATGTGCTGGGATATATGTGTTCTTAACATGTCAAGGCAGCTAACTGGGGCTGTCAAAATGATTAATTAATCATCTCATCGCAGTGTTACAACTAAGCCTCAGCTATACAATGATAATAAAATGGAAACAATGTAAATACTATTAATCAAAATGATAACTGTTAGGGGAAATAACTGACAATTATATATTTTTTGTCTTAATTGTGCAGCCAATTCAAAAAATCTGTTTATATGCATTGCTGCTGCATAATACAATATGAAGGATCATGGATGGATGAATGTGTGGATATTTATATATTATAGGCAGATATATAAACAATATCCACCATGATGTAAAACCTGATAAGTTAACTCAACTTTAACCATTTTAGGAAACCGATTGCCTTAAACCATTTAAGTTTTAAAACTCATACATATGAGTACTGTAAATTATACGTGCATATGTCTAAAAATGTTTGAGTTACCTTTACAAAAATATATTAAGTTTGATTAAGTTCATACTACTCAAATGGTTTTAGTTCACTTAATAAATTCAAATTAGTTCACACAACTAGGGATGGGTGATATGGCCTAAAAATGTATCACAGTAATTTCAGTTGTTTGTTTCTGTGACGGTAAAAATGGCGATAAATTATTCTCTTCTGTAAAATATCAGATTATGTTATGTTTAAGTTGTGTTCCAGTGACTGTACTGAAAAACCTTACACAACAAATTCTGTATTTATTTGTACTCTCATGGTGCAAAAATAGTGCAAGCAGGAAAAGAAACGGTCTTCAGTTGTGTTTCAAAATTACAAAAGAGTACAACTGCAAATAAATCCTGATAAAGTAACAAACATGTTAAAGTAGCCTGATAAAGTAAAGACGTTCAGTGTGAAACAGTCACAGTCCCTTTCACACAGTCTTTACTGGTAAATTGCAGTTAACAGGTCATGTGTGAACAGAACCTGTCCGGTAAATCAGTACTCCCAATTTACCAGTAAGACAGGTTGTAAGATTACCAGTTATTTACCGGTAAGTGCTATGTGTGAACGAAAAATATAGGATTACCGGCATTTAGAACAGACGACGTCAGACCGCCCTGATAGCATTTTTATACATATGACGCGTTTACCCCGCACTGTTTGCGGACGTTTCCACACACGTCCCACATAGCAAAAGGACTCTGTGGCGGATCAGCCGCGGAGGTATCGCGGCTTCCGGAACGAGCCCACGAAACGGACCCGTGTCAGCGTCCACTTGCGCGCAGTGACGGATCCGCATCCGGAGCTTATTGCTATCAGGACCGGGTCCGTTTTGGACCCATCTATCTCACTTTCAAATTCAAAATCCCTTCTGTTCTTACTGTAGGATAAAATAGGATAAACTAAACTAAAGGATAAAACCAAAACTATCACTAGGCCTGGCTACTGCAGCAATATAGAACCTTAAATCTGCATTGCCTTGTATTTTTAACCTAACAATATTGTAAATAGGCTTAACAGAAAAGTTTCACTAAAAGATATCAATTTAATGTACCAAAGTAATTACTACTCAATGGAAATATAAAATTGCCATTTACATTCATCAGTTATAGCGTATTCTGTTTTTGTTAAAAAAAAATCTTTAAAAAAAAACCGGTAACACTTCATTTTACGACCCGCAAAGTACCGTGTAATTAAACCGAATTTACAGCATACCTATTTGTAACAACAGAGTACCTCTACAGTACGTACTTGTAGTTATAAGGGAATAATATTTTAAGTTTGGGGTAATAAGGGGGTAAGAATATATGGAAAATTATTCTCTAAGTATTTCATAACTACAGGGTACCTATTGTAATATTACGTGGTATGTATGACTTACGTCTATGGGTATGGTCTATGTGTAATATTTTTGATGAAGTGATGTGTTTTGTATAGCCTAAAGTTGATGTCAACAACCCACGTCGGCAAATAAAATATAACACACAATAAAAATAATAGCAACTTGTACCTCTTTGATCTGTATATGTATACATGAGTTACCAGGTAACTCTCATATTTGCGGGCTGTAAACTAAAGTGGTGCTTTGTTCACCTCTTGTTATAAATGTTATAGGGTAAATACCATAAACATACAGAATATTGTTATTTTAATTTTAAAACAACTTATTTCAAAACATCTTTAAAACACTATAATTAAGCCAACACTTAATGTTTATTATCACATAACTTTTATTTAAAATAAAAAGTCATGACAATTTTTCATTGTTTTTGCGGCTTGGCTTCCTCTGTTGGTGTTCTTGTCCACTCGGATGATGAGTTGATGTCGTCTCACAAATGCTGTTCTGCATTACATATAAAAAACATAAATGAAAGCCTTCAGTAAATGTTTCTTCACTGTGCCTTGACAGAAACAGAGTTTTCTGAGCCAGTTACGTTCATAACTTTAGGCTAACTTATGTGCTAGCTAACCTGCTACTGTTAGCTGGCAACTTTCTTGATAAAACATTGTTTGAAATGCGTGAGTCATGTATTAACAAAACCAGTCACCTTATCCAGCATGCGGATCCTGCTAACATCACTTGCAGCCGTACTCCACAGTGTAGAACGTTTTTTAAAAACTCTTAAAGAAATTTCACCTCAGGATCGCGTTCCAGCAAACCTCCTGCAGACGGCCGCGCGCTCTACACCTGCGCAGTAGCCTACGCATGTAGTCGTCTTTTGTTTTAGCGGGAGCTGATATCTGCTGTTGTTTCATTCTGGTTTGCCATTGCATAAATTATATTTGGCTAAAATACTTGTGTTTACAGTAAATAAATTGCAAAGCACCACTTCAAATATGTCCGCAAATGTAGGAGTTTCCTGGTAAATAGGGAATAAGTTGCTATTTTTATTGTACTTACCTTAAAAAAAGATAACCACATTAAATCAGCTGGACTTTTGTTATTAAAAGCAAGTAATATAGGCTACTAAAATAAAAGTGATGTGCTGTTATATTTATTTGCCGATGTGGCTCGTAGACATTGACTGTATACAAAATTCAGTAGTCAATATGAAAAATTCACAATAAAAATAAATAAATAAATAAAACATAATTTCCCCATAGACTTGACTAAGTCATACATACCACGTAATATTACAATAGGTACCGTGTTGTTATAAAATACTTAGAGTATAAATAATTTATAATTCTTCATATTCTTACCCCCTTATTACCCCAAACTTAAAATATTATTCCCTTATAACTACAAGTATGTACTGTAGAGGTACTCTGTTGTTACAAATAGGTACGCTGTAAATTCGGTTTAATTACGTGGTACTTTGCGGGTCGTAAAATAAAGTGTTACCAAAAAACCTAATTTAGTGCTTTATAGGCCCAGGTCAATGCAAACATAAAATACTTGATCTATTAGGCTACAACTTCAATGACATGCTGCACTATGCACAGCTAAAACATCTGACAATGAATAACTGGAGAAAGACAAGTTTGTTTTTATTATTAAATCATTTCTCCCATAACACGTCTCCTTGTTGCCCGATCTGTTGCCAGGTTGAACACAGCACCTGTAATCAAAACAGACAGATGTTTATGGTATGTAGCATCCAAAGTCAAGTATGCTTATCATAGTAACGCCACTGAATGAAGTAAAAGTACAGTTTTTTCACTAGAAATGTACTTCAGTAAATGTATCCTTAAAAATCACTTTAAAAGTACTAGTTACACAAAACTGTAAATGGAATTCGTTACACACCTCTGGTTAAATCACCGTGTTAACAGACGGTCAAAATAACAGACGAGAAGATTGTCTTTACCAACCACACAGTCGCTCTGACTGACACCTGCATTCATTTAGTCACTGATTAGGTCACATGGCATCCTCGCAGTGTGACCGTGAGTCTGAACCGAGTCAAACAATGATTAAATTGCCAAAGATTAATTTTCATTATAAAGAAGATGGCAGATACACTACACCAAAATTGCCAACATGTAAACTTAATAATGCACAGCTAGGGCTAAACCATTATCCACGAGTGAACATGCTAAAGTTTTCCTAATATCAACGTCATTTCAATCATTAGTATACAGGATGATTAAAAACAATGTTTACTGCCACAATTATATCAATAAATCAATACTTACTCAAAAGAGGGTTCAGCTCAACCGTGTCCCAGCAAAGAAAGTCTCGATTGACAGGTGTGCATCGTTTAACCGTTTAGTAAAGGCCCGTCCGAGGATCCGACATGGGTCTGTTCAGGATCTGCTGTTTGACAGTAGAATTTACGGCGCTGCCGGAGGCAGAGCTGATCCTCTGTGTGGCTCCAAAACGAATGTGACAGTCACGCGGGTTTGGCGACTTGAACGCGGATCCGCATAGGAGTCTCCTGCTGTGTGGGGTGCTGCTTAAAAGTCGAGCACACCTGAAGTTTACATCCACATTTCTTCACCGAAGTTTTTTGATACTGATGTGTGAATGATGTCTTACTGGTAAAAAGACAGAACGTCACTGCATGTGTGAAAAGCACATTTTTGTATTTACTGGTTAACCCTAATAAGACCCTTGGGGTCAATTCTACCCCCATGCCACTTTTCTTTAGTTTAAAAACATGGTTCCCTTTATCTTGGTGGAATAAGATTTTGTGACTTTTCCAGATTATCTGTTAAGATTCATATAAAAAACTTTTTTGATTCTGTCATTCTAAAGAGGCGTACAAAATGTTACTTAATTAGTCTCTTTGGGGGTAAAAATGACCCCAATTGAAATGAAGAAGAAATGCAAAAAAATATCATTTTTTATTTGTCAAAAAAATATATGCATCCAGAATAAATCTGAAAATTTCAACACAGAAAGGTAGGCCTGGTACTAGAGCACAAATGTTACATAGAAAAGATATGCTCAATCACACACTAACAGACACACATAAACACACAAAGGTATGACTGCCACAGAGAGCATTTCTTATAGAATTTGGTAAAAAACAGCCACAGATGCAAAACAAAGATGTAAAATACTCACACAGGTGTGCGCACACACATACACACACATGCGCGCACAAACACACACACAAACACAGACTCACACACAAAGACACAGTAAAACTTACACTCACATAAAGACACAGACACACATACACAGAAAGACAAAGTCAATTTCTGTGGCATTTTTTGTAAAAACAGACATTTCAAAATGCATCAAAAACTACAAATATTCTACTATTTGAAATAATATTTTTTAATGTCCTTTCTAATGTTTATATAAACATAAATTCACAAAATGTATCAATAAAGTACTGATGTTGAGCAAATGGCCACCTCCAGTGAAATGAATGGGTCTCTATGGGCCTCTGCTGGTCGAATTGATTCATTTCCTAAACAGTAGTTATTTTATGTTTTTTTTCTAAACACCAAATGGCTGAATTCAACACATAACATCTAGATCAACATCTAAAAACAATTTAAATCAAATTTAGATAATAATTTATGTGAATTTTTTTATAAAAATGTGATATTTTTCAGGCAAGCTAATGGTGTAGTTGAGGAATTGAGTGGTAAACGGGTATAAAAGTACTTCATATCTCCCAAAACACAGCATTAATGTATAGATGGGGAGTAAATAAAAAAAAATATTATTTGTATAATAAAAAATTTATATATTTTTTGTAATCACTCTTTTAATCTCTGGGGTCATTTTTACCCCCAAGGAACTATTACGTATACAGGAAAATCTTCGTTTTAAAAGTCTTATGAGGGTTAATTCATTCTGGTAGATTCAATGGTAATAAAAACAAGCACCTCCTCAGCCTCACATCCACCTTCCGCCATGCTTGTTTTCACTCCGCATATGAACAGTGAATCGGGCTCGCACAAACTGCGTCATCAACTAGACCAGGGGTCAGTGGCGAAGCCAGAAAGTGGGTGGGCCTTTATAAAACAGGGTGGGCAAAGCATAGAATGTACATAAACTGGGGGCGTGCACAACAAAGTTTGTATGCCTGTGGCCGGCATATGTTTTTTTACCCAATGGAAGCGTGGCGTTTTTCAAAACAGCCAGCAGCTGTCCGTTTTTTTCCGCGCTGTGGTCGAAAAATATTTAAAGAAACAGTATGTAGGATTGTGGCCAAAACTGGTATTGCAATCACAAAACGTGTGGCCAAAACTGGTACTACAATCACACAGCTGGTGGCCAATATACCAAACGACAACATAAACATCAGTTGAGGGCTGCAACTCCACTTTTTAATAGGGATGCACCGAATCCAGATTTTTTAGGTTCGGCCGAATCCCGAATCCACCGTTTAAGATTCAGCCGAAACCGAATACCGAATCCTACTCGCATCCTTATTCCATTAACACAGTAAAACACATTAATGAATTAAACAACGTCCACAATAGTGTATTTTTCATTTTATTTAATTTTAACTGTACATTATGCCAGGATGACAAGTTGGAAAAACTATTTGGACAATTACCATAAGCCTATGCATAATGAAAGCGATGCGTTGCGACACGCTCGTTTTTACAATAAGCAAGCAGCTCCGCGCTGAAAACTATATTTAACTTTGAGTGAGAAGCTCCGCTCGTCAATGTCAGGTTTCACACGGCCGTCCAATTACAGTGGAGGAGGGGCGGGAGATTACCACAGCAACCAACCGGCTCACAGCTGAAGCATCACAGCTACCAAGCGCTCGGCTGAAAAACAGCTGGAATTTGGCGTCCTCAAGGCGTTTTCAGCCGTGTTTAAAAGTTTTGGTGTGTCCAGCCCCTAAGGCTCACCGAAAGAAAAAGCTCATCTCCACGTCAGCACCCGATGTGTGTAATCTACGGCCGCGTGACGTCGACCTGCGTAGCGCAAGCCTAGGGTTCGGTTCGGTGGAAAAAAAATCTAGGATTCGGCCAAATCCGAACCCCGTCAAAAAGCCCAGTATTCGGCCGAATCCGAATCCTGGATTCGGTGCATCCCTACTTTTTAAATGACAATATCCTGGCCAGACCGCTGTTGTGAGTGATATAAGTATTTGAAATGAAAATTATTTCTTAATGTCTAGTGACATTTCAGGGCCATTTAATAATTAATTGATATAAATTTCTTACATACTGTTCCTTTAACTTTGGGTTAAAAGCTCAGCTCGTCAATGTAAGTTCTCACATGGCCGGCCAATCACGATGGACGAAGGGCGGGACAAATATCACAACAACCAACCGGCTCACAGCTCAAGTATCACTGCAACCAAAGCCATGGGCTGAAAAAACAGCTGGCATTCGGCATCTTCAGCTGCGTTTAAAAGCGTTGGTGTGCACGCTACCTAAGCAAAGTTACCTTGATGCCATGCAGGCAGCACAATGTTTCAAGGGGAAAATTATAAAACCACTTACAAATAACCAACCAGCTTGTCTACAGTATATATGGGCAGGTGGGGCTGTGCCTGTTTTATACAGTCTGGGCAGTGCCCCACCAAATTATTAATCCACTTGAAAACACAACTCAATAGAATTAGTAACGGAATTAGTTTTTACGTTATTTACGTTATGTGAACGTAGTTCCGAACAATGATATGTCATTCCTCGTCAGCAAAATGCATGACGTGAAAGCGTCATAGGCTACGACGGATTCAACAGGTGGTGATTTGATTTTACTAAAGAACTCGTTTGAGAGATTATTTAATGAGAAAATGGCCATCAAACAACATGGCGCAATCCAACTTTCATGTGTTGTCATTTAAGTGTAAATTTTATTCCAACAACAATAAATCATACAGCCTATATACACGACACAGAGTCTGCCCCCCTAAATAGTTGACTTGAGTAATACTCCTGACTATAAACTGTAGTAATGACACCACTATAAACATTACGAAAATGTCTGAACTCACCTTTACATGTCCTACTGTAGTCTGATACAGGGCTTCTGGTTAAAGATGGAGAAAGTCTCGATCATAATAACAAAGTCCAATATCTTTGATCATAATATGTCCCTTCGCGCAAAGAAAAGCAGAAATACATTTCTCAGACGAGCATTTATCATCGATGAGCGTAACGTTATATGTTTTTGTACAATATGTGGTGAAGAACAGTCTTTCAACACAGCATGACGTCATTATCAAAGTAATAAGTGCTTGTTTCGTTTTTTAACGTTTGAAAAGTTGTCCTCAGTAATCCAACATTTCCATGAGTGATGTATAGTCTCTGTCTCCAAAAGTCAACAGATAACAGCAGATGTCATTGTGGAAAGGCTGTTAAACTTGATGATTTGCAACTCGCTATTTTTAAATTCAGTTCAATCGCGCGTAGGCGGAACTAACAATGACTGACGAATCATATTCAACGTTTCATGTTGACAAGCGTGTGCACCAATAGGGTAAAAGAAAACTGCGAAACTGCCTGAACATGCAAACTTGCACTTATATTTTAATTATATTTATTGTTGTATTACATATATGAAATTATAGTGTGATAAGACGTCTATTCTTTGTATTATTATTTATTTTTGTTAAATTATTTACACATCTGGAAAATGGCCTTCTGATTGGATGGGCCACAACTCAAACTGGGCGGGCCCAGGCCCACCCGTAGCTTCGCCACTGCCAGGGGTGTCAAACTCAATTTCATCCCGGGCCACATCAGCATTACGGTTGCTCTCAAAGGGCCGGCTGTATTTGAACGACTGTATGAATGTATCAACTCTTTTATTACTGTACATTGCATAGTTTTCTCTGCATTTGATTATTATTGGTTTTGTTAATAACTCAATTAATACCTTTGAAAGTAGATGCCAAGGCAAATAATGACAAAGTGTATAGAGTACAACGATTCTACAGATTATTTTAAAAATAATTGTGGTAACAAAAACACATGTTGTATGTGAGTACACTCAAAATGTTCTGTTATCCTTCATTGTGCAGATAAGAAAATGAGAGGCATTTTCAGATACTAATAAAGAGTTTTACAATCTCCACCACAATATGCATTTATTAGACACATATACTCTCGCTTGTCATTTCTTGCTGTCTTTGCAAAAAAGCTGTGATTTTTTTACCTGGCTTTAAGTGTCTGATTTACTGACGTGTCATGAGTTCAGGTTACAGATCAATAGTTTCAATCATGTATTAAAATTAATCGGTTCAGATGAGTCATAAGTTGCGTATTTAGCGGGAATAGACAAGTTGTAAACTAATCCCAGCTGGAAATCGCGAAACATTTCTGTAAACGAGACGGAAAACATTTGCTTGCTGGATGCGCGTGAGCGTGCGCGAGAGAGGGAGAGAAAGAAGGAGCAGATAGGCTACTGTCCGTCGCATATGCGGAGGTCGGAGGTCGCATATGCAGCGTCATCAAGCCTGGAAACAATACGTCTTGATGACGTATGCAGCCTGGAATGCAACCTACGGAAGCTGCAGCCTTCGCATTAAGACACAGCTACTCAAGTAGTGTGCGCGTGCGGGGCACTGCTCGTTCTCTCTCCTGCAATCATAAACATTATCACTATAATTACATTACAAAAAGACTTTGGTGGGACAAAAATTCGTTTTGGTGGCTGCTAAAAAACAATGTAGGAAATAACATGCAAAAAATTTAACTTATAATAACAATAAAATAATTTTTAAGCTCTCGCGGGCCACATAATTAACATAAATTGAAAGCTCTCGCTCTCTTGAGTTTGACACCCCTGTGCTAAACAGTAAGAAAATAAACACAAATATGACTTAATTTTCCATTGAAAGAACTGTGGTGTACTCACAACATAATAAATAAATGTGGTAATGTTACCTTTAAAAGGTTTTATGAGTGAATTGCTGTATAACAGTCCTTACTGAGAGAAATTCAAACTTGCACGGGAAAAGCTTGTGCTAAACAGTAAGAAAACTCACACACACACATATGAATAAATTTTTCATTGAAAGAACTGTGGTGTACTCACAACATAATAAATAAATGTGGTAACGTTCCCTTTAAAAGGTTTTATAAGTGAACGGCCGTCCGTTAGTACTCACTGAGAGAAATTCAAACTTGCGCAGGAAACGTTTGTGCTAAACAGTAAGAAAACTCACACACACATATAAATTCATTTTTAATTGAAAGAACTGTGGTGTACTCACAACATAATAAATGAATAAATAAATGTGGTAACGTTACCTTTAAAAGGTTTTATGAGTAGGAATGACCGTTTTGTCGTGAACAGACAGCCAGTCAGTTGGTCCTTACTGAGAGAGATTCAAACTTACGCGGGAAATGTTTGTGCTAAACGGTAAGAAAACAAATAAATATTAATTATTTTTCCACTTACAGAACTGCACTGTAAAAAATAAATTGTTGGCTCAATGAATTATTTTTTAGTAACTAGTTCCACAGAAATTTGACGTTCACTCAATTTCTGACTCCAAAGTGTTACCTGGATTAATGTTTTTTAGTTGGCCCAATTTTGACTCAAATATAAAAAAGTATGTTTGCTCAACTAGCTTTATAGCTCATTCAACTAAAATGTTTTAATCAGTTGAATCTTTAAAAAATTACAGCAAAGACTCTGTCAATTAAATTTGAAGTATTTACTCAATGTTTTATGTGTTACTTCAATTAATATTTATTATTTGGGAATTTTTAATACACTTATTTATCAAATAATTTATGCTGGTGTTGTTAACAAATAATTAACTTCAGTCACATAAAAACAAAAGCTTTATTCACTTATCATACAGACTGAACATACAGAATTAAGTCTTCTCTAAATAGAAGGCATAAAACAGTCCAAAAGCACTCCAAAGTCAGTCAAAACATCTGAAGGGCCATGTAGGAAAACTTCTTTCACCATGTATCCTTCTGGTCTGCCTCTCTCCACATCATCACCGCTCTGGTTTGATAAACAGAGGAATATAAATACATACATAAATACATGCTTAATATAATAAAGCTTGACGGTGAAAGACTTTATACCCTAAAATTGCCAAATTTCCCTCAGACATCACACGTAATTGAATTAAACACTATTGGGCGGTTTTCTCGGACAGGACTTATCACTGACTAAAATACTGAAATCTCTTAATATATGAGTGCTATTGTTTTGTCTCAAAATGCACGCCAGTATTGTATTTTATAAGGTTTGTTTGTAAAAATGTCCCAATTATAATTAAGACGGAGTAATAAACCCTGTCCGGTAATCTTAACTAAAATGGCTCCACTTTAACTCGGACACATAACATAACACACCTTTATATAACTTATATCTTTACAAAAACGTCGAGTATCTGCGTCTTTGCCAATTAATATAGTCTAAAATTAACATTTATTTACAAACACTTACCTGACGTGAACTTGAGGAAACGGCTGATGACTTGTGTCATGTGAATCAGTAAGTGATTCCTGCTGTTAGGTGCGGATTGATCTCAGATGAAATGACCTGTGATCCAGATTCTTCCGAGTTAAGACATTTTAAATTAAAAACTCACGCACATACTGTACAAACACACGCGTGCGCGCACACACGGGTACACACACAGGTATATTTAGAAGTTTTATTTAAGATTGTTATGATATTGGGACTATTTCTCCACCCGCTCCTTCAGCTCTGAAGTTCAAATTCGCATGCAGTCCGGTTATAACAAATGTAAAAGATATGAAACACCACTCAACAGCGATATCAATTAAGTGCAATCCTAAAATATGATTTAAAACATACCCCTTTCATTGTTAAGTATGAAAAATTAAAATGAATTAAATCACTTTTAAACGCTACAGAGATATCTCGGTATCAGAGCCAGCAGTCGATTTCTGATGCGCTTGCCGAGGCGAGGCTGCGCTGGGCGGGGTGTGAGCGCTTAAGCGCCGGTGATTTTCTGGAGCTCATATGGAACTCATATGGAGCTAATCTCCGTCCAAAAGTGTCCGAGCACATTTTTAAATAGACGCTATCTTTATTAACCAACCGCATATTTAAACTTTAAGCACATACATTCACGCCTGAACAACTCTTACAATTAAATTTTGTGACCAAATAACAGTAATATTAGGAGCATTTTGTTGTCAGGAAACAAAGCTGTCATAAGTCAGCATGGAAAGAGAGTGTTCAACACTACAGACAGGCTATTAAAACCGCCAGATCTACCTATCTCAGTATGCTTATTAAAGAAAATCATAACAACCCTCGTTTCCTCTTTAGCACAGTTGCGAAACTGACTAGAAACAAAGAACAAACAGAAACCAATAGTAAACTCCAACACAATAGTAAAGACTTCATGAACTTCTTTACTAACAAAATTATGTTTATTAGGGAAAACATAGAAACTATGCAAGCAGCCACCACTATACCCAATAGTACATTTACCACTAGTTTACCATACGAACATCTTGAGTCATTTAAACCTACTACAATAGAAGAGCTCTCTAAATTAGTAACATCATCTAAATAATCTTCCTGTATATTAGACCCCGTTCCCACAAAATTACTAAAAGAGGTATTTCATGTAGTGTCCGACACGGTACTAAATATCTTTAACTCATCGCTAGAATTAGGATACGTTCCAACAGCTTTCAAACTAGCAGTTATTAGACCGCTCATTAAAAAACCAAACCTTGACCAGGGAGATCTTAATAACTTTAGACCAATCTCAAATCTACCTTTTCTTTCTAAAATATTAGAAAAAGTAGTGGCAAGCCAGCTACGCACATTCATAGCGAATAATAATAGATATGAAAGTTCCAATCAGGATTCAGGCCCCACCATAGCACAGAAACAGCGCTGCTTAGAGTTACAAATGACCTCCTATTAACATCTGATCGTGGTGAAATCTCAATCCTTATATTACTAGACCTTAGTGCAGCCTTCGACACAATAGATCACAAAATCCTACTCAATAGACTAGAAAACTATGTTGGCATCAGTGGTCAGGCGTTAGCCTGGTTTAGATCGTATCTAACCAATCGATATCACTTTGTTTATGTAAATGAGGAAGAGTCCTATCACTCCCCCGTTAAATGCGGCGTACCTCAGGGATCAGTTCTAGGCCCTATCCTATTCTCGCTATATATGTTACCTCTAGGAGACATTATAAGGAAACATAACATAAGTTTTCACTGCTATGCGGATGATACCCAGCTTTACATCTCGTCACATCCGAGCGAAACACACCAGTTTGCTAAACTAACAGACTGCATTAGTGATATTAGGGACTGGATGGCACATAACTTTCTTATGCTAAACTCCAATAAGACTGAGATACTTATTATTGAACCAAATCGCTCCAAACATAATATGTCAGATTACAAGTTGCCCATAGATGGCTGCACGGTGGTGCCATCTTCCACGGTTAAGAATTTAGGCGTAATGTTTGACACCAATCTATCTTTCGATAGTCATATCTCCAACGTCTGCCGCACAGCATTCTTCCATCTTAGAAATATCTCAAAAATACGCCATATGCTATCTGCATCAGATGCAGAAAAGCTTATCCATGCTTTTATGACCTCTAGAATAGACTATTGTAACTCGTTACTCGGGGGATGCAATGCAAATCAGGTAAACAAGCTACAGCTGGTTCAAAACGCCGCCGCAAGAGTGCTTACTCGATCTAAAAAGTATGACCACATTAGTCCAATTCTGGCATCTTTACACTGGCTACCAGTTAAATATCGCATACAATTTAAAATATTACTAATCACCTACAAAGCATTAAATGGCCTAGCGCCCTCGTATATTAAAGAATTACTATCAGAATACAATCCACCACGTAAACTGCGATCACAAAATTCTGGTTACTTAATTTTCCCTAGAATATCAAAAATGTCTAAAGGTGGTAGATCCTTTTCCTACTTCGCCCCTAAGCTCTGGAATGACTTACCAAAAAAGTTCGAGCATCAGACACAGTTGAGCAATTTAAATCTAAACTTAAGACATTCTTCTTTAACAAAGCATTCACATAGAATGTCCAATAAATGTACTTTTCCCCGCAGTAGTCATTTTGTCTAGAACAAAGCACTCACATACCTCATATGGGTAATTTACTCTTGCCGCAATAGTTAGCCTGTCTGGAACCGAGCTGAATTAAACCACTATAATGTATGACACTTGCATTACATGCGAACGGCCCCTACGCTAATAGAATTCTGTTTTTGTCTCCCTGTCTCGTCCTCGACCCCGAGGACAATGAGACAAACAGACCCAGTTCCTGTTGCTGTGAAGGTCAACGCACCACTGATCTACTGGCTGTCCTTCAACGTGATGCCCAGCCGATGTGCGACCAACGACCACCGGCTGAACCAGTTTAATCCGCTTACCCGCTTCCTATCCCTACCGTGTATATATACATATATATATATATATATTAATATTAATCTCTCCCTAGGGTTTTTTGTCCTTCTAGGATTTTTTCCCAGTGGGTTTTCTCCTAGGGGTTTTTTTAGTCCCAGGGAGAGTCAGCCAACTTTGGCTTAACTTAGCACTTTACTGTATACGTGGAATTATTAATACGCTCGCTTACACGGTTTATCCATAGGCGCTTTATTCTACTTCTTATACTATGTATTGATTTTCAGTGTTCTCCTCTACATCTACTCATGTAAAGCTGCTTTGCAACAATTAACAATTGTGAAAAGCGCTATATAAATAAAATTGAATTGAATAAGTCCACATATTTACCTGATTTGTCTTAATTAGTTCAGTCAACACTAGCCATTCTGAATGTTGACTGGATTTGAAAATAACCATTCATTTAATGTTTTAAACACAGATTTATCTAGACTTAAAATAATATGTCTTCTCAACTAGCTCAAACAAAAAAATTGGTTTAACTTATATATTTTTGCCCGTCCAACATTTCATTAATTGGATTTTTTACAGTGTGTGGTGTACTCAACATAATGAATAAATGTGGTAACATAACCTTTAAAAGGTTTTATGAGTGAAGGGCCGTACGTCACTAAGAGAGATTCAAACTTGCTTGGGAAACATTTCTGCTAAACAGTAAGAAAACACACATAAATATGAATTACCGTATTTTCCGCACTATAAGGCGCACCGTATTATAAGGCGCACCTTCATTTAATGACCTATTTTAGAACTGTTTTCATATATAGGGCGCACCGGATTATAAGGCGCATAGAATAGAAGATACTGCAGTCAAAGTTTGACTGGGTTTGCGTTATGCATCTACTAGATGGAGCTGTGCTAAAGGTAATGTCAACTAAACAGTCAGATAAAGTCAAACTTTATTAAGCATTCTGACAACTCCTTCCACTCCCATGGTAACGTTGTTTAAATGTTAATGTGCATATTAACAATATCTCACAGCCTTGCTCAAAACGTGGAGGGGAACTTTTCCCTAATTCAGTAAACACGCAGTAAAAGAAACAGTCTGTGAGAAAGCACAGTACCTGTGTTTACTGACTATGGTAGCCGTAATGCTGCAAGCGCTGCATTTTTTCATATATAAAAATGCAGGGCTTGATCCATATATAAGGCGCACCGGATTATAAGGCGCACTGTCGTATTTTGAGAAAATTAAAGGGTTTTAAGTGCGCCTTATAGGGCGGAAAATACGGTAACGTTTCTGCTAAACAGTAAACAGGTCTTGAATGATCGTTTGATTGAGAACAGACAGACAGACAGTCAATTAAGGTAAGTCCTTACTGAGAGAGAAAACACATTAATATGAATTAATTTTACACTTACAGAACTGTGGCGTACTCAATGCACATTAATCTGCTGATAAAAATGAGTCTCGTCGTATGTCCAACATTACACAAATTACCTTAACCGAGTCAGTATTAAAATGAAAAGTCACGACAAACAGCATGTTTTTAAAGTTTAAAGATGTTTTAAAGAGGATGAAGGAGTCTTAAGGCAATATTGCTGTGTCAATGTCGCGTTGTCGCATCGTATGTCCAACATTACACAAATTACCTCAACCGAGTCTGTATTAAAATGAAGACAAACATGACAAATAGCATGTTTTTAAAGTTTAAAATGCTTTAAAAAGGTTGAAGGAGTTTGCTGTGTTGACCTGTTAGCTCTTCATGTCTGTGTCCTGGCTGCTGCTGCTCTGTGAAACTCTGTGAGACGTGGGGGAGGGGCACGTGTCAAAATAAAAGCGCATTATTTACTTTAGGTGTGTGAGGGAGAATGTGTGATTCATTTATTCATACTTATTCAGTTTAAGTTAATTTTTTATGTAGTACTTATTTGGTTTAAGTTATGGTTAATCATTTGAAGTTTTTGGAGTTCATATCACAGTTTTTATTAAGTGAAATTAACTTTTTTTTAAATAAGTTAAATAAACTCATTTCGTTACACTGTTTTTACAGTGCAGTATATAGACAGAATTTAATGAAATATTTGTGTTTAAACCAAATTTTCTAGCAGATGTTACAACAAATCCTCTGTTTGTTACAATTAACCCCACCTATGGGGTTAGTTGTAATGTTTCCACTCCTGTCACTTTCGGTGTAATTGTACCATAACGGTAGGTCCTACAAACAAACTTAGTGTTCATTTGTAGCAGAGATGTGTATGTTGATTGTGTAAAATGTGTGCAAAACCCTAAAAGAAAGCAAAATCCTAATGCCTTAATGCTATAAATATGCCTGAAATAAAAGTAAAATTTGACGCGATGCCATGGCAACAGCGTTTGAGATATCAAAACTCCGTTCGCATTTTAGCATCTCCAAGTCAATCGCATTAATCCCATAGGAGCCGTATTTAAAAGTTTACCACATGCGACTTTCAAAATATTCAACTTTATGACTGTCACACTTCCTGGCGTCTGTTGGTGGCACTATGCCCGGAAATCACAATGGGCACATCAATGCAATTGGAATCTTTGGCCGAACAAACATCCCAGACACTGCATGAAAAGATGTGTATCCGTACTAGGAAACTCCTGTATAAAACACTGCTTTTCGGAAGTATCTACTCGTTCCACTGAGTGTAAACTTCTAATTCCATCAAGTTAGGATATTCCTGTAATGATACCAATTCGGATGTATCTTGCTGAAGGGGTATTCCCGTGGTATGTGCAGCCATTTGTTGCCATGGCAAGTAATACCATTGAAGATTTTATCAGGGGACACTTTCACACCTTTGCACAATTCTGCTGTCCCCATTGGTTTTTAATCTCAACACTGATTTGTTGCTTTTAAAAGCCCCTCCCAAAACCCTGACAACTATTGGGACTATATATACAACTTTGAAACCTTCATGTTGAGTTGATTTGATTTGTTACACTTTGTATTTAGCCCAACCCAAGTCCTCATATATTTGTGACTTGATTGGTTATTTGCCTGCTATGCAGATAGACTACAACACCCCCCCACACACAAACACTATATACTACTATGTATACCCCCAAAACCCTTAAAAAAATAAATTTACTAAAGTTAAAAAAAATAACTGAACAAAACACAATTGTCACAATCACAAAACAATATTTTACACAAATTTTTAAAGTTGCATACATAAACAATACTATTTAAACTGATAAATATACTGAGAAAACAATATAAGACCCAAATGCATTAGGGAATTAAGAAATTAAGGAAATATGAGCAAATAAAATTAACAAAATAAAAGCAACAATGAAAACTACATTCATAGCAGTACAATGTTATGTAGTAAATGATCTAAATAAAATGAACAACAACTTTATTGATCTTGCTTTAAGAAATCAGTCCTAGATTCAAATGCAGAGCTCTGTCCTGGAATTATTCAAACATTTCTAAAGCATATACTTGTCAGCGTAGGTTGCACTCTCATCTGGACAGATATCTCTTTGGGAGCCCTGTGGAAATATAAAAAATATATATAACTTAATTGCTTCCCACAGCTATGCAGATGACACCCAGATATACTTAGCCTTGTCACCCAATGACTACAGCCCCAATGACTCCCTGTGTCTATGCATTGATGAAATAAACAATTGCGTTAAAACTTCCTCCAGTTAAACAAAGCCAAAACTAAAGTCTTTAGCTGTGTCCGAAACCGCTCCCTCGCTCACTCATTCCCTATTCCCTATATAGCAAATGACAATTGAGTCCACTATATCGGTAAGAAGAGAATGAAAATGAGTGAGCGATTTCGGACACTGACGCAAATATCATACGTCATAGAGCTGTCGAGGAGATTCGTCATTAACTCTTACACCTGTGTGGCTTTATTGATTGTACTGTGAAACAGTAAAGTTTACTTTCTTACTGTTTGTCACATTTGTCATGTTAATTGTATTAGTTAATAATAAAGAGAACAAAACAACTGCTTGTCATATTTATTTACTGTTGTTTATTTATTGTTTAATAAAAATTTGTATTATATTTTTAATAAAAGATATCTCAATTATTTTTAATTTGTTTATTTTAAAAAAGTAGAAAAAAACTGACAACAAGAACTAAAAAAATTGTGTATATAATAAATAACATAAATTTGTGGTGTTTACTGTCAGTATTCTTTAGCTGATTCCACTTATGCATTTGTCTCCCGTTGTATCATGGGAAATATGAGTGAGCGAGTGTACATCGAATGTCCCCTTAAAATCAGAGTGCATTGTGGGTAAAAAGTAGTGAATGAATGTAGGGAATAAAGTTGTTCACTCAGGTTTCGGACACCACTACAAAATGGCTGACAACCTATATAATGCACTATATAGTGGATAGGGAGCAGTTTCGTACACAGCTATTGTATTTGAAAAAGGAGGATGGAACTCTCACATTAACACATACCTGGACTGTAGGGGTCTAAAGACACCTAGTTTGAAATCTTGTTGTAATCTTAGAGTCTCACCTTAATTTTACTAGTCATAGTCATTCCTAATAGATTTTAAAGTATTATTACTCACTTATAAATTGTTTATGGCTTAGGACCGAAATACATACAGATATGCTAATTGAATATAAACCTAAAAGATTACTCTGATCAGGTCAGTTAGAAATACCAAGGGTTCACTCAAAACAAGGTGAGTCAGCAGTTAGCTATTATGCAACCTGTAGCTGTAAACAGCTTCCAGAAGTGATCAGATGTGCTTTAACAGTAGACAGTAGACAAATCTAGATTAAAAACACTGTTTATGCATTTACCGAATGATCATTGTGCTGCTTCACACAGTTCAACTCCAGTCACTTTTATTCCTGTGTTATTCTTTTTAACACATTTTAAACGGTTTAAACTATAAAAAACTGCTCTTAGACTGAGTGTGTGACTGGCAGTGATGGGAATAACGGCGTTATAAGTAATTGGCGTTAGTAACTGCGTTATTTTTTTCAGTAACGAGTAATCAAATAAATTACTGTTTCCCCCGTTATAACGCCCTTATCGTTACTGACATTAAAATGCGGCGCGTTACTAAAATTGATCTTACTGTAGTGATTTTCAGCCGCGTATGCTCACTCTCTCAGCCAAACACCGTTTTTCTCTTGTGTGTGTTGTGAGAAACATAACGAATGATGATTGGCTTAATTTCCATCGGTAGCAAACCAGAGGCAGAGTTCACATAAAGGCCCGCCCACACGCGCAGTCCAAGTCAGAGGAGCGAGCAGCAGTGTTAAAAAGTCTGAGCAACTTGGTCACTTTGTCGCTAGATTAATTTAGCAACTTTCTATCACTTAAGCGACTTTATAGGACAAATCTAGCTATCTTTTCTGGCGTGGTTGGAGACTTTTGTAGACTGACATGAAAATACGCGTTGTTTTGTCTTCTCAACGAGCAGCGGTGCTGCTGCTGTCTGTGCCCCATCTCAAAGCACTGACATGCAGCCCGGTCATCGCGCATCAATCACTCCGAAAACACCGGCGACAGGGCGATGGCAAGTACAACAAGCTCAAAGGTAGCGGTGGCAAACACGAAGTATAAAGCACTACTTTTACATTGTTGAGGTGAAAGGCAAGAATGTTTGTGTAATGTGCAACTTATGTTCATGAAGAAAAAGTCTCTCCACGTCTGTGGCAAGTAATTCTGATCTAATAAAGCACCTCACATCGTCACATGCTGCCACAAAATTAGTGATTTCTCTTTAGTATCCATTTTATTAATTTAACATATTTAATTTTGTAAGGGGCATTCAAGTTATTTGAAATATTTTTTTTTTTTAAGTAATGCATTAATTACTTTTCCTGGTAATTAATTACTTTTATAATAATGTAACGGAGTTACTAACTCAGTTACTATTTGTGAGAAGTAATTAGTAACTATAACTAATAACTTTTTTAAAGTAATTTTCCCAACACTGGTGACTGGTATGCTGTGGAATAAGTTTGGCAGACGAAATTTTTCAGTCAAAAGATTATTTTATTTAGTAATGAATATGTCCAGTAAAAAAAGATCATTGCTTAGATCATGTGCTAAGCAGCTCTGTGTAAAATAGATTTTAATAGATTTGTGCAGTCTGTACATCATTAGATAAAATTGTTTGAGTGTAAATCATTTTAAACATACAAAATATTATAATAATTTCTTTATTAGTAAAACTTTGAAACATGAAATACTCACCAAATAAATAACAACTTGTATTTCTGCTTATATTCTTTTTCCCCACTCTAAGGCTGGCTGGTCGAAGACTCTTTTCTGGAAAGCTAATCAGTGGATGATGATCCACATGTTTCACTGCCGAATGGTTCTATCCTACTATATGTGGTGGGTGTCCTGGAATCATTGGGAGGACATGAATACCCACATCCCATTGATTCAGAGACTGTTGTTCTTTTTGGGACTTACCCTGCTCACCTTCTTTCTCAATCCCATGTGGACACATAAGAAAACCTTACAGCTACTAAAACCAGTGGATTGGAACTTTGTGAAAAAAACTCCACCAGAGAACAGACCCGTCATAGATGAGCCACAGCACAAACATCATTCCAGCTGATTAACTGTTTTTATGCGGGTAATATGAGCAAATGGTAATTTTTTTATAGTTGTATCGTCAATCATTGTTTGAAGGTTCAAGAATTTAGGTTTAGTACTTTCAAATTCGAGATAAGGCACATTTAGTTTGGTTTCTGTATTTAGATAGCTCTAACTCTATATTTTTATTTGTGATTTCAGGCTGTGGCTGATGCATGTTTCGTATGTGTGTAACTTTTAACTGAATGTGACAGTGGGAAATGACCCTTGTGGGTTCTTTTTCATCAACTTCCTGTTTAAGTTGGGTTGAATATCATGAAAATAGCTTATTATATGTGTTTATGTGACTGTTTAAAGCTGTTTTCTTTATGCCTAGACAACAATGAAAACTTCACCTTAGAATGATCAGACTTTGGTGTTCTTTTTCTTTTAAGATCATTTCTTTTACATACTGTTTAGTGATGCCCCATAGCAGTAGGCTGTGTAATTTAGTCAGAGGTGGAAAGAGTACTGAAAATTTGTACTCAAGTACAAGTACAAGTAGTTGCTAAAAAAATACTCAATTACAAGTAAAAGTACTGGTGTTAAAAATGTACTTAAGTAAAAGTACAAAGTACCCCTCTTAAAAACTACTCAAGTTCAAATTACTTTTTAGCCGGTGATATTTATTGAATAAACATTAAATCCATTGAATGAAATCAGAGATATGAATGGATTAAAAACAGGCAATTTGTGTTTTATACGAATAAACACATAGTACAGGAATTTTGTCTGTTTAAAGAATGTTAAATGATTTTAACAGCAGCTATATTATTTCATATTGTTTCTTCATATAATTTTTATCAAGTTATAAAAATGGTCTAATGTTATTATTATTAATGAATTATGATACAACATAAATAAGCTTGTTGGGTTATTTTATTTAAAAACAGATTTTTTTACATTAACTCATTCCCCGCCAGCCATTTTTCGAAAAGTTGCCCGCCAGCATTTTTTATGATTTTCACAAAAGTTTTACAAAATGCTTCCAGGAAATTTTTCTTCTAAAAATATATATATCAAATGAAAGAACAGACCCTCTACTTTCAAACAAACAATAAAAAAGGTGAAAAACCGTTCCATCCTTTTTTTTTCCCTGCTTATAAACTCTTAAATATTGGTGTTTTTCTTTACAAATACACATTTTTTTTTAGCAAAAAGCTGAAACAATTGCATTTTTGTGAAGGAATTAAGTTAGAGATCAGATTCAGAACGAATATCAAACATAAAATTAGTAAATAACGTTTTGGCTTCAGTTTATCCATAAATTGGTTAAGTCCGCTATCTAGTGAACAATCGCGGTATTGCACATTAACATAAATTCTTCAGAAACACGTTTTATGCAAATGTTTTTTTTTTCTTAATTGACAAGATAACTCGTCAATGGCGGGGAAAAGAGTTAAAAATATTATTGGACAAGAAAGCTTTCCAAAAGTACACTACTAATATTTCAAAAGTTATCAGCATTTATGATTTAGCACTGACATATGTGTAATTTAGACAGGCTGTCAGTGCAGTTACACTGCTACGCCAGTGGGACGCGGCAACAGACGAATTTGATAAAAAGAGTCCTTATTAGACTGTTTATTATTATAAGCTTAAAACATTGATTCAATATGAATAATACAATGTTGACAATGACATGAAATTTAACTTTGAGCACCATTTTACAATGTTAAATCTTTTTTTACGGTCTACGTGCTCGTCACCTAGGTAACTGAAGCTCATGTTTTAGGTATGTGACAAAAAATATAAATACATATATAATTATAACCATATGATAGATAATAAAAAGAACTTTAACATGGTTTTTAAATTATTAAAATCGGATAATTATTAAGAAAGTTATGGAATTTTTTAACTCGAAAATTAGGGGGCATTTTTGTACCCAATTAAAACTATAAAACTATGAAAAACTTCCGCTTGACCAAACACTTTAAAATATCATAACTTTCTCATTTCTTGGTCTATTTGCATAATTCAAACACCACATTGTATGTAATTAAAAGCCCAAGATTAAGATGACATCTTTTTAAAAGATATATATATAAATGTTATTATTTTTGATTAACCACTAATTAATGAAACCGAGAGCATCAATCCACGCATATCTTTCCATATGAAATCAAAGCCCTCTCAAATAAAAGCTGTATTTTTATATATTAAAGAAACATTTCATTGTTTCTTTAATATTTCTTAATTGACTAATAATGCTGGCGAGCAATTTAAATGGTCAGATATTATTAATACATTAATTGATGATTATGTTATTTATCATTAATAATAATTCAATAAATGCATGCATGTTGCATGCATGTATTTATTTATATGTTTGACAAAATTATGCCAATAATGTAATCTAGAGATTCTAATCCTTCGTTCTGTATGATTACTTTAAAAAATAATGCACGGATTGATGAAAACGGAGAAGTTTTGGAAGCCAATATGATTGAATGGGCGATTCTGCTTTTGACAACAACGTCACTTGCGGATCTTAAAAAAGCACATGCGAATGTTACAATCAATCCCAAACTTCACCTAATTCAAGTTAAATGTATATTCTATCAAAAGTATTTGGTTTGAAACAAAAAACTCGCCTTCATAGAGGATTTCAATGCCAAACACGAGAGAAATTTTGCTTCGCTTATAACTTTCTTCTTACGACAGCAATCTTGGAAATTCGAACGTGAGAATCAACGTGAGGAAGTAATTTATGTCACTAGTATATGGGCTTTAGAGGTATTCACAAAGCAAAGATATGACAGATTTCCTAAGTCACCAACGTGTCTGGCGCTGAATACCTGCTGGGAACACAGCCGTGGGAACAAAGCGCTCGTGCGTATTACGTCATTTTGTCACATACCTACATGTTTCAAGTGATGTTTTCTGGCAAATTATCGTGAGGTCTACCCAACATTAAAAACGAAGACGATCAAATAAATATGGTTATAAGTCTTCTTACCATAATGTGCTTTTTGAGATTAGAGGCTGAAGTATTGTAAGCCGAAATCACTGCAGATGGCAAACAAAGTTTGCATTACATTTACACGCTGTCTCCTTTCCTTCCTCTGTTTGAACAACTCCCAGGTGCGGCCATGGGCACTCATCATCCGGTATTTCTTCTGAATTTTTAATTAATTCAGCGTCCATAACGCCAAAGTTCTTTGACATTAAAGCACTAAATACAACGTCACAGTGAAGGACGCACGAGGATCGATTGAATAGCTCTCCAGAGACCGGGCTTTTTTCCGGTTCAAATACAAGGGTTTTTATTGGCCCGCCCACGATCAATTATTTCTATTGGATATCCAAATGCTGTCAAAGATTTGAATATTAATTTGATTCAAATTCTACAAGTACTTAGTAACGAATGTGATTTTCAAAGTAGCGAAGTACATTACTTACCTTAATTTGTACTTAAGTACAAGGGAAATTACAGACTTAAAAATGTACTCATAAAAGTACAAATACACGAAAAAACTACTTAAAGAGCACCTATTATGGGATACACGTTTTTAAACATCATTTTGTGTGTAAGTGTGTATTAGTACATGCTAACGATATTCAAAAAGTACATACCTCAAAGAAAACGATGACGCGAGTTATCGTCTCTAACGTTCGAGGACTACAAAAAACACTCGGATTGTAGGCAACAGTTTACTTCCTGGGATTAGTGACGTAGATAAGACCAACATTATCATAGTTCAGCCCTCTCTGCTTTGCTTGGGTACGCCCTCAAAGACGAGGGTGGGGAGCGCCGAGTCAGAAGAGAGCTAAAATGGCGGAGGTTGGGAGTCCCTGCTTTGACTCTGTTTGCAAACTCTTGTTTCATTGTTTAAGCGATTAAATCTCTCGAGTAGACGCTGTCTCTTTAGATGCGAGGGAAAAATAGCACTTTATGGACTTACACAGAGGACATCATGTTTAATACGGTTCCGGAAAAATCCAGTCAGAAGTTGTTCACGGAGTTTTCACAATAACTGCTTCTCATGAACCGAAGCTGGACGTCTCCTTCTGAAAGTTGGATTACTGTGCACTTCTGGATCACAGGCTGTAAGTATTCACGTTTATTATTTGCCTTTTACTGTACATTACGTAACCGGTAACCGGAGATTAACATAATGTGCGTGTAGAGCTAAGCTTGCAAGCTAATTGTCTTGTGTTGTAATACTGTATTTCATAAACAACGTACCATATTTACACACGTGTATGTTGAATTATGCAGACTATCGTTTTTTTATCGATGTTGGTTAAGACATGTTTACAAACTTGCTAAGTTACCAGCTAAACTGTTACCGGTAAAATTTGTTCTCATGATCAAACTCAAGAAACTATAAGTACAGATGATTTGTTTAAAGTTATATGTATTTTACTGTTGTTTTTACTTGAAGCTTTCTTAGATTTTGAAACGAAGTAAACACGTAGCCTAATGTGTGTTGCTAATGTTGGGCCATGTAACATGTAATACATTTACGTTTTAATGAATAGTCTAACGAGTTATAGTCGTTGTACTCTATTGTTATAATATGTCTTTTTGACTGAATACATGTTTGTTTTATTTGTCTATATCTTAGATTCGCAGCTGGACACATCCTTCTACACTGTATGCAAACATGCAACATCATAACACACAGTACAAGGAGTCAGACTGGCATATGAGGAGCAAAGGTGTGTAACACAAATGATGTATTTAGCTAGTGAAACCACTACCAGTCTTAGATGTAGAACTGATGATGACAAAGTTTTTTTTCTCTGCATAATCATAGGAACCCAGACAGTAGCATCGTTTCACAATGTTTCCATCACCATCATCAGTGGATGCCTTTGCCGTCCGTAGCCTGAGATTTCAGATTTGCAGCAAAAAAAATTGATTTTCTCATTTATTGGAATGCTATGCAGGTATTTAAGTATTTTAGTAACTGTGTTAAATAAAGTAGTATTTACTTTTACAATAAATTTATGCTTGCTTATATTTTTACAGGTTGTACCTTGCAGCCATCCATTACAATGTCACCAAGCCGTAACAAAAGCAGGAGAGGGAAAGTACAAGGCTATGTTCCCAAAACACACAAATGACATACCGTAAGCAGTAATGTTTTATTTCAAATACATTCATAATTAAAAACTTAATGTATGAAGCAGGGAAATAAATGATCAAAACAAAAGATTTATTGACCGCAATATTTCTACAGTTATGTGGATGATGTGATCAGGCTTGTGTTTGCTGAGGTATTTGAAGATAAGCTGAAGGAAACCCCGATTCCAATGGACCTGGCATCACAGTTTGAGAGACCTTCAAAGGAGGACGTGATTGCATGCCATCTTCAGTGCAGGGGTCGTCGGAAGCCAACATTCCGATCAGGAAGCTCCAAGCGTATCTGGAGAACAACACACGACAGGATGATAACCCTAAAGTGTCATCTTAGATAGCATCAGCTGACAAAGCTTTGATATGCCATTTATCTGAATAGATAGCTGTAAGAAGTGAATTGAACAATTTTGAAAGAAGAGCACAATATGGTTACTAAAGTATGTTTATTTGTATATTGTTTAACATTTAAATATATATTTGTAATAAATAAACTTTTGACTTTTATATTTTCTTTAAAGTTACATCTTTTGTTCTTTTGGGTACTTTGTTACTATAATGATACTTTAGTGTTATTGGTTTAAAAATGTAATAAAACTTACTCTAGTCCTGCGCCTCAAAGGCTTATATTCGGTACAATAAATGTTCTGTGTGTAGGGATTTAGACAATTTGTGCAAAACCTGGATGATGAATCACGCAGGTAAGAGGCCCTGGAACATGTTGCATTCTCCTTAAAACCTAGTAAGTAAAAACATAGCACAGTCTTTCATAATAAAGTTTACCATAGTAAAATAATGTAGAACTAACATTCATTTCAATTAATACTTTTTTTGTGCTACATTTGGTGTTTCCATATAGTTTGCACAGTAAAATAGTATGTAAGCAGTATTTTATAATTAAGTTTACTATAGTAAAATAATGTAGAAATTACCAAGTGAAATCGTTTTATAATCATTTCAACAAATACTTTATATGTGCTACATTTGGTGTTTCCATATAGTTTGCACAGTAATACAGTATGTAAGCAGTCTTATAATAAATTTTACTAGAGTAAAATAATGTAGAAATTACCAAGTGAAATCGTTTTATAATCATTTCAACAAATACTTTCTATGTGCTACATTTGGTGTTTCCATATAGTTATGTAGTACGTTATAATTACCTTTTGGATGTCTTTGCAACACATTTTCGTCTTCGTTTAGCATTCTGGCAGAGCTAAGGACACCTAAAAAAGTTAAATCCAATCGCATTCATTGACGGAGATCGTTTATATCGTAACGACCTTCTGAACTCTCTGGATCGAGCTCGAAGTGGTAAGGCAGTACAGACACCATCGTTTATAGAGAAATATAACGCTTGTTTACGATGCCTCTGAGGCTGTGACTCTCAGTCAGAATCTGTGTCAACCCATGCGTAGTCAGGGGCGTAACCTTTCAAACACAAGCCGAACCCAGCTGACCAATAACAGTTGAGTAGTCATCTGACCAATCCGATTACACTAGACATTTTGGGAGGCGGAGACAGGAACTAAACCGAGCGTTTTCCAGACAGTGGGAAATCGGTGAGGTATGTAAGCAATTTATAAGACTCACAATGCATTAGTTCAAGTTTTAATAACATGTATGTACTATGGGATATTGCAATAACGTGCTAACGTGCCAATTTATTAGCATAATTGGTGCTCTTTAATTACAGTAACGTGAGTAGTTGTAATTCGTTACTTCCACCTCTGAATTTAGTCAATGTTTGTGTTTTTCTTTCTAAGGCCTATGGATGTTTGATGAAGCTCTTTAGGGCCTGTAATGGAATTACAGTTAAGACCAGGGGCGTTGCTAGACATAAATCTCTACTGGGGCACAGGCCCCCCATTTTTTGCTGACTTTTTTTTGAAAGCCTGCTGTGTGCAAGAGGTGTGCAACACTTCTATACAATGTCCTTTGCTTAACCCACTATTCTACAGTGCAACAGTTACTGCGAAAGATACATATATACAAGTGTATTCTTCATCATACCTAACATTATTAACATGTTTGGAGGCATAAATGGCATAACATGTTTGGAAATAATGACAGCAGAGAAATATTTTCTACATTATACAATGATAGCAATGATTAATAACTTATTTTTACAAGAATATTTTAAGAAACCAGTCATTTTATGACTGCTATACTATATAATCTCAGTCACAGTTACTGCCAACTGTTTGTGTTATCCTAGAGTTAAATATTAGTAAACTAAATATTAATTTCATATCTGGAAATACAGAACAGTATAACACATACATCTGTTGATTTTCTCAGCAACAATGCAATTCTTTAGACTTGACAAGAGGTTTTCCTGAGATTTTTCCTCTAATGTTTGAGACCTGACAGGGTCAGGATGTAGTTTGTCTAACCTCCCTTAAACGTTTAATCTCTCCTTTCTTCTTCTCTTTCCCTGCTTTGCACAAAACATTTCTGATGTCCATCTACAGAAGCCAATAATGATCGAGTCAAAGATAAGCCTTATTTTTTAGAAACTTACTTTAGTCTCGTTATGCTTTCATAAGCACTCGCGTGGCGTCACCTTTTGAATGCGGTTGTGCGCGGTGAACGCAAACGCGCGCGGCCATGGATACGTGCGTGCACGCGTCAATGCGAATGCTTTGTCGCTTTTACAAGCCTAAATTGAGTAACTACTTTGCATAAAGATCCGTTTTTGCCGCGATTGTCTTTGTAAAGGATTGCACTAGTTAACTGCTAAAATTTTAACTTGAGATTTACACTGGGGCACAAAAGATTTACACTGGGGCACGTGCCCCAGTAAAAGGGGTCTAGCGACGCCCCTGGTTAAGACTCATTCATCAGTAATGATAAATGAAGAACAGTGCCCGGTTGCATGAAACTCCTTAAGTGAGGGTTTCCCTGAGGGAGAAAAAATCCCAGAGGTAAGGGATTTATTTAAGAACGTTGCAACAAAAGTCTTAACTGTCTTTAAGTCTTTAAGTGTTTAAAAAACGTATTTTACGGTAGTCTCTGCCAAAACACGGCAGCGGAGAAGCGGTAGCTATAGATACAAAATCTCACAGCGTAAACAAATCAACGCACACAGCTCAACAGACGGCGGATTTGTGTACAACGAAACATCGCAAATAACAGACTGTAAAGTGCCGCATGTATAAAACCTCAAAGTAATTCAAACTTCAAACACTTTAGATTGACGGACGATCAAACTGCTATTCTCCTAATAAATGTGCATCACTTTTCCCTAGTGACTACTTAGATCGTTAGAAATGCGCGGTGGTACTTCATTTTCTTAAATAACCATAAAATCAGCCATCGCGTAAGACGTTAAGGGACACGTTATAGTCCCTTAAGTTTTTAAGGGAAAATTGGACTTAAGGACTTTGTAGCAACGCATAGCAGAACTTAATGTAATACTTTAGCTTTTAAGGGTAAATACTTATTGACAGCTTTAAGGTTCCCTTATGGGTTTTTCTTGCAACCCATTTTTTATTAAGGGTACCCATAACCTTATATTTGAGGGATTTCTTAGCTTAAGGACTTCCATGCAACCGGGCACAGAACTCTTCTATTTATTTTATCGATCTGCTCACACATTACAATACATATTGTACATATTGAGATATTTGGACTCTAACAGAGATGATAAAACTACGTCATTATGTCAAACTTCATGATTCTTATTGGTTAGGCTATAGATAAACTTGGAGAACTTTCACACGTTGAGGTCCAGTTCAGAGCATTATATGAGTAGCAGTATGGCAGCAAGCAGTCCGAGTTTAGAAACAGAATGACTGTGAATGCCACAGGTCATACCATCTTTAGTCCAACCTTCCTCAGGGCACTGTTTGTTTGGGAAGTGTAATAAAACAAATAGGTTGCTAGGGAGAAAATTGGCATCCACGGGTGATTACACTCTGAGTCACGAGTCAAACGGTCCAACCCCCATGTCTCTACGATGTTCAGATGTGGAGATATATGGCTTTGTTTATTCGGTTGCTAGGGAGAAAATTGGCATCCACTAGTGATAAAACTACGAGTCACCAGTCAAACGGTCCAACCCCCGTTTAATGTTATTAAACCGTTCACAACAGAGTTTTGTAGTGTAATCCAGGCAAAAATAAGTCAGTTTACATTACTTGTGGGAACTTAAATGTTGTTAAATAGTGTAATTCACAACAAAGTTGTGTCGTGTATTTTAAGACACGATGTCCACATCAAGTGTGTCGAACTGCAAGCATGCTAAATTCGTTAAATAAACCATTATGGTACAGTTGTTTTGATTAAAGGGTGCTGGTTTGCATGGGACGTATCAGCGGAAGCTTGTGTTCACTTGGAGGGGTGTAAATAAATAAACAAACAAACAAATACCCAGCTTCTGTCCTTCAGAAATGCAAGCAAATGTATTGGACATTTTGCTTTGTTTACGTTTTTACCTTAAAAGGAGCAGCCATGGCGACAAAGAATCTTCATGACATCATCAGAGAGAAGCTAAAGTGGATTATTTTCCGTGACGTCATCAGAGACAAGCTGAAACTGCAGAAATGTTTATTCGAAGGGGGCTGAACGCTTTTGTCTCTTAAGTTTAATTTGTCGAATAAGGTTAGGTTTGTTGCTAGGATTAGGTTTGTTGCTGTGCCACGAACACGAAGGGAAGATATTTTGAGGAACGTTCCTAACCAAACCGTTCGTGAGCCCCATTCACGTCTGTAGTATTCTTTTTATCTACTGTGGAAGTGAGTGGGGCTCATGAACGGTTTGGTTACAAACATTCCTCAAAATATCTTCCTTCGTGTTCATCAGAACAAAGAGATTTATGCAGGTTTGTGACAACATGAGAGTGAGCAAATGATGACAGACTTTTCATTTTTAGTTGAATTATCCCTTTAAACGTTGTTAAATGGTGCATTTCACACTAAAGGTGTGGTCGCGCAATTCAGACAAAGTAAAACCAGCCACATGAATTCTGCGAACTCAAATGTTATTAAACCGTTTAATTCACAACAAAGTTGTGTCGTGTATTTCAAGACACAATGTCCACATCAGGTGTGTCGAACTGCAAGCATGCTAAATTCGTTAAATAAACCATTATGGTACAATTGTTTTGATTAAAGGGTTCTGGTTTGCATGGGACGTATCAGCGGGTGCTTGTGTTCACTTGGAGTGGTGTAAATAAATAAACAAATACCCAGCTTCTGTCCTTCAGAAATGCAAGCAAATGTATTGGACATTTTGCTTTGTTTACGTTTTTCTCTTAAAAGGAGCAGCCATGGCGACAAAGAATCTTCATGACATCATCAGAGTGAAGCTAAAGTGGATTATTTTCCGTGATGTCATCAGAGACAAGTTGAAACTGCAGAAATGTGTATTCGAAGGGGGCTGCACGCTTTTGTCTCTTAAGTTTAATTTGTCGGATAAGGTTAGGTTTGTTGCTAGGATTAGGTTTGTTGCTGTGCGATAAACACGAAGGGAAGATATTTTGATGAACGTTCGTAACCAAACCGTTCGTGAGCCCCATTCACGTTTGTAGTGTTCTCATCCATAATCAGAGAGAAGCTGAAGTGGATTATTTTCTGTGACGTCATCAGAGACAAGCTGAAACTGCAGAAATGTGTATTCGAAGGGGGCTGCACGCTTTTTTCTATTAAGTTTAATTTGTCGGATAAGGTTAGGTTTGTTGCTAGGATTAGGTTTGTTGCTGTGCGACGAACACGAAGGGAAGATATTTTTTTACATTACTTGTGGGAACTTAAATGTTGTTAAACAGTGTAATTCACAGCAAAGTTGTGTTGTGTATTTTAAGACACGATGTCCACATCAGGTGTGTCAAACTGCAAGCATGCTAAATTTGTTAAATAATCCATTATGGTACAGTTGTTTTGATTAAAGGGTTCTGGTTTGCATGGGACGTATCAGCGGATGCTTGTGTTCACTTGGAGGGGTGTAAATAAATAAACAAACAAACAAATACCCAGCTTTTGTCCTTCAAAAATTCAAGCAAATGTATTGGACATTTTGCTTTGTTTACGTTTTTCTCTTAAAAGGAGCAGCCATGGCGACAAAGAATCTTCATGACATCATCAAAGAGAAGCTAAAGTGGATTCTTTTCCGTGATGTCATCAGAGACAAGCTGAAACTGCAGAAATGTGTATTCGAAGGGGGCTGCACGCTTTTGTCTCTTAAGTTTAATTTGTCGGATAAGGTTAGGTTTGTTGCTGTGCGACGAACACGAAGGGGAGATATTTTGAGGAACTTTCCTAACCAAACCATTCGTGAGCCCCATTCACGTCTGTAGTATTCTTTTTCCCTACTGTGGAAGTGAATGGGGCTCATGAACGGTTTGGTTACAAACATTCCTCAAAATATCTTTCTTTGTTTTCATCAGAACAAAGAGATTTATGCAGGTTTGTGACAACATGAGAGTGAGCAAATGATGACAGACTTTTCATTTTTAGGTGATTTATCCCTTTAAACGTTGTTAAACGGTGCATTTCACACTAAAGCTGTGGTCGCGCAAACCAGACAAAATAAAACCAGTTATTAAACCGTTTAAATCACAACAGAGTTTTGTAGTGTAATCCAGGCAAAAGTAAGTCCGTTTACATTACTTGTGGGAACCTAAATGTTGTTAAACAGTGTAATTCACAACAAAGTTGTGTCGTGTATTTCAAGACACGATGTCCACATCAGGTGTGTCGAACTGCAAGCATGCTAAATTCGTTAAATAAACATTATGGTACAGTTGTTTTGATTAAAGGGTGCTGGTTTGCATGGGACGTATCAGCGGATGCTTGTGTTCACTTGGAGGGGTGTAAATAAACAATCAAACAAATACCCAGCTTTTGTCCTTCAGAAATGCAAGCAAAAGTATTGGACATTTTGCTTTGTTTACGTTTTTCTCTTAAAAGGAGCAGCCATGGCGACAAAGAATCTTCATGACATCATCAGAGAGAAGCTGGAGTGGATTATTTTCCGTGACGTCATCAGAGACAAGCTGAAACTGCAGAAATGTATATTCGAAGGGGGCTGCACGCTTTTGTATGGAAAGAAATTAGACTCAATATTATTAACAAATACATGCACAGTTATCTGTGAACTGGATGCATGTTACAAATGTATTTTACTATCCACGAACAAATGTCTTTAGATTTGAATATGTGAAATTCAGAATTTGAATGAACGTGTATCGATTTGTACAAATGTACAAATACAAATGTTTTATTGTGTATTCAAATATCATAATTTGCGCGTGCAAAAAGGGAGATGTGCATTTGTGGATCAGGTGACACGCGTGCATTAATCCCGTTCTGTTCATTTGTATATTGAGACTTTCATTTCGCAGTTTAAAGCATTTTATGAGCCAAATACAAACAACTATCAATGAATGAAGCAAACAAATGACTTTCATTTTGTGTCCGCGAAATTCAATTCTCAAATGAATGTGCATCGAGTTGTACAAATAGAGACATATTTCGTATCATTAGATCACAATTTGTGCACGCAAAAAAGAGGATGTGCATTTGTGGATCAGGCGACGCGCGTGCATTCATCCTGTTCTGTTCATACGAGTTTTGAGACTTTAATTGCGCGGTTTGCATTGAACGATCCACATGCACAGCTGTGCCTAAGGCAAGCAGTCACCACTAGGTGGCAGTCTTACAGAGTTTCACACACGCCGGAAATCAGTTGCTCAGTAGGTTTTTTTTATTGGCCAGTTGCTAGTATTGAACCGCCAAGCTTACGGTGAGTACCAATTAGAAGTACAGTTAGGATCTTAATTAAAACTATTTAAGCAAACGTTGCCAGTGTTGGCCCTGGATTTTCACAATTTATATACTTAATCGTGTTTTCATTCGTAATTTGTAAAATATTGTATTAACAGTTACTTATACACACTTTTAAGAAGTCACACTGCTGAAAGTATAAAAAAGCAACAAGCCATGGCTGGACAACAAGTTCCAACGACGGCTTCTGGGGTCAGTTTAAACCAACACATCGGTTGTGCTATTGTACTACTGTGCCATACAGTGTTGGGGTGTTGCACACCAGACGAGAAGCCCCGCATAATCGCGTCTAGGATAACTCGAAGGTATCGTACATCGGACGTGCACATTAAATAGCGCGAGCTTATTCAGATACCGTCTACTTCAAAAGACAAATATACGTTAGCAGCCAATGTTAATGATTTGGGACAAAGGTGATGTTATTTAATAGTAGTAAATATGGGGGACATACTGTCACATAAAAATGATTGATGGTGCCCTTTGACCTCAGGGGAGGGGTTAACCTTTGACCTGTGAGGGAGGTGCTGACCTTTTGACCTTAAATTGATTGATGGTGACCTTTGACCTTAGGGAGGTGCTGACCTTTGACCGGACCACCCACGTCGTGAACCTTTGACCTGCGAGGGAGGGGTGACCTTTGACCGGACCTCCCACATCGTGAACTTTTGAACCGACCTCCCGCGCTGCTCTGAACTTTTGAACCGACCGCCCACGTAGCATTGAACTTTAAACCGGACCGCCCACGTCGCGTTGAACTTTTAACCGGTACGCCCACGTCACGTTGATATGTTTATGTCCGGGGTTATCTCCGGGACACGTTAAATCATGTCCTCCTCCTACGATAAAACAATAAAAACAGTGTTTACACAAGTGGTCTTCATTAAAACACATTCCATGCTCTCATCATAATTTATATAAGGTGGGGGCCCGATATGTATAATAAAAGCAAGGGAAATCAGAGTTACAACATTCACAAACATGGATAGCCCATGCGGATCGTGCGATACTACGGTGAGTGCTGAAAAACTTTAACTTTTAACATGCGCCATTTTGCAATGCGTGACATCATTATAAGCTGCCTCTCTACAAATTATTTTGATCAGGGGATGAATAGCTTCATTAAATAAAAAATTTTTGGTAAACCGTCAAAGAAATTAAGTGTTTCTTTTCTTTTAAACGTCATCCTGGCTTATAAGGCTATATTCATGGTGAGAATAAGCTGTAATTATATAAAGTAAGATTAGAAAATATGTTTAAAATGAACTTTCTCTAATAATCTTAGCACTATGTATGGATACGACTGATTAAAAAACCATTTCAATAGTACCAACAGAATAAAAAAGGTTTCTCACAGTGGCAGATGAAATACAATCTAAAAGAATAATGAACATTGAATTCTGTCAAGACGAACATTTTTGGCGTATTTTCTCTAGAGAGTAAAAATTGATGTGTAATTTTTAATTCTGCATTTTGTATAGATGACCTGATTTTCAAAACAGAAATTATGTTTCGTCAAATAAATTGTTCAGTAATACAAAGATATGGTCTTCTGCCACTTACACAAATCGTAGTCCTTGAAGCTCCATTCCTGAGAGAGATGACCGGGTGATGGACTGGTTATTTAACACGGTTTTATCTTCGATGAGATGATATTCTATTTGCAAAACAGATGCTGCAGTCTATTCGTGTGATCCGACGACACCCGTGCATAAGGAATTCTGACCTATGATAGTAAGTACCCCAGCATAATGACATGATTAAAACAAAGCTCTGCAGAGCTCCGCATAACTGTCTGTAACTCGTAAACTACTGTCCCCCTAACGTCATGTTTACGACACGATATTAGCCAACCATGTTGTGAATCCAAATATCCGTGTGATTCCGATAGCCCCGGCTCAAAGTTTTGTGACCCAAAGATCGTTAGTTGTACTGTACTGTCATCCAAGTATGTCGAATTAATTAAAAGTAAGCATTGCAGCGCGCCGCGCAAGTGATTTTATCGGTATTCACTCGTAAAACATATCCTCCTAACGTCATGTTTTTATGATCTTCTGAAGCTATGTTGATAAGTTACGGGCTCTGGGTCTTTACTTTCCATGGACCGTTGCTGCCCTCTTCCGGACATCTAATCACCTAAAAATTCTCCGTAAAATAATATATACATATTTATTCGGTTTAGTTATGTACTTTGGTTTTAGTTACGTCTATTATAACAGTCGGATCGTTCTTACCACAATACGATTTCATTTAACATTTTAAAAATTTGAATATTAGTCCGTGCTAAACAAAAAAGTTTCAGCACTATGGCTGCGATGCCCCTCCCATCCTTCACTATAAAACATTACAACACACGCTTCCAGGAGTCCAATTCAACTTAAACAACACTTTGAACGAGATCACTGCGTAAAAATATGGCACGATATGATGGTGAGAGAAGGCGATTTTATTATTTGTGCTGGGGGTGATTACAAATGTATTTAGCTTTTATTATGCTATATTCCTGTCAGTTGTGACGTAACGTTATGTCTACTCTCGGATATATTTGTGAACGAACTTTACTATGGCATTCTCTCATATTTCTTATTAATTAAAATATTGCTAAAATTATCACAATACTGTCGATTTTACGATCTGTGTTTTTAACGCTTACAATATTATGAAATCAAGTTTCTGAAAACTCACGTCTCTTAACGTTTCTCTAGGCTAAGCTAAACTGCTGTAAAGCTTTTGTCTATTATTGAAAATTATCCCATTGCATGCGGTTCATGTTTTTAATACTTTTGTGGAAAAAAAATAAAAAAAACTTTTGTATGTCGCATAACAATGACGTAGCATGATGCTGATGACGCCGAAATTATAGGACGCCTGACTATTGCTACATTTTTAGATTTAACTAGCTGTAATAAATTGTTAACATGTTTTTAATTTTATCGGAAATGGATGTATTCATTTAGGAATGCGTCCGATGTGTTCTCGTTTTGTCTTGTTTTGTTTAGCTCACAGAGGTTCATTTTTGGCAACAGTCACTATAGCGCTTCAGTAGAGTGGTCGCCATTTTGGAATGATATTTCGGCAGCCATTTTGGAATGAAAATTCTCACAGCCAAAATTACGGTGGCCCTGAAGTGCAAACCACAACAACAAATTACTAAACAACAACAACAAATTAAAAAACAACAACAAATTAAAAAAACACTACAACAAAATAAAAAACACCATAACAAATTGAAAAACACTACAGCAAATAAAAAAAACACAACTTCAAATTAAAAAACACTACAACAAAATAAAAAACCATAACAAAATAGAAAACACAACAGCAAGTTAAAAAAACACTACAACAAATTGAAAAACACTACAACAAAATAAAAAACCATAACAAAATAGAACACACAACAGCAAGTTAAAAAAACACTACAACAAATTAAAAAACACTACAACAAAATAAAAAACAACTACAAAATAAAAAACACTACAACAAATTAAAAAACACAACTACAAATTAAAAAACACAACAACAAATTAAAAACACAACTGCAAATTAAAAAACACAACTACATTAACCTACCGGAAGAGGTAGGTACCAGTGGGCAACATGAGACATCACTGATTGGACGACACTGCAGTTTGGCTTTTGAACCGGAAGTTATTCTTCCTGTAGCGCATTTTTTCATCATGCGTGTTACAGATGACCCAAACGTAGCAGCTGCTGGGGCTGGCTAAGGGTAGGGTCTGGAAACCACTAACGATAGTAGTAAGCTAACGTTACTTCCACAAGCAACGTAAGCATTACACTATTCTTATTAACTTACTCGAAGGTTGCTTTAAGCCTTTTGCCACAGCATCTGCAGAAGTTCGGGGACGGCTCAACCAATTCTTTTCTGCAGTTTGGGCAAAACATTTTGCTGTCCTTCCTCCTCTCGAAACCACGCGCTACAGGAAGAATAACTTCTGGTTCAAAAGCCGAACTGCAGTGTCGTCTAGTCAGCGAAGTCTCATTTTGCCCACTGGTACCTACCTCTTCTGGTAGGTTAATGTAGTTGTGTTTTTTATTTGTAGTTGTGTTTTTAATTTGTTGTTGTGTTTTTTAATTTGTAGTTGTGTTTTTAATTTGTTGTAGTGTTTTTAATTTTGTAGTTGTTTTTTATTTTGTTGTAGTGTTTTTTAATTTGTTGTAGTGTTTTTTTAATTTGTTGTAGTGTTTTTTATTATATTATGGTTTTTTATTTTTTTGTAGTGTTTTTTTATTTGTTGTAGTGTTTTTTTTTACTTGCTGTTGTGCTTTTTATTTTGTTATGGTTTTTTATTTTGTTGTAGTGGTTTTTAATTTGTAGTTGTGTTTTTAATCTGTTGTAGTGTTTTTAAATTTTTTGTTGTGTTTTTTAATTTGCTGTAGTGTTTTTTTAACTTGCTGTTGTTTTTTAATTTGTTGCAGTGTTTTTTAATTTGTTTTGCTGTTTTTTAATTTGTTGTTGTTGTTTAGTAATTAGTTTTTGTGGTTTGCACTTCAGGGCCACCGTACAAAATGGAGTGCTATGGACAAAGTTTTCCAGTAGAGGGCGCCATTTTACTGCATATTGGACCTTTTCATTTTGTTACACTAAAGCGAGAGCACTGTTGGTTCTGTTGTTGCTGAGCACAGTGTTGAGCTGTGGGGTGTCCGCTCTGCATATGTAAATAAAAATTTATATTAATCTACCTCCATGTCTCCACATCTGTAGGCACCGCAAGATATTACAGAAACCGAATGTGAAACCGGAGGACGTCGCAATGATAATATATCTCTCTGTAATCTCCCCCAACCAATTATATATTTAATTTTTTAATGTCTTGATGATAACAGGACTGTTTCTTAGGTTCGTGTGATGACTCGCTTATTGACTTTGAAGATCTACGTAAGTCCCTAATTGGCTTAATATCTTTTTGCAGAAAATTATTTGTGATAGTCAATGCTGCATGAAAAAATCATTTAAATCTCTTTAAAAAATTTCAGAGACTGTAATTTTTACTAGTGAAATACTAAATTATTTATTTGAAATAGTGACTATACCTCTACACAGCGACTACGGCAGTGGCAACGGTAAATGTTTTTATTTATTAATCTTTGCTTGTTTTATATATTTAATATTATTAAATTATTTTAATTAATTTATTTTTAATTTTATTTTTTAATGGTAATAAATCTGTGTTTCAGGGTTTGCCGATTCGACTACGGGTGAATTTCCACGCGAACCGAGTGTTGAACAGGTGATCATAGATTTGACAGCCGAACACGAGGGGGACGAAGCGATAGAACTTTCAGATCCCTTGTGGGAGGAGGTGTTCAACGGTGATGCTGCAGAGGTCCTGCCGCTATACGGTGAGTCATCTTTTCACTCGTTGATTATAAACTGTAGTCGCAGCTTGCTTATTTCTGATTTGTTTACTCATGCAGAAAACTGTATCGGGTGCAGCGATTGCGAGCCAGGCTGTAGCAACTCACGCCAGAGCGGATGGGGGCAATCATCCGGGGCTAGTGATCATAGCGCATGCGCCGATGATGAGTCGGACTGGTCCGAGTCGCAGATGAACGCTAGTGATCAAGCCTTCGGGGTTGATGACGACGAATTACCATCGAGTGGTCAACAGACACCGAACAGTATTCAAGCTCCCATCGATGAAAACTTATACGAACAGATTGAAAATCCTCAACCAGTTCATGAATTTGGCAACAGAATACTGGTTCAAATTGAACAGTTTAAAAACCATTTTGACAATCGTGACCGTGAGCTTCATAGCAGATTAGACACTTTCGACCGCAAACTTCAGCAGTTAGACGATCGTGTACGTCAGATTTATGTTCAGCTGGATGCTCATGATGGTGCTATTCACTTGGGTCTAGATAGACAGCGTTTAGCTATAGAGGAAATAGCTCGTGATTTACGCCACCAAATTTAAACTGCCGACAATTCAATCGGTCGTTTGCACGACTTAACGCGCGAACAGATAAGAGAAAGACGTCTAATGTTCGAAGCCGTGTATGCTATGGTTTTCCCGATATTTTATCCATAGTGTAATTTTTATAAGACATAACATTTTTTACTCTATATCCGATGCTATTTTACATTTATCTACCTCGTGTTTAAGAAATTACCATATATCTACCTCATGTTTTAGCATGTATTTTGTTTTTATCTAGCATTTATCTACCTCATGTGTTTATGGTTTTAGCAATTATCTACCGCATGTTTTATCATTTATTTTGTTTTCATCTAGCATTTATCTATCTCATGTGTTTATGGTTTTAGCAATTATCTATCGCATGTTTTATCATATATCTACCTCATGTTTTAGCAATTATCTATTGCATGTTTTACCATTTATCTACCTCATGTTCTAGCATTTATCTACCTCATGTTTAAGATTTTACTGTTATCTACTTTTTGTAATATCTGAAAATTAATGTACAATGAATAATGAAAATTGTTCAGACGTGGCGCATAGCTGTCATTCTCTTTCAGATCAGTCACAGGGTGCACTGTCTGAAGAGACCGGTAGGTCACAACAACAATTGTTAAATGCTTATCCGAATTCCGAGTCGTCGCAGCAATTCAGCCATTTTGAATCGGACCCTAAACTACGAGAACTGTTAAATACGCTTTACGCATACACACATCAAGATGGCGGCGCACTACCAAGCACCTCAGGTCCATCTACTACCTCGACTCCCCCTACAGATGTTATCGAGCCCATACAAACGCCCCCTTCCGATACACCGTCACTGAGCACAGTCGACATCGAAGCGTTGGTACGCGATGGCGGAACCGTAAATGACTTTCACGTTTATCCGAGACCTCGTTTCAATAGCGTGGAACTGCAAAGATCCATGAATCTGAGAGAGATTAGAGCCGCAGATTTTGCATCGTATCACATACGCCTGCACGACACCATGAACGAAATGGTAACATTCGCCAGACGAATCGGAGGTGACAACAGTGTGATCAATTTCACGCTAAGAGGTCCGCGTCTCAATTCTGATGTATCTGTAATTTTATCCCCAGGAAATAATTACGACGTCACGATATTTACAGATCAAATTGAAAAAATTTTACAGAGCGACGAGCGACTATTGTGTGATGATATGGTCGAGATAGGCGCTACCGTGGCAATGAACAGACAGGGAGGTGTTCGACGCAAACTTACGGATTTGGCTCTTGACCAGGTGATCAAAAGAAAAAAGACGAGTTTGTTTTGTCCTATGAATATCTCTAATAATTTGTGCTTTTCTATCTGTCTCGCACATTTTCTCGATCCCGCACTACCTGAGAGCGACCTGGAAAGACGCGCCGCGGTCATTCAAAATGACACGGGATTCTCGATTCAAGACAAGATAGGCCTTTGCGACATAGCGAAGTTTGAAAGTCTGCATGACATCAAAATAGTTGTTTTTTACAGAACAACAGATGGACCGGTAGAAACCTTCGCAAATCAGAGCGAGCCGCACCCGAAAACATTGTACCTTTACTTACACGACGAACACTTTTACACTATTCTCAATCTAAAGGCGTTCATCGGTTCTAGTTATGTATGTCAGTTCTGCTATAAAGGCTACAACAACGTTAAGCATCACCACTGTAGCCGCATCTGCAATGTGTGTTTCGACCCCGATTGCTACAAACATCCTAAAAGAACCGTACATTGCACCGATTGTTTGCGATTTTGCAAATCCGATTACTGTTACAAAGCTCACAAGAAAATACCCCGGGGCAGAAACCGTGTGCCGTGTGATATGATAAAATACTGTAAGTTGTGCAACAGACGCTACGATGTTCCAGGTGCTGTAGATAAGCACGAATGCAAGCCCGTCCGTTGCGTCCATTGCGGCGAAGATCTTGGGACCGAGGGATTGCATCAGTGCTTTATTCGACCTATAAATCCCAAGGATACTAGCGAGAAGTACATCTTCTACGATTTTGAAACCCGTTACGAAAACGGAAAACACGTCGCCAACTTTTTATGCGCGATCACTTTTCAAGGCAAGAAATTTGTAGCGGAGGGACCCTACTGCGTATCGTACCTAATCAACCATTTCAGGCAACGCCGATACAAAGGCTACACTTTCATAGCCCACTACGCGTCCAAATTCGATTCTTTTCTCATTTTGGAATATTTTTGCAAAGCTGGGCTTACGTTGGACATCATCATGCAAGGATGCAAATTAATCTACATGTATGACGATGTGTATGCTCAGCGATATATCGACAGCTACTCGTTCATTCCCATGGCCTTGTCTAAGATGCCTGCAGCGCTAAACTTGACTACTACGGAAAAAGGACACTTCCCCCATCATTTCAACAGGGTGGAAAACGAAAGCTATGTAGGCCCCTACCCAGATAAAAAGTTTTACGGCTACGATAACATGACCGACAAAAACCAGGCAAAGTTTGACGAGTGGTACGCCACCGTTACGGGGAAATTCTTTGACTTTAAGAAAGAGCTGAAAGAGTACGGCGTGAACGACGTGGTCTTATTACGCGAAGCTTGCATGAAATACCGCGACGCGTTCATCGCATGCACCGAGCTCGACCCCTTCAACTTTACAACGCTGGCTAGTTGTTGTATGGGGGTGTTTAAAACGCATTATCTCGATAGTAAGACGTTGGCTCTTACGCACAACAACGCGTACGTTCAAAAGAGTAAGACGTACTCGAACGCTTCGATCGAATGGCTCGAGTATGTTAAAAAGACTCGAAACTTGGACATTCACCATGCCCTGAACCACGGTGAAGTGTCTATCGGTAAATATTACCTGGACGGGTTCGCGGAAATCCAAGGTACGCGATACGGGCTCGAATTTGCCGGTTGTATGTTCCACGGCCATTCCTGCCAGTATCCGCCACATTACACGCATCCCATGTCGGCCGTACCCTACGGCGTTCTCAGGAGACAGTTTGACGAAAAGGTTGATATTCTGCATAATGCGTACGGGTTAAAAATCGAGGTGATGTGGGAGTGCGAATGGACCAAAATGAAACGAGACGATCCCTCGGTAAAAGAATTTATGAGTACCTACTCTGCTCCAGAGCGACTGAAGCCCAGGGACGCTCTCTTTGGCGGTCGAACGAACGCCTACAAACTCTATCACAAAACGGCAGAAGGAGAAAGAATAAGCTATGTCGATTTCACCAGCTTGTATCCCTTCTGTCAGTCTACGAAAACCTACCCCATCGGTCACCCCGAAATCATTTTCAATGATTTCAAGCCGATCGAAAACTATTACGGTCTTATCAAGGCCGTCGTGTACCCTCCCCGTAAATTACTGCACCCCGTCTTGCCGTATAGATGCAATGGAAAATTATTTTTTCCACTGTGTCGTACTTGCGCGCATGCTGAAAATCAGACGTCGTGCTGCAGTCACACGGATGAAGAAAGGGCGCTCTCAGGTAGCTGGGTCAGTATTGAGCTTTTGAAGGCCGTCGAGAAGGGGTACGTGATCGCTAGGATCGATGAAGTTTGGCATTTTCCCCAGCGTTCTGATACGTTGTTTCGTGAATACGTGAAAACGTTTTTGCGATTGAAACAACAAGCGTCCGGCTACCCCGCGAACGTTGTCACGGACGCAGACAAAGCAAAGTACATCCGAGATTATTACAAAAAAGAGGGGATACGTCTCGACCCCGAAAAGATCAGTTACAACCCTGCTCAGAGATCCATCAATAAACTACTGTTGAATTCTCTTTGGGGGCGCTTTTCTATGCGCGAGAACCTCCCCAAAACGCTACTCGTGAAAAAACCTGAAGATTTCACCAGAATTGTTTTCAACGGAACTACATCGCTGAAATATTTCACGTTCGTCTCGGACGAGGTGGCTCTCGTTCAGTTTCAAAAACCCGAAGGCGAATTGTGCAAAACAAACGACATTAACGTGTTCGTAGGGGCATTTACGACCGCTCATGCGCGACTGGAGTTGTACGAACTCATGGATAAACTCGGCGATCGGTTGTTATACTCTGACACAGACAGCGTCATATTCGTTTCAAGGGACGGCGACTGGGATCCCCCGCTGGGGGATTATCTGGGGGAGTTGACGAACGAATTGGACGATGGTGATTTCATAACAGAGTTCTGTTCTAGCGGACCAAAGTCTTACGGTTATCGTACCGCTAAAGGCAAGGTGACTATGAAGGCTAAGGGAATAACCCTAAACGCAAAAAATTCTCAAACGATCCGATTAGACACTCTGATTGATCTGGTTGACGGCTATGCTAAATCGCGCGATAACTCGCGCTGCCTCCTGGCACACACTGAAAACATTGTGAGAGATAAAAAGCATCTCACGCTGCACAACAAATCAGTCGTTAAAAGGTTTAGGCCGGTATATAACAAGAGAAGACTGCTGGTAGATTTCACCACCCTTCCTTATGGGTTCTGAACACAGGGGGGTGCGGGAGGCTTCTAATTTTGATTTCAGGCTCCAACACCCTTTCTCATGCATCGTCAGTGGCCCGTCCAATTCAGGAAAGTCATTTTTCGTTAAACTGTTGTTGGAAAATGCTACGAATGTGATTTCTAAAAAGATTGATCGCATTGTGTTCTTGTACGATTGTTGGCAACCTCTGTATGATGAACTGCTTAAATTGTACAACATTAAATTTGTTGAAGGAATACCACAGAGTCTGAATGATGATGATTTATTCCCAAACGATCAGAATTCGTTACTCGTGCTAGACGACTGTATTGACGAGGCTAGCGCAAACAAGGAGGTCCAAAAGGTTTTTACTCAGTATGTCCACCATCGAAATCTCAGCGCTATTTATATCGTACAGAATTTATTTGCTCAAGGGAAATCCAGTAGAACCATCAGCTTGAACACCAATTATTTGATTCTGTTTAAAAACCCCCGCGATGCCAATCAGGTCGCCGTGCTGGGTCGTCAAATGTATCCCGGTAATGCAAAATATTTTATGGAGTGTTATCAAGACGCTACCAGCCAGCCCTTCGGATATTTATTGATAGACTATAAAGCGAAAACTCCTGAACAATATCGTCTCAGAACCGGATTGCTTTCCGACAGCCAAGTGGTTTATCTCCCGAAAAAAGAAGACCGTAATCGATCGTCATGTCTGCGAGACTTCGAAAACATTTGCCTCTGTAAAAGATGCTACATAAGGCTACGCCTAAACAGAGGTTACTTATTTTACAATCGGCATCTGACGAGCTCATTTTAACGCTGTGCGAAGTAGCTCTTAACATCTTATACAGCACGATTCCGATCAGACCCAAAGATTATCGCAAACTGAAAAAGAGAAGAGCGGAGATTAAACTGGTAGCCGATAAAAAATCAGCCTGTCTGCCAAGAAGCGCGTTTTGAACCAGAAGGGTGGATTTCTTTTGCCTCTACTCAGCGTGGCGGTCCCCTTTATTTCCAGCTTAATAGCTTCTAAAACGGGGTGATTATGGAGTATGCGGAGAAAATGTATTTAGTTCCGCGCCACCAACTGGACAAGCTGAAATCTGAAAACGTTCGTGAGAACATACAGCAAGTTGTCGAAAATGATCTGGACACTTCCATAAGAAACATTTTACTAAGGTCCGATTTGGATCAATACGAAAAGGTCAAACTTTACTCCAACATCCTGACGAGGTATTTAGCGGTCGTTAAACAAGGGGATCAAGAGAGTGCCGCTTTAACGCTGTCCTTACCACAAACCACCAGCACCGTCGCCGATCGCAAAGACGACAAAGACGAGGCTGAGATGGACGCTGTTGCTGACGAAGTGATGAAGAACGTGCCCTCTAGAAGCGTGAAAAACAGTCGGTACATATTAGAAAAAATGACCAAAGCTAAAGATCTGTCTGCGTGGAACACGTCGGGGGTGTTTGTGTTTAAGGGACGGCCTATTCCGGGGTCGCACATGCTCGATTTGATAAAAAGCATTACTAACCCCCAAAAGGTCAGAGATGATCGAAGACCGATGGGGTGGAGCGAGTTTCTACAAGCCTTTGCCGAATTAAACATACCCTTTTCCACAGTTCCGAGTCAACATGTTAGACGGGCTATTCATTCCTTAAGAGGAACGCCTTCGCGGTCCACACCCCCGATAACTCATTCTAAAAAAGCTATGAAGCGTTTACACGCGTCTACGCCGCGAATCGATGATTCAGAAGCAATGTTTAAATCCCCTTCTATCGACCGAAGAGCATGGATGGAATTTTGATGTACAACTACAGATTTTATAATAAAAACAGTAAACATAGAATGTCTTTGAGTCTTTATTTAAATACACCATAATCTCATTTATTCAATAAGCATGCAAAAGAATTACAAGTCTGGACACACATATTAATTTTGTCCTTATCATATTTTTCATTCCTACGTAATCGTTTCACAAAAAGCGATACCATTCTATCGTTTTTAATATAATCATCGCTATAAAGCTTCATCACGTCGCTATAGTCGCGACCTCTGATTAAATGGTAAAGAAAAAACACACAGTGCTGTCCGCAAACATCCGTCGTGAGATCTTGAACTTGTCTGCCCGAATATAATATATCGGCGCTGTTGAGCGCTAAAAAGTTTTTGATGGTGTATGGAAAACGTTCATCCTCTGGAGGATTTCCGAAGCTGTCGAAAAAATACGATGATCCCTCTCGATCGAAATAAACAGCCAGCCAGTGTTCGCCCGGCAACTCCGAAGGGTGAGTGTTGATTATGGCCATCGAGGGAAAGACCCTTAACGGCCTTTCGGGTAGTTGATCGCACGGGAGCACTCCGAGGAAATGAGTGTTACATGAAATCTTGTCCATGATAGCCGTGAGTTGTAGAGTATTCATTTCGCTCAATAATAATCGACCATGACCTGTCTGCGGTTTGAAATCTGTATGATCGAATCAAACACTGCATAAATATTCATCGTGATGGTGCGGGGTAGTGGATTTTTAAACCGCGCTTCCAGCCTGATGTTCCCGGATTTGACCAGCGATAGATGTTGACCGCACTCTTCGTCGGGGGTAAGATTAAACGCAAACAGCGAGTATCCAGCCAGAAATTCGTCTCTATCGAACGCGAGAGCGTGGTTTTTCAGATGTCTCCCCGTGGACATTACCAGTTGGTAATATTCACGCACAGCGGAGCCCGATTCGAAATCCGGCTGCAGAGGTTTTGACGGTATTTGTTTACCGTCGGCATAGATGGCCAGGAACTCCAAATCGTAATGATTGAAAGTGAATGGGTTTTTATCATAAGATCCAGAAAAGGCGTCGTTATCAACCATCCCCAGGATGATTGATTTCGGCAGCGTACCTAAAAACAGATTTTCTTGATTCGAAACACGCGATCCTGCAGGTAGAGAGATGATTTTAAGACAAACTCTGTCGACGGGGTACTTGGCGGTCGTGCTGAGCAGCGCCTGGGCGTGACCCAGTCTGATGGCTGGCGACACGCTTACTTTCTTGACAAATAGGGATGCCGACAAGATTTTTACTTTGTAGGCCACGTCATCGCTCCTCATCAGACAGAATTCATCCTTACCCCTGATCAGGCGTATTTTAACATCGACGCCGTTTATCAGTAATTTTTCCTGAAAGAAAATGTCAGCATGAATAGGTACTAGCAGCTCTACAGCTTGGCTGCCATGCGTGAAAGACGATCTCTTCAGCAGGCCTCTGTTTCGTCCTACGGGGTCACGGACATCCGTGTGACCAGCGGTATCCTTGTAAAACAGACCGGGCGTGAAAAGAGATTCCAGAGTATCTTTACTGTAGTTCATGAGACACTCTATGATGCATCTGTAAGGGTAGGTGCTTGAGCTCTGAGAGATCAATCGGTCGCCGAGGCTTATATCAAGTTGTGAGAACAGGGTCGCCCCAGCGTAATTTATTAGCCCGACAGGCGCGGGGTCCGCGATGTCGGCGCCGTTAGGTCTCGTGATTTTAAGCCGGAGAAAGAGCATCGTGTTATTTAGATCCAGATAATCTTCACCCGTGCCGGCGATAAAAAACTCCAGAGGTGCAGAGTCTGATATAGCCGATAACGGTGGCACCTCTAAATAATCATTTTTCTCAAGAGACGTCTGCGTCGGCGGAACTGTAAATATATCCAGCTCCGACTTGATACATTCTCCAGACATGTTGTGCAGTAACGCCATGTTAGAATATGGTCTTTAGGGATCTCTTCACCGTCGCGTTTCGTTTAGCAGGCTTCTTGCGCTTTCTTTGCGCTACTGAGCGTTTCTTCCGACCGCTATTTGTTTTCTTTATCGAATGAGCACGCCTCCTCGCTCCCGGGGGTTTATACAGTCGTTTGCGTGCCATAACCATCAGGCCTGACCCGTCTTGAGGTTTATCGGTATGAAAGCTCGATAGAGCGTTTGAGACGACGTCCGAAACTATGTGTTTAGCAGCCGTTTTTAGGTGAGGCTTCGCTATGCTGAATCCTTTTTTTAGCAGCGGCACTGCCATTCTGAACAATCCTCTGAAAAGACCGCCTAGACCGGCGCCATACATGACGGCGCCTCCCGCGTATCCCGGTAGTCCAGAACCGGCCTGGTCCCGGTAATAGGCGACGTAATCGTCCGCGTTCATTGCGCGATGATTGTAATAGCTCATTTTCAAAGCACAGATTGTTTAGCCGGTTTAAAGTGCAATTTTACGACAACTTTTCCGTGAGAAAAAGGTATTTCGCAATTTTGGTCGTCCTTTAATTCGACTGTGATGTCCGTGATGAGCGACTTGTTGATCGACACGTAGTGAGGTTTGTCGTACCTGATACTGACGGAATCTTTGTCTTTACCCGTAATATGTACGCATCTCAAAAGGGGTACTTGCGAGTCTCCCACGGTCTGGTATTCGATAATGTCGGTGTAAACGTAAATTGTGTAAAAGCCGGCGTGGATATCAGTTTGGTGAGGAGCATACGTCAGGACATCTCTTTCAAAATCAGCTTTTGCATGGTAGTTTTCTCGTCCTAAAGGAACATTCGGTATCAAACCTAAAATATGGGCTAGCTTTCCGTAGAAGGTCAATGAAACGTTGGGCTTAGCCGACAGATAAACTTTGTTTGTTATTTGATCGAGAGCCAGCACCCCTGATGTAGTTAGCACTGCGTTGATCGCTTTAACCACTGTCTGAACATTACCGTAGTACCCGGGATGGATATTTAATTTCCTTGAAACAAACAATCTCGATAGTTGGTCGACCTTAGGGCTGTCGGGATTTTGGGTTACATCTATCTTACGGTCGGGGTACATGTTTAGCAAGAAAGCTCCGTCTTCCCGGTTAAAGTTGTACCAGCTTCTAGGATATTCAATCTCGCACAATCCTACCGTCCATCGTCCTTTCAAGTCGATAGGTGTCGCTAGTTTTGTTCTGTAGCTAGATATTCGATTGTCGGGGTAAACTGACAAAGAAGCGTTGCACGGTAGTGTGACGTAGAAGCCGTCGTCGTCCATGGTAGCTTTTGGTTCAAATGACTACGCGTTTCATGAACTACGCGTTTTTAAGACGGTTGCCAGGGCTTTTTTGTCTACGTAGCTATTAAATTTAGCGGGCCATCCTAACCATTTGACTAAAACGAGAGTATTTCGGCCTTGTTTTTTCTCCCCTAAAATCTTTTCTACCTTAAACGACTTGTCTTTGCTCACAATAATTTTTTGTAGTTCTTCTTCGTAAAAAACACCGTCGATGATTTCTCCATCATAATCGGAAAGTCTGTAGACCGGAGGCTGTCTCGGCACGCAAGCGGCCACGGTGAAAAATTCTTCTGTGTAGTTCTGCTCGTAACCTTTGGCGAAAGTGCCTCTGACTTTAGAAATTCTCACGACATCGCCTACTTTAAATTTAAACGACCGTGTCTCGTTCTTCATACCTGCGTACAGGTTTTGAAACACCAGGGACTCGTTTTCCTTATTGACGTCGACCGGCCGCATTTTAATACTCCTGTGATAACCGGTGTTGTATCCTAGCGTAATGTCTTGTAAAACATCGATGTATCGACGTGAATTAGTGGCCGTTAAAAGTCGCCACATCCTGCTTTTCAATGTCCTGTTAAATCTCTCTACGACGCTCGCTTTCAAATCGGTGGCGGTAGCGAAATGGTAAATGTCGTACTTTTTCATCAAATCTTGAAAATGCTTGTTAAAAAATTCCTTACCCTGGTCCGTCTGCAATTTCTGTGGAACTCGTCCCTCTTTGAGTATAGATTCAAAGGCTTTAGTAACCTCCGGACCGCTCTTATTCTTTAGCACACGCGTCCATGCGTATTTACTAAACACGTCTATGCAAGTCAGTAAAAATTTTATATTATCATTCTCCGTGGAATAAGCGGTCATGTCGACGAGATCCGCCTGGAACTGTGTATCCACACCATAAACAACTACTCTATTCCGTTTGTATTTTATAGGAGCGGTTCTATGTAATGTGTAGGCGTCCTCCCCTGACAACCACTCTGAAACCTGCTGATAGGTAAGCCTAACGCCCGTGTCCTTTAAAACGGCATCTTTTAAACGCTTTTTACCTCCTAACGAACCGGGGTTAGACGGCGTGTAATATGCTTTCTTCATGATCTCTGCCATGTTAGCTTTTCCCCGTCCGCAAAAGATTGGGTGACAAAGGTTTTATGCTTCAGACTTTATTTAAATGGTTACATACGACATTAGCTAAATAAATGATTACATAGGAGTTTAAAATGGTTACATAGGCGTATTTAATAAATGGTTAAATAAGTATATAAAAGGGGTTACATGATGATGAATACAAAAATGGTTACATAAGTAAATAAAAATGGAGTATGTAGTCGAGCAGAGTTTCGACAATTTTGCTAATCTCGTGTTTCTCATCTTTTGAAATCAGCACCAGACAGACCTCCGATACATATGTACAAATACACATGATTTCTGTAATGCCCATCTCATCTCTACATTTACACACAATGTCCAAAACTTTTCTGAGGTTAGCACAGACCGACACACGGTCTTTAATGCAGAAGTTACTCATACTGTCCCATGAATTTGACAGTCCTCTCACAGCAGCCATTTTTTCCTTGAAATTTGAAAGACGAACGCTTTCCGCGGAGGGGTCATTTTTCGACTCGATCGCCTTATGCACCAAGTCCATCAGTTGCCTTCTGTAATACCCTTTAAACAAAGAGGGTATGATGATTCGTGGTCTGCAGAAGTTTCCCATGTTTTGATGGTTACTCTTTAACTGTATTAGATTTCCAGAAATCGACGATGTCAAAAATTAGGGCGTCTGTGTCGTCGCCCTGCAGGTTTTCTGAGATTTCTTCTAGTTTCGAGACGATGTTCGGCTCGTCTTTTAACTCGTGAAGAATAGCTCCTGCGGCTCCTTGAATAGCCCGAGGATCAGCCTTTAGCCCGCTGCGCTGTATAACGTAGTTGACGATGGGATGTAGGATGGGTTGAAACAGCTTGTCTGTAAACTCTCCAAAGTGCAAGTCGAAAAAGTATGAGGGTGGTTCATACAGACAGGAATGTCGGCGCTGACTAGGATGGTTTATCTCGCACCCCAGACACTCTTGCTTGATCTTGTTGTTGACGAGGTGGTTTAGCAGCACTCCGATCACTCCTTTAATGATTTTTAATCCGACGTCTGTAAAGCATCCATCTGTGCTATCGAGTGTGTTATCGGCAGCCTTAGCGCTCAGTTCTTTTAGGCGACTCAGACTCTCCTCTGATGGGCCTCTGAATTCTTCGGTAAGGTCGTCATCGGGTAAGTGTTGGTTAGCGTTGTCGTTGTAAGAGTCAACGTCGATGTAGAGAGAAGGACCGGGGATGTTATCTGGATCGCTGTCTTGAGACATTGCTGGTGTAGGCGGTCCCATCTACTGCTTTATAACGGTCGTGACGAATGGGTGTAGTTAATGGGCGGAGACGGTCCTACAGAGTATTGGCCACGTGAGCATTTCTCGGGGTGGAACAGCTGTACTTTAACTTTGCAATAGCCATCATGCATGTCACACCACTTGAACATTTTGTTTATGGTTGAAAAAATGTTTTCCATACCATGCAGATCACGCCACTTGAACAAAAATTGCATATCATAGAGACTGTAGTGCTCGTCACGTAGAACCCCTACCAGTGGCTCGCGAAGCTTTGTGTTGTCTTTGCAGAAGAAAAAGTAGATGCAGTCCCCCGGCCTCTTTTTAGAATGGTCGCCCACCACTCTGTACCGTCCTTTGGGTGTTATAGCATCCCATTGTGCGATGTACAATGGTTCTTCGCGACAGTCCTGCAGATCTTTCCAGACATTGTTGTAAAACAATGTCCAGTCCTTGTCACCGAAAACTATGCGCGAGTCCAGTCCTGGTGTATATTCACCTTTTTTCTCAGTGTTGTAGAGTATTACAGTACGAGTCTCTTTGTTAAACTTGTAACCGACTACTATGCTACTTTCTAGCATAATTTCATCAGCAACGATGTTCTTATTTTCATGAAGAAACTTTGTCAAGCAGATATGCCTACGCTGTTTTTTCGGAGCCATAGCTTGTTGATTCAAGTCGAATTGCCATTCTCTCGTCGGAGTATCGCACGATCTGTACGGGCTATCCATGTTTGTGATTTTCGTAACTGTGATTTTCCCGGCTTTTATTAGACGTATTGGGGCCCCCACCTTATATAAATTATGATGGGTGCATGGAATGTGTTTTAATGAAGACCACTTGTGTAAACACTGTTTTTATTGTTTTATCGTAGGAGGACATGATTTAACATGCCCCGGAGATAACCCCGGACGTAAACATGTCAACGTGACATGGGCGGTCCGGTTAAAAGTTCAACGCAACGTGGGCGGTCCGGTTAAAAGTTCAATGCTACGTGGGCGGTCGGTTCAAAAGTTCAGAGCAGCGTGGGTGGTCGGTTCAAAAGTTCATTGCGATGTGGGAGGTCCGGTCAAAAGTTCACGACGTGGGAGGTCCGGTCAAAAGTTCACGACGTGGGGGGTCCGGTCAAAAGTTCACGACGTGGGTGGTCCGGTCAAAGGTCAGCACCTCCCTAAGGTCAAAGGTCACCATCAATCAATTTAAGGTCAAAAGGTCAGCACCTCCCTCACAGGTCAAAGGTTAACCCCTCCCCTGAGGTCAAAGGGCACCATCAATCATTTTGACAACATGTGCCGCATATTTACTACTTTTAATGTTAGGGTGGCCATTCGTGCCAGTTCCGCTGGACACGTCCCGAACATGTTTTCGGGGTTCGTTCTCCGGAAGTCTCGTTGGTCGACCGCATACGTAATCAAGGTTTATTTATTTATTTTATTTATTTATTTTGTATGTTTATTTATCAGGGACAATGTACAAAAAACATTAATCTTTCGAACAGATGTTTTGTACCAGAGTTAGCAAAAGCGATTTTCCGTCTGCAGTCCCCAGGAACGTATACACAATATTAAAACATTACATTATAAAAACCAACACATCCTAAGATATGTACAACTTAATCAAAACATCCACATCAAAATTACATTTAAAAACCTTAATTAAGCTGATGATGACACAGCTGGTTATCGAGGATGTATTTCTTTAAGTTTCTAGTAAAATTATTAAAATCTAGAGACAGCTTTAGACTACCTGGAAGTAAATTCCATTGTTTAATAGTTTTAAAAGAAAAGGCTGTCTGTGCAAAGGTACTAGATCTATTCGGGATGGCACAATTTCTCTGAGCAGTGGAGCGAGATGTTCGGCTCGTTTGTTCCGAATAAAGTTTTATACATTTTTGCATTGATGGTGGAGCAATATTATTAACAAATTTAAAAAGGGTTCTTAAGTTTGTATAATGAATTAAAGAATCTAAACTTAATATTTTATATTTAGCGAGAATATTGCAATGATGATAGCACGGGGAGTTTTTTTATCAAGCACCTTTAACGCCTGATTATAAACTGATCTGAGTGGTTTAAGAGTGGTCTCGTTGGCCTGAGACCTGCAGGACAAACATTAGGTGATGTGTGGAGAGATCATGGCATTAAAATACATAAAAGATGCTTCAGTTGTCAAACTATTTCTAATATATTTAAAAATTGAAATATTATATTTAATAGCACTGCACATTCTTTTAATATGTTTTTTAAAACTTAATGTTTGATCCAAATGGACACCTAGATATTTTATCTCTGTCACAATGTTAATTTTTTGTCCATTAAAATAGATGTTCGGTATATCTTTAACCTTTTTAGATTTAGCAAAATACATTCCAATAGTTTTTTCAACATTTAATGTTAAACAAGATGAATTAAGCCAATCACTTATTTTGTCCATAGCTGAGGACAATTTAGTGGCCACTTGCTCCATATCCCTCCCATGTACATAGATGACAGCATCATCTGCGTACTGTACATGATGATATCTACACCTTTGTACACAGCCGGAAGATTATTAATGTAAAGACTGAACAACAAGGGTCCTAGAATTGATCCTTGCGGGACCCCAGTTGTGCTGGACTTCAGAGAGGACAGTGCGTTTTTTACCCTCACAAATTGCATCCGACTTGAAAGATATGATTGTATCCAGTGCAATGTCTCCATGGACAAATTATACTCAGAAAGTTTAGACAAGAGGACACGATGGTTTACCGTGTCAAAAGCTTTTCGCAGATCCAGAAACACCGCACCCACCGTGCCCCCCCTATCCAAATTAACCTTTATGTTTTCTGTCAAGTAGCAGCAGGCTGCGTCAGTGGAATGGAACTGAACTGCATAGAATGCAACAAATTTTTACGATCCAGGTAATCTGTTAGCTGCTCTGTGATAGCTTTCTCAAGGATTTTAGATGCTATAGGCAATATACTAATAGGCCTGTAGTTACTTATTTCATTTTTGCTTCCAGATTTATGAATTGGAGATATTACTGCTGTTTTAAAGACACTGGGGAATATTATTTTGGGGTTTAATATTTCGGGTTTAATTTAAAAAAAGCAACCGTTACATTTAAAGGTAAGAATGAAACTACAATGATTGTGTGTCTTAAAATAAATAAATCTTAATTTTCTAATGTATTTTAACTAAAATGTGAGAACCTCGATGACGAATATGTGATCGAGCAACGCGACTTCCAGAGAACGAACCCGAAAACATGTTCGGGACGTGTCCGGCGGAACTGGCACAAATGGCCACCCTATTTAATGTTAAACTCTGTCACGCGACAGGGAGTTGAGCAGCGTCCAGACAGCGGACAGCCCGCCGCCGGTGTGCGTAACGTTACAGTCATAATGTGTTTTGTTTTCATTCATGGCGTGGCGCGGCGCTCTCGCCTGGTGTGCGACCCCCTTCAGTGTGTCACATGAAGAACCAAATCAAGCTTATCATACAATGCTATAGACTAGCTCAGCCTTATACACATTGTTGATTAACGACTTTTGGGATTTTAATACAGCTAAATTAAATAACTTTCAGCAAGAGCAGGAAGAAAACAGTTTTGAATACTAGAGATACAAACACACGGTTAAATTTACCAAAAGTCAAAATATACATTATACGATGAATTAATGTCACTTTACTGACACAGCTAAAACATTGATAGTTAAGTTACATGCATTTAAGTTTTAATTAAACATATTGTTAAATTGGGCTCTGGTTGAGTTTACTACATTGTGACTTGTATTTATTTCAGTATTGTATTTTAATGTATAATTAATATATGTTTTTGATATTTATAGAACACTGTACAAACTATGGCTCAGGCTTTAGTAACAGCCATCTCTAGGGAGTTGTCAGCTGGTCACAGCACCCCTGTTTCTACATCAGTCAGACCTCCATATTCATCTCTCAACACCACTACTCCCTCTAGCAACAGCACAGTCCTCCCTTCCAACACCATCACTGACACCTCTGCCAAAGTGAACGAGGCTTTAAAAAGGTAGAAATATAACAAATAAGTTGAAATGTGTTAATTTTAGGCAAAATTATCTTATTATACTACTCATTGTTTGAATATTTAGCCATATTTATAACTTATGTGTTTCATTTGCTTTCTTTAGACAGTTTCCCAATATGTTCAAATCAAAAACTGAAGCAAAAAAAGGCAAAGGTCGGTTTGCTCGGACAGTTCCTATAAAGTGCACAGAACTCACAGTTTGTGTCTTACCAGCACCCACAACTGTCACCCCGAAGTCTACTGTAGAACTGCAGCTGACTCAGGCAGGGTTAGGGAAAAAAGCTGTGTCAGTACCCGAGGACTGCAAACATGAAGATGTTAGTAATTATAATATTATTAATCTTTCAGTTTTGTTTGTATACAACCTTTTAAAACTGTTTGCTGTGGTGCATGTCTAACCATTCCCTGATAAAAATCTTTCATGTATAACTTACATAGATAGTCACAATTATGGAGGAAGAATTCCCAAAACTTCGTCCAATTCAAGGGAGGTGGATGCTCTACAAAGCAACTGGTAAAACTGTTTATTTTAAACTGTTCAAGAGCTCAGTTCTCTACGTAGAGAACTGAGCTCTTGAACAGTTTAAAATAAACAGTTTTACCAGTTGTTCAGATTGTTTGCCAGTGATTCACATTTCATTACCTACTTGCACATTCTACTCTAGGAGGAAGTGGCCAAAGAAAATTGTCTTTAATCACCATGGACTCAGAGGGTTACTCTGGTCGGCAACTACGGTCTGTCTCAAACAGTGGCAAAAATATCCTTTTTCTGGTACCCCTTCAGGAGGAGATGGACACTCAGCCTCTTCCCTACAATTCAGCTGAATTTTCAAAAATGCCTAAGGTCCCCTGTGTCACCTGTAATACCACCATGCCACTGCAAATGTTGGCACTACATGCTGAGGAGTGCAAACTAAATTCAAATGGTTAGGTTAGGTAAGATGCATAAAATTTTGCTTTGATTGTGAGTTTTGATGGTTGCAGAACATGTTTTTTTAGTGACATGCATTATGTTACACTGAAAGTCATAAGTATAGTTACGCAAGAAAAATACACTGTAGCTACAGAGGTCAAGATACTGTCTTAATTTCAAAATTACAGAAGAATGATTTTGTCATTGTGGAGAACGAAAGTGAAGATGATAACACAGAGGAGCTGGTCACAAACACAGCTGAAACCAAAACACTTGAAGACAGCCTTGGGGTAATGCTTATTTGTCATGTTGCAGTACTATATGTAAACCACGACTTACTCTCCTAATAACTGTTTTTATTTATTCATCTTTTTGATAACTACAGATGTGCCCTATATGCCAGAAGGAGTTACCGATGTCAGTTTTACCTTATCATTGTAGCTTATGTGCTGACAGGTATAACTTGTGTGTTTAACATTACAATCTGTGTATTTTGAAATATATGCTTAGCACTCATTTCAGTGTTTATGTTTGGGAATTATGACTTTTAATACTTTTGTCTTGAGTAAAAGTACTGTACATGACATTACAAAACAAAAAATGACCAATCACAATAACCAGGGATGATGATCAGTAAGTGTTTGTAAGGTAAATGGCTTTTATTCTGTCTTGATTTCAGATCATTCTCTAATGACAAGGTGTTGGAAGATGACATTGAACAACCAGGGTCATCATCTACAGCTCGAATGTCTACTTCAGAACAATTAAATGAAGGTGAATTACAAAATTGTTAATGTGATCTCTGTTTATAGTTAAGTTCTCATTTTTTTAATTATGAACGTCAAGAAGTGTAACACATTGATGCATTAGAGGAGGGCTGCGTCCGAAACCGCATACTGTACAGTAGGTACTGAATAAGATAAAGTACCTACTTACTTGCCTTTTTAAAACAGTTGGTACTGTGTAGTTTGAATCTTGGTAGTATGAAAGAGATTGGGACGTACTACATCCGCCATGTTGCTACATCATGTGACATACGTCGTCATCACGTCATGTCATGCCACATGCCTCTTCTTCCTCGTTGGATAATTCCTCTCCCGGGGCATCATGGGATAGTGAAGTGTCCATTGTATGCACACTGCAAAATCTAAACTGAAGTAGTAGGTCATCCGGGTACTTTTCGAATACTATGTATTTGAACATACTACTCGCCTCGCCTACTCCTTTTCGCGTACTATATAGTATGAAGTAGGTGGTTTCGGACGCAGCAGAGGATTATTGGCTGTGTTGAACTTTTTGGTGTGCTTACTATCTCTGCTGTTACTGTAGCAAGAAAAAATATATTTTGCAAGAAAAGCTTTTCGCCATAAAAATGTGATCAAATCCTGGATGTGTTTAATAAAGACACTAGTAATTAGAATTGTGTTCATGCTATCAGCATTGTATAAGCACATTGTGTTTGTCTACTGTTGTGATTTTGATAAGGATTATATCACATTTTATGGAAAATTACTGCAGAAAAGTTCATTACAAGGGGTAAATATACTTTTTGATGACTCTGTATTTGACTATTACATTTATATCAAGGTTTAATTAGTTTTTCTTATTTAGAATGGAAAACTGTGGAAAACCCTCAGGAGGCTGTCCGGCTATTTCTTGAGCAGTTGCGTGAAGGAGGTAAAAGGCAGCCTGTCATGACTGCTGGGTGATCGATGGCTGTGTGATCTGTGTGTGTGTGTTGTTTACCTGTGGTGCCCGGTTCCTCGTGTGTTCACTAACTCCGCCCCCTTGTTTCGGTAATTGTTCACCGGTGGTGTCTCGTTTACCTTTTCCTTTATATTGCACGTAGTCCTGTCCTTCGTTGCGCGCTCATTGTTTTATCACAGTCCTGCTGCCCTGCCTTGTCTTGTCAGTCGCTCTCTGTCTCCTTCTCTTGTTACCCCAGGTTTGGTTTTCGGCGTTCGGGGACTCGTCTTCGCCCGGAACGCTCGCTTGTGAAGTACTGGATCTCATTGACTTTGTTTGTCTCTCGGTACAGCTGGTTCGCTTCGTTTCTAGGCGGTATACCAGCTGTCTCTGTCTCTCTCCGGTTTGCATCATCACCCGTGAGTGGAGTACACCTAATTACCATTGTGGATTATATTGACTCTAACGACTGTTGTTTCTCGGAACCGCTGGTTCGCTTCGTTTTTAGGCGGTGACCAGTGGTTTCCGAGTGGCTCTTCTACATCAGGATTTCACAGTGGATTACCCGTCTGAGAACTTGGATTTTCCATTTTCCATCTCCGCCTGTCATCCACCTTCAGAGCGGCGTGTATCATCCCTCTGTTGCGTGTGGTGACTGTGCCGGTGTTCTCGACGGAGTGCGTGGGTGGCTCTCTCTCTCCCTTCGGATCTGTACTGGATTATTGTGTAGCGCCGACTCACTCTCTCCTACTGTGGGAGTGCTTCATCCCCACAGTAGTGTTTTCATCCAGAGTGAGTCAACGGGTGTGTGCCGTGTGTGGATCTACCAGTGACTTTGCTCTCCAGTTCTCTATCTCCTTTTCTAAATAAATATTGTTAACTTGCACTTGACTCCGAAGTTCATTTTTCTGACAGATGAGCGCGCCACGAATGGAGTCAGCAAGTTTAAAGAGTCTGGAGGTGCAGACCGCTCTTCACCAGCAGAGGGCCGCCATCGACCAACATTCGTCGTTATTGTCTGCTGCTGCCAGAGATTTCAGTATCTTGTCGGAGCAACTTAAAGAGCTCAGCAATCGCTTGGACCAAGTGACTCCTCACCATGAAGCCCCAGCCTCATCCGGAGGATCTGTTGCGTTTGAACGGGAGCCACACACGGCAACACCCCCCACCTACAATGGCGACCCCAACACCTGCAGATCCTTTTTGCAACAGTGCTCTCTCGTCTTTGCGCTCCAACCCCGTCGATTTTCTTCATCCACTTCCAAGGTGGCCTATGTTCTGACGTTACTCACGGGAAGAGCGAGAGACTGGGGAATGGCCGCCTGGGGGGCTAAAGCTCCATTTACACTTTCATTTGAGGCTCTTGAGGAGGAGATGTTAAAGTTGTTTGATCGCTCACTCAAGGGGACATGGCAGCGGCTGAGTTGGTGAGATTACGGCAACGTAATGACTCCGTCACAGACTTTGCTATAAGATTTAAGACTCTCGCTATTTGCTGCAACTGGAACGACGCGGCATTAAGAGCGCAATTCCTCGAGGGTCTCACACCGGGCATTCAAGACGAGATTGCACTGAGGGAGCCACCCACGTCACTGGAAGCTGCCATCGATCTGGCTCTGAGGGTGGAGTCTCGCCATAGGCAGAGAGATCTGCGTCGCTCATTTCGTCATCTGATGTCGGAACCAGGGGAGACTGCTTCAGAGATGCCCTCCGAGGAGCCTATGCAGCTGGGCAAGTTTCGTATCTCTGCTGGTGAGAGAAATCGTCGGCTGTCTAATGGCCTCTGCTTATATTGTGGCAAGCCGGGGCATCTGGCGGCTACCTGTCCGGTAAAAGCTCACGCCCGCCGATGAACCTGGGAGTCTCGGTGGGCGCATCGTCATTTAAATCTCCCGTAAGCAGCACTACATTACCTGTTATTATTAACTCTTTCCCGTCACAGGCGTTGCTGGATTCCGGTGCGGAGGCGTGTCTTTTGGATGCTGGGTTGGCCAAGTCCTGGGGTATTCCACTCATCCCTCTCTCCTCTCCTTTGTCTGCCTGGACATTGAAGGGCCAGCATATGGCTGTGATCACGCACCGCACACCCCCTGTGAGTTTGTTTGTTTCTGGCAATCATCGTGAGGAGATTGAGTTTTACATCTTAGAGGATTCACAATCACCAGTCATTTTAGGTCATGACTGGTTATCCAAACATAATCCTCACGTTGATTGGCAGAACAATGTTGTGTTATCTTGGAAGTCTTCGTGTTATGTTTCTTGTCTTGGTCCTGCTCCTTCTCTTGTCTCTTGTTCTGTCTCGCAGGTTCCGGCTATCGATCTCTCAGGAGTCCCGACGGAGTATTCGGATCTGTATCAGGTTTTCAGTAAGTCCCGTGCTACTTCTCTGCCTCCTCATCGGTCGTATGATTGCGAGATCAAACTACTTCCCAATACTTCTCCGCCTAAGGGTCGTATATTTTCCCTAGCTAAACCAGAAAGAGAGGTTATGGATAAATACATTAATGACGCTCTTAAAGCCGGTCTCATTCGCCGCTCCTCGTCTCCAGCTGGTGCTGGATTTTTCTTTGTAAAGAAGAAAGACGGGTCTCTTCGTCCGTGCATTGATTATCGAGGGCTGAATGACATTACTGTTAAGAATAAGTACCCCTTGCCATTAATGTCATCAGCATTCGAGTTGTTACAGGGAGCGCGCGTATTTACCAAGCTAGATCTGCGCAACGCTTATCACTTGGTACGTATTAGAGAGGGCGATGAGTGGAAGACAGCCTTTAACACACCCTCAGGACACTGGGAATATTCCGTTCTGCCGTTCGGTCTTTGTAACGCTCCAGCTGTCTTCCAGACCATGGTCAATGAAGTGCTGGGTGACATGATTAACAGATTTGTCTTTGTGTATCTCGATGACATTCTCATCTTTTCTCCCTCCATGCAGATACACACTCAGCACGTTCGCATGGTTTTACAACGGCTTTTAGAGAATCAGCTATTCGTTAAGGCGGAGAAGTGCGAGTTCCACAGGAAGTCGGTTTCGTTTCTGGGTTTTGTTATTGCCGAGGGAGAGATTCGTCCCGATCCCGCTAAGGTTAAGACGGTTGCCGATTGGCCAGTACCCGACACTCGGAAGGAGCTTCAGCGATTTCTGGGGTTCGCCAATTTTTATTGGCGTTTCATCAGAAATTTCGGTCAGATCGCTAAGCCTCTTACTGCTCTCACTTCACCTAACATATGTTTCCGTTGGAATAGAGAGGCTCAGGAGGCCTTTGATGTGTTAAAGTCCCGGTTCATCTCTGCGCCTGTCCTCTCTATTCCCGATCCGGCTAAACAATTTATAGTGGAAGTGGATGCATCTGATGTCGGGGTAGGCGCCGTTTTATCACAGCGATCGTTTATTGATGGGAAAGTACATCCGTGTGCTTTTTTTTCTCACCGGTTAAACCCAGTAGAACGTAATTACGACATAGGGAATCGGGAGCTGTTGGCGGTTAGACTCGCTTTGGGTGAATGGCGTCACTGGTTGGAGGGAACCTCGGAGCCCTTTCTGGTCTGGACGGATCATAAAAATCTTGAATATATCCGTTCGGCCAGAAGACTAACATCTAGGCAGGCTCGTTGGGCACTCTTCTTTGATCGTTTCAACTTCACCCTCTCGTACCGGCCTGGCTCGAAAAATACCAAACCTGATGCTCTCTCCCGTCTGTTCGAGAAGTCAGATTCGGAGAGGGCGGAGACCATTCTCCCGGAGGGGAGGGTGGTCGGCGCCCTCGTGTGGGGAATCGAACAGCGGGTGAGAGAGGCCGGCCGGGAGGGGGAAGTTCCGGAGGGGTGTCCAGCGGGTCGCCTATGGGTTCCTGAGCGGTTACGTTCCGATGTCATCCGGTGGGGTCACGAGTCCAAGTTTGTCGGCCATCCAGGTATTCGGAGAACGTTGGCTGCCGTCCGTCAGCGTTTCTGGTGGCCTTCTATGTCCACTGACGTCAGACAGTTTGTACTAGCCTGTTCGGTTTGTGCTCGTAATAAAGCATCTAATTTACCACCCGCTGGTCTGCTTAAATCTTTGCCCGTGCCCTCCCGCCCCTGGTCTCATATAGCCCTTGATTTTGTCACTGCCTTACCGGCATCTAATGGTAACACTGTTGTTCTAACTGTGGTGGATCGCTTTTCGAAGGCGGTTCATTTCATTCCCCTGCCCAAGCTACCTTCTGCTAAAGAGATGGCTCAGGTTTTGATTAATCACGTCTTTCGGTTACATGGTATTCCGACTGACGTAGTGTCAGATAGGGGTCCTCAGTTCATCTCTCGTTTTTGGCAGGAGTTTTGTAGACAAATTGGCGCCACGGCCAGCTTGTCTTCTGGTTATCACCCGCAGACCAATGGGCAATGCGAACGGGCTAATCAGGATCTCGGTAGAACGCTCCGCTGTCTGTCGTCACAATATCCGAATTCCTGGTGCGATCAGCTCCCGTGGGTTGAGTATTCCCATAATTCTCTTCCCGTTACGTCTACCAATTTATCCCCGTTTGAACTTTCCATCGGTTATCAACCTCCCCTGTTTCCATCACAGGAACCCGAGGCAGCGGTTCCGTCTGCGTTAGCTTTCGTACGCAGGTGCAGACGCACCTGGAGGAGAGCTAAGACACTGTTATTATCTAATTCCAGACGAACCAAAGCTGCAGCTGATCGTCATCGGCGACCTCCACCCCGTTACGTTTGTGGTCAAAAGGTATGGCTTTCTACCAAGGATCTGTCTCTCCGTGAGCCTTCTCGTAAGCTGGCTCCGAGATTCATTGGGCCATACAGTATTTCTTAGGTCATTAATCCGGTGACGATAAAGCTTAAGTTAACCCTTTCTCTTGGTCTGGTTCACCCTGTTTTTCATGTATCCAAGGTTAAACCTGTGATGTTTGCTCGCTATAACCCTCCTGTCTCTGCCCCTAATCCCCCCGCCGCTCGTCTAGTGGATGGTGCCCCTGTCTATACTGTTAAGAGGTTACTAGACTCTCGCCGCAGGGGCAGAGGATTTCAGTATTTAGTGGATTGGGAAGGATACGGTCCTGATGAGAGGAGCTGGGTTCCGGGTCGGGATTTGCTGGATCCTGGGCTGATCGAGGACCTCCGTCGGCGACAGGGTGAGTCTCCCGGTCCGTCTGGTGCCGGTCGTGGAGGGGGGGCTACTGTCATGACTGCTGGGTGATCGATGGCTGTGTGATCTGTGTGTGTGTGTTGTTTACCTGTGGTGCCGGTTCCTCGTGTGTTCACTAACTCCGCCCCCTTGTTTCGGTAATTGTTCACCGGTGGTGTCTCGTTTACCTTTTCCTTTATATTGCACGTAGTCCTGTCCTTCGTTGCGCGCTCATTGTTTTATCACAGTCCTGCTGCCCTGCCTTGTCTTGTCAGTCGCTCTCTGTCTCCTTCTCTTGTTACCCCAGGTTTGGTTTTCGGCGTTCGGGGACTCGTCTTCGCCCGGACCGCTCGCTTGTGAAGTACTGGATCTCATTGACTTTGTTTGTCTCTCGGTACAGCTGGTTCGCTTCGTTTCTAGGCGGTATACCAGCTGTCTCTGTCTCTCTCCGGTTTGCATCATCACCCGTGAGTGGAGTACACCTAATTACCATTGTGGATTATATTGACTCTAACGACTGTTGTTTCTCGGAACCGCTGGTTCGCTTCGTTTTTAGGCGGTGACCAATGGTTTCCGAGTGGCTCTTCTACATCAGGATTTCACAGTGGATTACCCGTCTGAGAACTTGGATTTTCCATCTTCCATCTCCGCCTGTCATCCACCTTCAGAGCGGCGTGTATCATCCCTCTGTTGCGTGTGGTGACTGTGCCGGTGTTCTCGACGGAGTGCGTGGGTGGCTCTCTCTCTCCCTTCGGATCTGTACTGGATTATTGTGTAGCGCCGACTCACTCTCTCCTACTGTGGGAGTGCTTCATCCCCACAGTAGTGTTTTCATCCAGAGTGAGTCAACGGGTGTGTGCCGTGTGTGGATCTACCAGTGACTTTGCTCTCCAGTTCTCTATCTCCTTTTCTAAATAAATATTGTTAACTTGCACTTGACTCCGAAGTTCATTTTTCTGACACAGCCATCACTTTTGCTGTCACTAGATGCTAGAGATACTGATGAGGAAAGGGACAGGTCGCTCATTTCATTCTACAAACAAAGACGTGAAAAGCAGCAGTGGGCCGCTCCATTCAGCTGTCATATTCAAGGTATTACATTTAAAACCTATAGAGATTGTGGCTAATAAACACTTTAGATTTTTAGCATTCTATATGAACCACATTTTCCTGTTTGTTAACACAGACATTAAGTACAGTGTAATTTAAAAAGACATCACTAACTTTATAGAGTAAATGCATTCAGTTTTTTACAATGACTTAAAACCACAAATGAACAACATTTTATATATTATATATCAATTATTTTAAATAAATATATTTAAATGTATTAATCAGGCATGTGATTGGCTAAGGACAAAAAAGCAGGAAAATATATTGAGACCCCCCCACACACACACGCCAATCAAACTGGTGGCGGATCTATACGGATAGTAAAGTAGGACCCATAACAACTTATTTGAACAAAAAAACACATTTTAATTTATTTTACAGCTAGATGTGCAACATGCAACTTTTTTGTACAGTATGACACATAACAACTTATTTGGTGGATGTGTAGCAGTGGGAATCAAAAGCAAGTGTCTTGTCCACTGCTCCATCACCACCTCTCTCTATATCAACAACCATGATAAAAAATATGTTTTAACTTATTTTTGTTTTGCATTTTTACACAACTTTAACAGCTAAATGTGCAACATGCAAATGTTCATGTCAAAAGAAGGCCTATTTTGCAGACATCCAAATAAAATGTAGGCGATGGCTTATAAAGAACTAAAGGCATGGCTACTTTTAATTTTATACTTTAAGTAAATTTCCAAGCCTGTACTTTGATACTTTAACTTGAGTAAAGAAGTTAAATCAGTACTTCTACTTTTACCAGAGTATTTTTTTAATACAAATATCTGTAAAATGTGCTACACAGGACCATTAGTTATAATAAAGTGTCTTAAAGGTCTCTTTTTCTAATTTTAGACCCCTGTAGATGAGTAACTTTGTTAGCTGTTAAACATGAACAATAGAAGGTTGACACTAATAAATAGAAGTAATTGTACAAAAAAGTGCAGGTGCTATTTATTTTAATCAAACTGGTCAACCTTAAAACTTTAAACACACGAAACCTTTGAAACAAACGATGATACAGAGGCCGTTTCTCAATCCTAAGTCTGCAGCCTTCCGGAGGTCGCATTTCTAAGCTGCATACGTCATCAAGACTCATCAAGAGTCACAATATTAACAATAATGAAGTTTACTATTATTCTTAGTTAATCGTAAATTGTTGTAATATGTTTATCAGCGCTTGACAGTAACTTTTTGAGGAACTTGTCCTTCGGACAAGTAAATTTGTGTTTCACTTGTCCATGCACAAAAGTCACTTGTCCGGGTAAAGATTTATAATATAATGTATTTTTTGTATTTTGCTAATCAGTGGCAGAGCAAGGGATTTTTCATAGGGGTGGCCACAGGCAGGGGCCAGCAGTTACTCTGGGGTGGCATATAAAATCTCTATCATCCAACCTTAAAATACTTTTAAGTATTATAGTGTGTTAATCAGAATAATGTATAACATACAATTGCTACAATAATTTCATTTTTATTAAAATGAATTGAGATTAACATACAATTTATAGTCATAATTCAACCTCCATGTTTTTAAACTATTTAATCAAATAAAACTTTTGAAATTTACTTTGAAACCAGAATTTATATCTCCCATTGCTGAAAAAACTAGAGACCAGAAAATCATGTGAATTTTGAAGGCTACTTTAATGTGTTTTACTAAGATTTGTTTGGCTGCTTCTTGCTACTCTTTCTGAAGAAGGATGCTATATCTGCTGCCTTTCTCTTCATTTTCCCCTCATTTCAATGATTGTCTGACATAAAAACACTAAAGCAAAACATTAAAACATTACCATGTTTTTAAAAACTTATTAGGGTAAATGTATCCAGATTATCTGTTATATATAAAATCAATCTTAATCCTTGCATTTACGCTGTAATGTTCGTGTGGGATTTTTAATGTACAGTGACGAACTCTGTCAGATTAAAATCGGCTGTCACACGGCGCAAACACACACAGAGGCGCGCTGAAAGAGAGATTCTCATTATAAAACAGATTCTTAAACAAGATTTTAAGCCATTTATGTGTTTTTACCGAACTTTAGAAGAGAAAACGCAGTGATGAAAACGCGGTTGAAGTGTCTGTCATTTATATTCACGCCGGAGTCTGAAGAAACATCACTCTAGACTCCACTCCGTCCCGCGATTCCCGCCCCTCCGTGTTCGTCGATCAGGTTTCATGCACGAATATAATGCTCAGTTAGGTTAAACCAGGCTCGATGAGGTAACTTATTTCCTTGCCTTTTTTCGGAACCAATATTGTTGCATCGTCCCTCTCTCAGTCGCCACCAGGATTTTCTGCAATGGCGCTCGTTTTTCCTCTCATTTCTGTGAAAATTGCTACCAAGTAAACCGACGTGTATATGTTTGCCGCTTTGTTTCGCGTCACGCGAGTGACAGCCAAACATCGCAAATGAGGAGAAGAGAGGAGAGAAACGATCGGGTCTGATTGGTGAATACAATCATACTTCGCCATCCGCCATTTGCGAACGGTCAGAAACACATCCTTGTTGATACTTGGAAAGGAAGGAAAATGCATCTGTTTGTCATCTGCCACCGGTGTGGCCCTGTTGCGCGGGGACGGCGATTGTGGTTCCGTCCCGGGTTACCATGGCGACGGCTGTGAAATACCCCCCTCCCCCCTTATTTTTATTTTTTTTTTACATATCTGCATGATTCACGTAGGTCACATTTTCAGGTCGGAAAATCCGGAATTCCGGATTAATCCGGAAAAATCACATCCCTGATTAATTAAAAGGATGTGTGGAATATTTGATTTAACAAAATGGTAACATGAATAAACTTTGCACAGGGAGTTTTTATTTTTTACAGGTGATGCTGCAATTGGCATTGGTGTGACTAGACATATCCTGTCAACAACCATTGCTAAATTAAAACATGGATTTAAACCAGGGGTGTCAAACTCATTTTAGGCTGTGGGCCGGATGGTAAATAACGCCATGAAGTGCGGGCCGGATAATTTTTTTAAACCTTAGTGTGCTGATAATTGTGTTAAAATTAACTTAACAAACCAATTAATTAGTTTGTTTAGCAAGAAAACCAGAGAAACACACAGCTCTGTGAAAACTACATTTCATAAGGTCACACTCATACTGTATATTATACACACAAATTTACATCTGTACAAAACCCACTGGCCTTATAGGTTGAAAAGCTTTAATTTAACTTCTTTTGCCTTGATGCCAAAATTATTTATAAACCATTAACTTTTCTTTGGAATATATTTGTAATGAGAACAGTCATTTAGAAAATGCTAGATGGGGCAGTGGCCCAAAACAAAAATGGGACTATGGGGGGTGGTACTATTATTATGGTTTTAATAAAGTATTATAAATATTATGTATTAAATTACTAGCATCAACTTAGACAAGTGATTATAATGGGAAATATAATAAGAATTAAAGTGTGACAATCTGATAAATATTCAATATGATTTACCTGCTGGCTTGATGGAGCTTTGAATCCATGTTTGCAATGTTGAACTGCTTCTAAAAGCCTCTCTTTCCGTTCTCTGTCGTTATTTTGTGAAGGCATTGGTGTTTTTTTGTATTTTTTGTCTACAAAGTGTGCCAACAACAGCACATTTAGTGTTTATATTAACTTAGATCTGATCGGGAACATTAAATCGATTAGACAAGCATTGTAACGTTAATAAGAATGTGGATATTTTGTTGTTTGCTAAGTTGTTAGCACTTTTAGAACACTGACAGCAAATCATTACCGGAAGAAATACATAAACATACTTACAAATTACTAATTCTGCGGTTTAACAACTGATATGATGTAATGAATCTACCTGTTAATGCAACGAACTTCGGAAACTGTCGTCTTCGCTCTCCAGGCAGAGAGTGGACACAGAGATGCTGCGGAGCGGGCGAGAAAACACGAAGTGGATCACCGGAATCAGTGGATCTTTAGCGGAGCGGTAACAATAAAACGGCAAGTTTTTTGGGCACCTTGTTTAGTCTATGTTCCGCGTTTTGCTGCTTTCCGCAAGTCTCTCATATTAAAAACGAACTAGACACCCGCCTAAAAGGGTTTTTAAAATATGTATTTAATATTTAATAATACTGTATAAATCATCACGCGGGCCGGATTGGACACCTTTGCGGGCCGTATCCGGCCCGCGGGCCGCATGTTTGACACCCCTGATTTAAACTGAACTGTGGTATGATGTTGCTAATAAATTTACTATACATAATTTAGCAAATGTATAAGACTATGCATCCAGTAAACGTAATAAGTACTTTGTTCTAAATGTATTGATTCCTCATAATAGTATTACATAATAAAAAAACCTGTCTGTGTTTAACATTTATTTTGCCCAGATCAGTAATCAATTTAACTGATGGATATTCTATCGGAGTACACTAACAATGTCTAGCAAACATCCAGAAAATATAATAAACTTTATAATGCTTTTTCAAATCAACATCAGAGCCTGCTCTTACAACTTCCTTATTGTAGTTGGTGTGTATTCATTCTTATTAGGAAATGCAGCAGAGACAACTTTGTTTGAAGGAGAAATTGACCATCTTTTGCCCACTGCATCGGCAGTACTCCTTGAGAGTGATCTTTTGGTCATGGCTGGAAGAATGATTGGTCACTCGTTAATCAATCAAGGTCCTGCATTATCAGGGCTAAGCCTGGCAATAGTATATTCTTTGACAAGTGGGACAAAGGACACAGCCACCACAAAGCTCTGTTTGGAGGACTGCCCAGACATTGAGCAAAGGGAGACATGAAATTAACTAGATCTTTTAGTTAATCTAATTTCAAAAAAAATATCTGTAAATTGCGAGGGTAAATAGTATTGTGTATTTGGTGCTTTTATTTTACAGCTTCTGAAAGACGAATGGACTGAAGAAGAGACCTCAAGAGTGACCAACCTTTGTTTGGAGTGGTACTTTACAGTGCCAAACAAGACGACTAACAAGATGTTGCTCTTCCAACAGCTTCTCAGTCATGCTGTAATACATAACTATATATACACATATATAATGTGTAAGCAGTAAGGTACAAGAGGCTGTGCTGTATCTTAAATCACAGCTGAAAGGCGTTGTTAGGCACAGTGAGAACTCAGGAAGTACAGTGCCTGTAACCCTTTCATACAGGACTTATTCACGATACAGCACAGCCTCTCTTTCTTTATTGCTTCCAAATTATATGCTTACATGCGTCTCCTGTACAGGTCCTTGTTCGAGTCAGTGCCCAACTGAAACAGTTAAAAAAGGGATTGAAGGAGACTGGTGTTTGGCAAATTGTCAGCTTCAGACCAGATGTTTTACCTGTGCTGTTTATTTAAAGAATGGCTATGTTACTAATTAAAATTACATTTATGGCTGAAAGACTACAGCTTTGTTTTTATGGATTACAGATGATCTTGCAAGCTATCCAGTGGCCTCAATTGCGACATACTGCAGAAAGTGACGACAGTGACGCTGACGACATGCTGTCTGAAAAACTGAATCAGGTTACAGGCTTTTTGAGCACCTTTGTCGAACATGGTAAGAACTGGTTTAACTTTTGTATTATTACATTTAAGTTAATTTTTTTCTATTTGGAGTAAACAAAACATGTCTTAATATTAAGGCTTTTTTCTCCTTATCTCAGCATCACCCGACAACTTACGAAAGCTTATGAAATTCTGGGTTGGTTGGGAAGTTGTTCCACGTACCCTCAACCTGGAAATTGTTCGGTCTATAGACCAAACCAGTTGCCAAAGGCACATACTTGTTACGAGCGTCTTCGTCTGCCAGATCACTACACATCTCTTTCAGCCTTAACTGCTGACATGATGATATGTCTACAGTCTGTGGAGAGTGGCTTTGGCCTTGTTTAAATTGAATGCCTTTATCAATTTTAGACTTTGGTGTTGTTGTTGCTCATATAGTTTTAGCACTACAAAGTCTGCATTATAATTGTTTTTGTACAGTTAAATGTTTTGTGTAGGCTGATCACCCACAGTTTTGTTTAAATCAGTAAATGTGCAGTTTAAATATTTTACCATGTTCTTTCCTCAACTGTCGAATTAATACATACCTTTTTCTCAATGCATTCACTTAATTGCTGTACAGTGCATCCATTTAATCTAGCCCCATTCATTCCTTAGGATCCAAACAGGGATGAATTTAGAAGCCACTTCCAAACAGTGGTGTTTTCCTTTAACTTAAGCTTACTGGGGAATAGTAAGATCCTTACTATTGCTGTCTTTGTATGCAGACAGGGTTGGAAAAGAGGTTACAGTGTTTGTGAGTAGTTATAGCAGGACGGCATTCGTCAAACTTTTATGACCCCCTCCCCCACCCGGTGACAGTTGCTGTCTGACAGGTCGTGTTTTATGACCCCTTGACAGATGGCGTTTTATGACCCCATGACAGATGGTGTTTTGACAGGTTGTGTTTTATGACCCTTAACAGATGGTTTTATGACAGTTTGTGTTTTATGACTCCTTAACAGATGGTGTTTTGACAGTTTGTGTTTTATGACTTCTTTGACAGCTCGTGTTTTATGACCCCTTTGACAGGGGGGCGGGACCATCAATCAAAATCTGTACAAGTTGTCAACTTTAGACAGCGAGTGTTTTATCGTTTTATGACCGATCATTTAGTGGTTTGTTTTTTCCTGTGTATGTGTTTTATGTCAAGCGTATGCTGTTATGTTTAATGACGGCTCGTGTGTGACAGCTCGTGTTTCGACATTTGATGTCAGCACTCACCCTTCCTCCCTCCTTTCTCACAAGACCTGCATTCTTTCACAGGGGTGCGTGTTGTAAAGCGATTAAAGATTTCTAAAACTCAATGTTGGTAAAACAATCCCCCATTACGGTGTCAAAAAAGTAAATGTTTATTTTAGATTTAGACAAATCATGAACAATGCTACGATTAAAACATTTGTTTGTAACATCACAAATTATTTAATGAAATATTCCGTATACGTGTATAGTTTAAGCAATGATCTGAGCCATAACCTTTGGAGCCGGCAATACTATAATCTTTAGACGAAAGTCTAAACTAAATACAATTTTAAACGATTCATGAGTTCCGTGAATCTTTTCACGACCTGCTCTATAGTTTCAAGCGTATTAAAGATCCGACGGTGCCTGACAAAGCGCCGGGTGAGTGTTCATATATGCCGTTTTAAATTAACCTTAATAAAATGTAATTCTGTCCACTATGGCAAAATATTGGGGTTTATTTTAGATTTAGGGGTTTCTTTAACCAAGGCTCTGATTAAGACATATGTATACGTGCACCGATTGTACCAGAGAACTTATAGCTGACGTTAATAAACTTTTTAAATGTTTTTAAGACGTCTTCACCTCATTTAGGGTTTTATTTTTAATTAAAGGCTTCTTAAAACATGTGTGATTATGTGTATATTATACAAAGAGTCTTATATTGTCTGCTCTGACAAAAATAAAGTATTATTTTAGATTTAGGTAAATTGACTGCGTGTACCTTATAAATACAACTTGATAATACGTTTGTTTTGTCAAGAGACTTTTTTAAAGTCACGCAAGAATAAAATCTTTTAGTTGTAATTGGTTAACATTAAATGTACTATTATCTATTTAACTATAAGCTATATTTTTCTGATCAACCTCAAAGTTTTTGATGCTGAACTTATGACCGTGTGTGATAGATATTTCACAGCAGGGTCGGTTTGTAATCTAGGTAGAGTCTTTTAAAACTGTAGTGATAAAATGTAATATGGTAACTCTGTCAAAAAAGTAAAAGGTTTATTTTAGATCACAATCTATTTTATGGAAAACATTACTGTATCTAAAAGTTTTTAACAACACAATTTATTTAATGAAATACGCAGTACGTGTATAGCAATGAATTGTACCAAAACCACCGTAGGTCGACATTTCTTTAGACTAAATCCTATTTATTTTAAACTATATAAAAGCTGATTCGCTTCATGAGATCTGTGAAGCATTTCAAGCAGAGGGTTCTGTTCAAGCCATTAAAGATCGGGGCTCCGGTGTTTACAATAGAACATACACGGATGCGGGGACATATGGGCCATTAAGAAACTTTTAAACGATTAAAAACATATTCATATCATCTTCTGGGTTTTGTTTTAAATTAATGACATCTTAAAACCAACTGGGAATATGTGTTTATTACACAATAAAATGTAATTCTGGCCGCTCTGACAAAATGAGGGTTAATTTTAGATTTAGGGAATTCTTTAACCAAGTCTCTGATTAAAACACGGGAATGCGTGCACCAAAGTTGTCAGATAACGTAGGCTGATGCGCACATATATCTGGTGTTAAGAACCTTTTAAACGTTTTAAGACATTTCACACCCTCTTCTGAGTTGAATTCATTAATGTCATCTAACATACACGTGTGTACATGTGTATTTACGATAAATGTAACACGGTACGTATTGTCAAAATAAAAGGTTTCTTGAACATGTTATTCCAGTGTGTGGTTCTTGTCTTGCGAGTGTTCGACATATTTAGTGATGTGGAAAAAAGGCCCCATTGACAAAAAGTAATAGGTTTATTTTAGATTTCAGGCTTCATTACTCAGATACAGATTAAAGCATGTTATTTCTTATTCGTAATTTAAAGAAACTTAGGATGTGTGATGAAATGTCTTAAAACTTCTATGATGACTTAAACCCATCTGTTATCCATTTAGGGAGCAATAAAATGTTTGCAAATATTATTTATCAAAGTTGACGATGTTATAATCCAGGTTGTCACATATGTGACAACAATCATTTCTTTAAAGACAAAACATTTAACAAATTTGACAGGGCCCACAGAGACTTATTGTATGATTTTGTTAATCATGGTTGTGTGCGTCCATAAACACAACAACAGTTAGGACATGGTTCTACATAATATTAAAATCACGGGCTTACGTTAAATAGGTAAACCTTAATTTTTACTAAATAAAATAAAAATAAACTATTTGAACATATTATGTGATTTTAAAGTTAGGTTTAAGATGAATCAGTGTCTATAGCTTTACGAATTACATCGTAAAACCCCCCAGCGGATATGGTGTGTGCGTGTGTGTGCGTGTGCAATGGCTGTTATCACGTGGTGCGGACCAAACGACCAACGCTGCGGGGGTTGTGAAGCGAAGAATGAGTTCTGTATAGATGAGAAGTTTTTCCTTCTGAACACAGAACCTTTAACAAAAACGTAACCCCGGATTAACACATCACAGAACAATTTGAACAACCGTGTCGGATTCGTACACACCAGAGGTCTGTTTTATGTTTTGCAGAAACTGTGGAAACTTTTGATGCTGCCAAGGTGTCCGAATTCGCAAACAAACTATCAAACGCAACGCGGCGGAAACAGTGGACACGAGCTTTTTGTTGCTGATAAGTGTTTGAACTCAGAAACAAACAAGCAAGCAAAGTTGTCTACGAAGCTACGGATTCTTGAAAAAGATGGAACAAAGATCATTTGAACGACTACGCAATGGTCAGATGGGGTATGTGTACGGTACAGACCTTTTTAAAGATATGCTTAAAAAGAACTACAAGCGGGAGATGACCAATCTACTATGTACTGTGATATACAAAGATGCCAATGTGGGCATGCCTCCAAATTATTGCGAAGCTAACGCCGAGTGTGTAACCAGACTCAAGGAAAAAACAGATGTGGTGAAAAGTATAGATGAATCTCTCAGTAACATGGTGCAGACGGTGGTACAGGCCCAAGAGGAACCCAGTGTGATTATTAGAAAGGCCCTAGAGATATTTTATGAATGTGACGAGGTCGAGTTTTACGTTGTCAATATCATAATAATGATAGCATTTGTAATTGATGTATGCATTGATATCCTTGTAAAGAAACGAGAAATTAATGTGTGTGAAATCATAGAAAATGCCGTAGATTTCATGTTTGAAAAGGGTCTTGGATCATGCATGCACTTTCTATGGTATCTAGATAATATCATAACGTTTAATGATGACTAAAAAACCAAACCTGTGAGCCAATGGTATATTTTACGCAAGTTTTACAGTTGTTTTTTAGTTTTCCAAAAGTTTCATTCTGTGTTATTTTTTACTCAACATTATGATGGCAATCCATGTCCGTCAACAATTGTATACTTTAACAAAAACTACGTTCTAGTAGTTTCAATGTATGGTAACTGTTGTTTTTTCATCATCGATTTTGTATACTGCTTATGTTTTTGTATGTTTTGCTGTACCGGTTTCATAAAAACAAAATATACAAGGATTTTTGGTCTTAATGTCTGTGTTGTTACCATTAGAACATTTAGACATCTTGTTCAGACAACGTGTGACATTGCTCATTCTTCATATGTTTTTGCAACACCACACAGAGAAACGTGAAAGATTAATAAAAATTACATGTGGCTACATCACATGTCTTTCAGAGGCGTAAAATAAAGTCACCAATGTTAGTATGGGAAGCTAAAACAGCACATGCACGATATGATCCTAATTTTGTTACCTGACGTCTGTCACATAGTCAAAGATCATCTACTTCATGTCTCTACGAATCCTGACAGAGCTTTAGTTTCATATACACAACACATCAAATGTAAACCACGGTAAACTAAATACATTTGACAGTCAAGAGCTCTAATTTTCTGACAAGCCCAAAAAAGATGAGGAGGTCATCATCAAACATCGCTCACTTTTAAGGTACCGAAAGGTTTTTGTTTATTTTAGTATAACTCAACACTGAAATTTTAGTTAAGCACACAGAAATGCACAGATTTTACGTTTTAAGTATACATGTGTACATCACATTGCGATTTCAGTCTCAACTAGATCGATGATCTATCAATATTAGCTACAAATGTTGTTAGTATGCTTGCTCTGATTTCACAAAACATCCATATACATTCAAAACCTAGGGGTTCAACGCCTTAAAGTCATCAATTTTATTTCGTACACATCAACCACACCAAAATTTTTAGAATGTGCAAACTGTTTTACTTCGTTTTAAACATGTTTGTGCGGTTTCGGTCTAGATTTTATAGAAAACTTCAGAACATGACACCGTTTTAACATTTACAAAATGATGAAATATTTTACTTTTAAATGGCTCCCATGAGTATGTGTTGCTGTGACAAATACTTTTGATTGTTTGGAAATTATATGAATGCAGAGAAACAACGCAAAAGTTTTGAACTTTAACATAATTTTATATGGGTCCTGATTTTTAAAAACAGTAGCTGTAATGTTTCTTACACACAAAGGTTTGTTGGCGTATTTTAAACACAAGCTGTTTATCTTAATCTTTAAACAAATGTGTATGACAAAAGTTGTTCTGCCTGAAATGACACTAAGGATCGATGCCGAAATGTTAAATCTAAGTATTTGCAAAACAACCTTGACCACCATATAGATGTTTTCAATCTAATGGTACCGGTTTTAAATGTGACCAAACTATTTCAAACATTACCAAGTTGTAGTTGGTTGCGATTTAATTTACAAGGTTTTAACACACATTACTGTTTAGTCACGGTGTGTTTCATCGCATTGCTGCTGCATACAACAGACTCTCTAGTTTATGGTAAAAGGCTTACTAAATAAAAACCTAAGCACTCTGTATTATGTTGCCACTGATGATTTTACAAGTTTACAGTTTCAAACATTTTTGCTATCTTAGCTGTGAAAGATTTAGTAAATAAATCTAAAACATAAACAGTGTTGAAGCATTCCCTTAATCTTCTAGCAACGATTTTCAAGAGATTACCAACATGTATGATGTACTAACTGTCAAGGGGTCTGTGATATTATTTTCTGAAGTAATTAGCTATCTAATGGCTACTGCACAATAACTTAAGCGATAAAGAGGTTGCCAAATGTTACATAACCTATAGAAACGAAACAAGATCAATTACAAAGTCACTGGCATAAGGTTTACACTTAAACAAATCACGCAGATGTTTAAAGTGAAGTTGTTACGCCCAGAGAGGGGTGTCCCTAACTCCAGGATTCCTATCTCCGCCTATCCGTTACAGTCATTAAAACGGCACCAGTATGATTCATTCAAACACATTCGCTTAACAAGTTTCAAGAAACTATGGACTCCTACTGCTACACCAACACATTTGCGCTACCCACCCCAGAGCAATATGAAGATGCGAGAACCTACAGTTGGACCTGTGCACTCAATAAGTCCTCCACAGTATCTGATGGCGGACCATCACCCTACAACAACACCACCCTTTGTACGGCTCAAGTAATGTCTGATGATGTTCCAATGGACCTGTGTCCCCAAGAAGGATCCGACAATGCCTGATGAATCAATACACATTGCGTGTATCGATTCCACAGACTGTTTGGTTTCAAGATCATGAAACAGGCTTCGTGATACATCTGTTACAAACTTGATGACAAAAAGCTAATGGTATTCTGTAGTATCTTTAGAGACTATTACTGTGTGTTTGTGTTGTTTACAATATCAAATAATGATCAAATTGCTGTTTGTGAAATTATTGAACCGATGGATGATCACATTCTTGTGAAAAACGTTGTGATATTTCTACACTACAATGATAACATATGATGTATTTCTTTTACTTGATGAGAAATAAAAAAACATGTACCACTTTAAACATCTGCGTGATTTGTTTAAGTGTAAACCTTATGCCAGTGACTTTGTAATTGATCTTGTTTCGTTTCTATAGGTTATGTAACATTTGGCAACCTCTTTATCGCTTAAGTTATTGTGCAGTAGCCATTAGATAGCTAATTACTTCAGAAAATAATATCACAGACCCCTTGACAGTTAGTACATCATACATGTTGGTAATCTCTTGAAAATCGTTGCTAGAAGATTAAGGGAATGCTTCAACACTGTTTATGTTTTAGATTTATTTACTAAATCTTTCACAGCTAAGATAGCAAAAATGTTTGAAACTGTAAACTTGTAAAATCATCAGTGGCAACATAATACAGAGTGCTTAGGTTTTTATTTAGTAAGCCTTTTACCATAAACTAGAGAGTCTGTTGTATGCAGCAGCAATGCGATGAAACACACCGTGACTAAACAGTAATGTGTGTTAAAACCTTGTAAATTAAATCGCAACCAACTACAACTTGGTAATGTTTGAAATAGTTTGGTCACATTTAAAACCGGTACCATTAGATTGAAAACATCTATTGGTGGTCAAGGTTGTTTTGCAAATACTTAGATTTAACATTTCGGCATCGATCCTTAGTGTCATTTCAGGCAGAACAACTTTTGTCATACACATTTGTTTAAAGATTAAGATAAACAGCTTGTGTTTAAAATACGCCAACAAACCTTTGTGTGTAAGAAACATTACAGCTACTGTTTTTAAAAATCAGGACCCATATAAAATTATGTTAAAGTTCAAAACTTTTGCGTTGTTTCTCTGCATTCATATAATTTCCAAACAATCAAAAGTATTTGTCACAGCAACACATACTCATGGGAGCCATTTAAAAGTAAAATATTTCATCATTTTGTAAATGTTAAAACGGTGTCATGTTCTGAAGTTTTCTATAAAATCTAGACCGAAACCGCACAAACATGTTTAAAACGAAGTAAAACAGTTTGCACATTCTAAAAATTTTGGTGTGGTTGATGTGTACGAAATAAAATTGATGACTTTAAGGCGTTGAACCCCTAGGTTTTGAATGTATATGGATGTTTTGTGAAATCAGAGCAAGCATACTAACAACATTTGTAGCTAATATTGATAGATCATCGATCTAGTTGAGACTGAAATCGCAATGTGATGTACACATGTATACTTAAAACGTAAAATCTGTGCATTTCTGTGTGCTTAACTAAAATTTCAGTGTTGAGTTATACTAAAATAAACAAAAACCTTTCGTTACCTTAAAAGTGAGCGATGTTTGATGATGACCTCCTCATCTTTTTTGGGCTTGTCAGAAAATTAGAGCTCTTGACTGTCAAATGTATTTAGTTTACCGTGGTTTACATTTGATGTGTTGTGTATATGAAACTAAAGCTCTGTCAGGATTCGTAGAGACATGAAGTAGATGATCTTTGACTATGTGACAGACGTCAGGTAACAAAATTAGGATCATATCGTGCATGTGCTGTTTTAGCTTCCCATACTAACATTGGTGACTTTATTTTACGCCTCTGAAAGACATGTGATGTAGCCACATGTAATTTCTATTAATCTTTCACGTTTCTCTGTGTGGTGTTGCAAAAACATATGAAGAATGAGCAATGTCACACGTTGTCTGAACAAGATGTCTAAATGTTCTAATGGTAACAACACAGACATTAAGACCAAAAATCCTTGTATATTTTGTTTTTATGAAACCTGTACAGCAAAACATACAAAAACATAAGCAGTATACAAAATCAATGATGAAAAAACAACAGTTACCATACATTGAAACTACTAGAACGTAGTTTTTGTTAAAGTATACAATTGTTGACGGACATGGATTGCCATCATAATGTTGAGTAAAAAATAAAACAGAATGAAACTTTTGGAAAACTAAAAAACAACTGTAAAACTTGCGTAAAATATACCATTGGCTCACAGGTTTGGTTTTTTAGTCATCATTAAACGTTATGATATTATCTAGATACCATAGAAAGTGCATGCATGATCCAAGACCCTTTTCAAACATGAAATCTACGGCATTTTCTATGATTTCACACACATTAATTTCTCGTTTCTTTACAAGGATATCAATGCATACATCAATTACAAATGCTATCATTATTATGATATTGACAACGTAAAACTCGACCTCGTCACATTCATAAAATATCTCTAGGGCCTTTCTAATAATCACACTGGGTTCCTCTTGGGCCTGTACCACCGTCTGCACCATGTTACTGAGAGATTCATCTATACTTTTCACCACATCTGTTTTTTCCTTGAGTCTGGTTACACACTCGGCGTTAGCTTCGCAATAATTTGGAGGCATGCCCACATTGGCATCTTTGTATATCACAGTACATAGTAGATTGGTCATCTCCCGCTTGTAGTTCTTTTTAAGCATATCTTTAAAAAGGTCTGTACCGTACACATACCCCATCTGACCATTGCGTAGTCGTTCAAATGATCTTTGTTCCATCTTTTTCAAGAATCCGTAGCTTCGTAGACAACTTTGCTTGCTTGTTTGTTTCTGAGTTCAAACACTTCTCAGCAACAAAAAACTCGTGTCCACTGTTTCCGCCGCGTTGCGTTTGATAGTTTGTTTGCGAATTCGGACACCTTGGCAGCATCAAAAGTTTCCACAGTTTCTGCAAAACATAAAACAGACCTCTGGTGTGTACGAATCCGACACGGTTGTTCAAATTGTTCTGTGATGTGTTAATCCGGGGTTACGTTTTTGTTAAAGGTTCTGTGTTCAGAAGGAAAAACTTCTCATCTATACAGAACTCATTCTTCGCTTCACAACCCCCGCAGCGTTGGTCGTTTGGTCCGCACCACGTGATAACAGCCATTGCACACGCACACACACACACACACGCACACACCATATCCGCTGGGGGGTTTTACGATGTAATTCGTAAAGCTATAGACACTGATTCATCTTAAACCTAACTTTAATAAGGTTTACCTATTTAACGTAAGCCCGTGATTTTAATATTATGTAGAACCATGTCCTAACTGTTGTTGTGTTTATGGACGCACACAACCATGATTAACAAAATCATACAATAAGTCTCTGTGGGCCCTGTCAAATTTGTTAAATGTTTTGTCTTTAAAGAAATGATTGTTGTCACATATGTGACAACCTGGATTATAACATTGTCAACTTTGATAAATAATATTTGCAAACATTTTATTGCTCCCTAAATGGATAACAGATGGGTTTAAGTCATCATAGAAGTTTTAAGACATTTCATCACACATCCTAAGTTTCTTTAAATTACGAATAAGAAATAACATGCTTTAATCTGTATCTGAGTAATGAAGCCTGAAATCTAAAATAAACCTATTACTTTTTGTCAATGGGGCCTTTTTTCCACATCACTAAATATGTCGAACACTCGCAAGACAAGAACCACACACTGGAATAACATGTTCAAGAAACCTTTTATTTTGACAATACGTACCGTGTTACATTTATCGTAAATACACATGTACACACGTGTATGTTAGATGACATTAATGAATTCAACTCAGAAGAGGGTGTGAAATGTCTTAAAACGTTTAAAAGGTTCTTAACACCAGATATATGTGCGCATCAGCCTACGTTATCTGACAACTTTGGTGCACGCATTCCCGTGTTTTAATCAGAGACTTGGTTAAAGAATTCCCTAAATCTAAAATTAACCCTCATTTTGTCAGAGCGGCCAGAATTACATTTTATTGTGTAATAAACACATATTCCCAGTTGGTTTTAAGATGTCATTAATTTAAAACAAAACCCAGAAGATGATATGAATATGTTTTTAATCGTTTAAAAGTTTCTTAATGGCCCATATGTCCCCGCATCCGTGTATGTTCTATTGTAAACACCGGAGCCCCGATCTTTAATGGCTTGAACAGAACCCTCTGCTTGAAATGCTTCACAGATCTCATGAAGCGAATCAGCTTTTATATAGTTTAAAATAAATAGGATTTAGTCTAAAGAAATGTCGACCTACGGTGGTTTTGGTACAATTCATTGCTATACACGTACTGCGTATTTCATTAAATAAATTGTGTTGTTAAAAACTTTTAGATACAGTAATGTTTTCCATAAAATAGATTGTGATCTAAAATAAACCTTTTACTTTTTTGACAGAGTTACCATATTACATTTTATCACTACAGTTTTAAAAGACTCTACCTAGATTACAAACCGACCCTGCTGTGAAATATCTATCACACACGGTCATAAGTTCAGCATCAAAAACTTTGAGGTTGATCAGAAAAATATAGCTTATAGTTAAATAGATAATAGTACATTTAATGTTAACCAATTACAACTAAAAGATTTTATTCTTGCGTGACTTTAAAAAAGTCTCTTGACAAAACAAACGTATTATCAAGTTGTATTTATAAGGTACACGCAGTCAATTGACCTAAATCTAAAATAATACTTTATTTTTGTCAGAGCAGACAATATAAGACTCTTTGTATACACATAATCACACATGTTTTAAGAAGCCTTTAATTAAAAATAAAACCCTAAATGAGGTGAAGACGTCTTAAAAACATTTAAAAAGTTTATTAACGTCAGCTATAAGTTCTCTGGTACAATCGGTGCACGTATACATATGTCTTAATCAGAGCCTTGGTTAAAGAAACCCCTAAATCTAAAATAAACCCCAATATTTTGCCATAGTGGACAGAATTACATTTTATTAAGGTTAATTTAAAACGGCATATATGAACACTCACCCGGCGCTTTGTCAGGCACCGTCGGATCTTTAATACGCTTGAAACTATAGAGCAGGTCGTGAAAAGATTCACGGAACTCATGAATCGTTTAAAATTGTATTTAGTTTAGACTTTCGTCTAAAGATTATAGTATTGCCGGCTCCAAAGGTTATGGCTCAGATCATTGCTTAACCTATACACGTATACGGAATATTTCATTAAATAATTTGTGATGTTACAAACAAATGTTTTAATCGTAGCATTGTTCATGATTTGTCTAAATCTAAAATAAACATTTACTTTTTTGACACCGTAATGGGGGATTGTTTTACCAACATTGAGTTTTAGAAATCTTTAATCGCTTTACAACACGCACCCCTGTGAAAGAATGCAGGTCTTGTGAGAAAGGAGGGAGGAAGGGTGAGAGCTGACATCAAATGTCGAAACACGAGCTGTCACACACGAGCCGTCATTAAACATAACAGCATACGCTTGACATAAAACACATACACAGGAAAAAACAAACCACTAAATGATCGGTCATAAAACGATAAAACACTCGCTGTCTAAAGTTGACAACTTGTACAGATTTTGATTGATGGCCCCGCCCCCCTGTCAAAGGGGTCATAAAACACGAGCTGTCAAAGAAGTCATAAAACACAAACTGTCAAAACACCATGGGCCCTATCTTGCACCCAGCGCAATTGACTTTGTCAGTGACGCATGTATCATTCGTATTTTGCGCCGGCGCACAGCGGGGTTTTTCCCTCCACAGATGCACGTCAGCAAACTAGAGAATGAACTTGCGCTCCCTGGGCGGTTCAGCGCAAAAAGGAGGCGTGTTGCGGCGCAAACCATCTCTTATGCTATTTTGCAGTTTCAAAAAGCAATTGCGCTACTAACCAAAAAAAACTAGTCTAAAGTCAGTGGCGCGTTGCGCGTGGTTCATTATGCTAATTTAAGGGCGCATGCTTGACCATAATGTATAGCGTGCACAACGCGCATACACTTTGCTTATCTAATCTACACAGATGCAACAGTTATTTTTGCAAATCATAAATTGTTACACTTAAAAATATTAATACACGAGATAAGGGGAATCATAGTGGTGAGCATTGTGGTGATAGTTTTTATTTATTCTCATACAAATAACGATTAAAATATTTTCATAACTTTGTTGTGTGGCTGTATTACGTTTATTTTATGTAAATAATAGTTAAAATGTTTTCATAAGAAACCTTAATGTATATGAACTTGATTTGTAAGTGTACTTTGGGGTTGGACCTTGCTTGCGTTTGGGTCCGATTTCAAAGCCCCCAAACCCTTTCAGCGGTGAGGGTGGACGCAGCGATGTCCTCTGCTGGCGTCAAGTCCTGAGGCAGATCCACCTCCCGTTACACGGCGTGCCCGATTTATGCTGGCAAGCGTGGGATTCCCCCGTACAAGAACGTGGGTCTCCTCGGCTGTGAACCGCTCCTGGCGTGCGCCTGGTAAATCCGTCATAATAATAGCAACCCGCCATGGAACTTGCGCCCTTGCGTTTAAAGGGAATGTTGGCTAGCGTTCTGATTGGTTTATTTGACGTTACGCCCAAACCACACCTATGAATAATGAACCTACTTCAGACCAACCTCTTATTGATTTGCGCCCGGCGCAAGAGTTATTTCTCACGCCGGGAAAATAGCAACAGCGCCCAAGATCCGCCCACAAACTCACTTGCGCGTTGCGCTTCGCACTTGCGTTTCAGATCGTTAAAATAGAGCCCCATCTGTTAAGGAGTCATAAAACACAAACTGTCATAAAACCATCTGTTAAGGGTCATAAAACACAACCTGTCAAAACACCATCTGTCATGGGGTCATAAAACACCATCTGTCAAGGGGTCATAAAACACGACCTGTCAGACAGCAACTGTCACCGGGTGGGGGAGGGGGTCATAAAAGTTTGACGAATGCCGTCCTGCTATAACTACTTTTGTGATTGTTCAATAAATGTCACGACCTGGTCTCTCCATTTCTTGTCTTATCCGAGTTTGAGAGATTAGGTTGTGACAGTACATGTCTGCCCTGAGAGAGTTGTGTGACAGGCCCTTCCGCGGTCCACGTTTCTCTCAGGGTTCGTGAATTGTTTCCCGCTCCCTTATGTTTGATTAGCTTCAGGTGTTTGTTGTTTAGAATTCCCTATTTAATTCCCTTCTGTCCTGTCCTCCGTGCGTTGGTATTATTCTCTGTTCCTTCCCAGTTCCTAGTGTTTATTCCTGTTCCTGATCTTGTGTAAGTTTATGTAGTTTAGGGTTTTCAGTGTTGATGTTAGTCAGTGTAGTTCTTGTACCTGTCATTGTTATGTTTTACCCCCTCGTGGGTGTTTTTGTTCCGTATGTTCATGTTTATTAAAGTATTGTTTATTTAAGTCTGCGTTTGGGTTTTCCTCGTCTTCCCCGTGTATCGTGTCATGACAATAAATGCTCATTCAACAACTCTTGATTACTGATTTAAAGACATTTACTGGTAAAAAGCAGCAGGGTTGAAAAGCAGATGATCTACCTTTCCGTAAGCAAATTTTGCACATACTGAACTGTGTTAAGATAAATGTCAACGCCATTGGAGTCAGAGGGCTGTAAGGGATTAATATGTTCCCTTAACTGCTCCATTTGTTCAGATGTTAGAGGGCAGTCAAACTGTGGGACAGTTACCACAGTGTGTGTGTCTTCAATATAACCACTGTCCTCCCAGTCAATTTAAGGAATGTTTATCTCCTAACAAAAACATAAGAGGTTATTTTTTCAAAGAGATAGAACAAGAAAGTTAATTTTGTTAAAATTACAATACAAAAATTATGTTTGAAGTTTAATTGCTACAATACCTCTGGATTGGCAATAGGATGTTCCATCTGCCCCACCTCCCACAACTGGTTTGGTGTAAGGTTTTGCTCAGTTCTCAGTGGATGATTGTCCCATGCCTCACGAAACACATCAAGGTTTTCTTGCAGTCTGGGCAGAAATACATAATGGCAGCAAAACAAGTGAAGAGTGCTGGTCAGATCCAGCATGTCTTCATCCTCTAGCGTGTGCAAAATTTGATAGAACAAGCTGGTGACGCCCATCCAGAGATCACGCCAGAGCCGCTCTATTCTTTAAAGAAAGAGAAATTACAAAATTGCATTACAAGTCAAATAGTGACAAACTGTATAGTGTCAGAAAACATATAAATAAAACAATCACCTCTGATTGTGGACACTTTTGCCAGCTATAAAGCAGTTACTCTCTGGCCCACGCACAGTAAACATCAGACAAGCTACCCCAACATTCTCTCCTCCCTGGTCAGCTCGAACTCTATATAATAATGCAACAGAAATTTGCATAAATATAAACTGCAATTTTTATAATTAATAAAATGTGTTATTTTCTATAGTATTATGTCAAATCATAACATATAAAAAAAAATGTTTTTATTTAATAGTATATCTTAATATTTTAAGTAGAATCTTGTGAAGAATACAAATTAATTTTACTTCAGTGGGTATCCAAATTCCTCAACAGCCTGACTGAAGAAAGACATGGTTGTGTCAGATCGGTTGTTGTCTGCAGCTCTCAGGTACATGATCTTTAAAAAAACAAAGACTTTAAGCATCTATGTTTTTTTCAAACCAACTACAGTATCTGAACACAAAGTAAATGTTCTACCAGTTAGTTAATTAAGTAACTGTAGCTTAAAGGCATAAACCAGAAAAGGTGTCTTTAAATAAAACATTCAATTTATAATAACCAAAAACTTTGGTTGTAGATTACCGTTTACAGTTATATTCTACAAACTGATTTTGCAGAATCATTGACGGTACCATGATGCTAAACTCATAATATAAGCATTCTGAACCTTAAATAATCAGCCTGAAAGAAGGTTGTTGTGGCTTACAAATACAAAATACCCACCACTCCACTGGATAAAGTGGGATGCTTTTCTGTGTACTCTATCCAGTAAGACTACGAAGCTAATATCTTTAAAGTACTGTATAAGCCACATATGTCATTTGAACATTTGGTTCCTTGTCCTAGCATCCTTTTGATGCTGCATCAGTATATGACACTATAGGAACAACCTCTGGTGTAAAGAAGGGCTACGAAATGTTTTAGATGTGCACAGTCTTAAAGTAATGTGATTTGATTGCGTTTCTCACCTTACGTGAAAAGCCATCAATTCCTCCAAAGGTCACAATATTGTACCTGAAGAAAAAGGCATGCTGTTAAACAGTTTTTGAAGTTATATAAAAACAAACTTCAATCATGTTGAAAATTATACATACACATGTGTATATGCATATATAATACACACATACATACACACACACTATTACATACACTAAATATAACATGCAATTTTTTTAATTGAAGTCAAATATTGAGATTACGGTACCTGATCAGCGTATGGTTTGTGTCAATATGTACCAAATACTTTGGGCAAGGAACAGAGTATGTTCGCCTGATGACACATCCTAACTGAGTCATTCTTGATAGAATTCCAAGACTATCTACACGGTGCATTGCTGCTTTTCTCTGTTCCACTGCACCCGATGTCCTTGTGCTTTCAGTGCTCCTTTTACCATTCTGTAACCTGCATGCGGCATCCTCTCCTTGAGTTGTGAAACAAGCTGATCAAGTTCCTCATCAGTACATGTAGAATACAGTCCTCTTACAGTTAGGTTGTTTTCTGCCATCCTTCTAAAGAGTGTAGCTCGGGAAACTCCTAGCAATTCAGAAATTGTTTTAACAGGAAGCCCAATCTCCAGTAGATAACCAATGTGCTCCATAGGTATTACAACCCTTGGACAGCCACTTGTAGTTTGTCTTTCCACCTGAACTATGGGATGTGTCATATGTGCATGTCTGTGATTTTGAATAGCATTGCAGAGATCAGTTAGTCGTTCGGTCACATCCTGAGACACATGAAGATGCTGAGCCACAGCATCAAGAAATACAACATCCTGCCTACATACAAAATCCAAGTAGTCAATATCAAGTTGGGGTTGCTGAAGAGCATGTGTGACTCTTTCAAGTAGTCGTTCCAAAATGTGATGATGTAGTTCTTCCTTTTAAGAGATGAAAAAAATGAGAATCAGGATTTATTATATAAAGTACTTTGTTTACACATGAAACAAAAACAGGTAAACATGGAATATAAAAATTTATAACACCCCTTCAAATAATACATAAAGCAGGGTTCATCAAATCTTGCCCTGTTGAGTTACCCCTTACCTGACCAAACAATGTAAGGCAACATAATAAAAGGTCTTCAATTTTGATCAGTGTTGGAGTTTACCTGCATTGGACACCAGCACTCCAAAACTGGATTTGAGGAACCCTGACCTAAAACATGGGTGTCCAAACTACAGCTTGCCTTAAACACCTCCCTTTACGTTTCTGGTATGCCTATGAAACGTCTCGGTTACGGATGTAACCCTCGTTCCCTGAAGGAGGGAACGGAGACGTCACGTCGTGACCGACGAATTGGGAACTCGCTTAGAGAGACCAATCTGCTTCGTATACTACTAAAACGCCAATGAACTTGGCATTGAGATATTTGCATAATGCTGGCGCCGCCCCGCTAGGTGCCTTTATAAGCAGCAGGTGCAAATAGGGAAATTAGCTTCTTTTCGCTGAGAAAGCCGGGAGAAAGTGACCGGTCGATAAACAGCAGGGAGCAGCCCTGTGGCGACGGGACGTGACGTCTCCGTTCCCTCCTTCAGGGAACGAGGGTTAAATCCGTAACCGAGACGTTCCCTTTCAGTCGGTCACTACGACGTCACGTCGTGACCGACGAATTGGGAATCCCTACCAAAACGCCACTTAGGGCTGACCTCTTCCAGTGTCTGCGTAAAGCCCTCCGGTTCCACTTAAGGAGAAGGAGAATTAGGTTTTAAGGCAGAAGGCCGGGCACTAGATGTTCCTTTAACCCCACAGTAGTGCCAGCGACTGGGAAGCGCCCTATCTGAGCGGTATAGGGACGCTGCGGAAGCCACCGCCCCGTTAAGGGCTATTGGTGGGCGAAAGTCAACCGTAGTTGAGGTAAAAATGACAGCCGTGGCTGTGTAAGCAAAGCAGTGCTCTGCTAAGGGAAACGTGGGCTGGTAGGATTAACCCCACGGAATAATACTCACAAAGGAACCCATTGGGACACAATGTGGAGCCCAAGCCAAACACGTAGGTTCGTAAGAATACAGCTAGTGAGAGGCTGACAGCCAATGCTCCGCAACAAAGGCTGCCAAGGCATCGGAGGAAGAGCAATTCAAACCATTACGCATTTTTGCTCTGATGGCCTTCCATACTGAAACTCAATTAGGAGCCTCAGTTGGAGGCTGCAAGCCGACCTGCGAGTCTGCTCTCCGTGCCCTCCCTGGTGAGGAAAGAACACGAGAGGATACAGGCTCGATACGAACACTGTAGAATCTAATGAACGTATTAGGTGTCGCCCAACCAGCAGCTCTGCAGATGTCTGTTAGCGAGGAACCACGAGCGAGAGCCCAAGATGAGGCGACACTCCGTGTGGAGTGCGCTCTCAAATTAAAGGGGCAAGGAATACCCTGAAGATTATAAGCCAGGGCGATAGAATCAACTATCCAATGAAACATCCTCTGCTTAGTGACAGCTTTCCCTTTCTGCTGGCCACCATAACAAACAAAGAGCTGGTCTGAGGTCCTGAGGCTTTGCGTGCGATCCACGTAGAGTCGCAGTGCGCGTACGGGGCACAACAAAGCCATGGTTGGGTCTGCGTCCTCCGGGGGCAGCGCTTGCAAGCTCACCACCTTATCTCTGAAGGGAGTGGTGGGAACTTTGGGCACGTAGCCTGGTCTGGGTCTCAGTGAGACAGCAGGACCAAACTAAAGCACGAATCGTCAACAGAGAATGCATGTAAATCCCCTACTCTCTTCATGGAGGCCAATGCTATCAGGGTCAGAGTTTTCATTGATAAAAACATCAGACTCGTAGACTGCAAAGGCTCAAAAGGGAGACCTGAAGGCTTCAGCACCATGGACAGGTCTCAGGCGGAAAGAGGGAGGGCGCGAGGGGTTTAGCCTGCGAGCGCCTCTTAAAATGTAATAATTAAATCATGCTGGCCAACTGATCTGCCGTTGATAAGTGAGTGATAAGCAGAAATAGCGGCGATATCAACTTTAATGGCGGAGGGACAGCCTACCATCTAACCTATGTTAAAGATATAAAAGCACAATGTTAATGGGCATTCTCTGGGCTCCTCGCGTTTGCGAAGAGCACCGGGTGACGAAAAAGGTTTCATTAAGCGCGTAAGCCCGTCTTGTGGATGGTGCTCGAACCGCGTCGATGGTGTTAGATACCGCTTGCGATAAATCACCTAAACCTTGCGCGCGCTCAACGACCATACATGGAGATCGCACAGGTCGGGCGCGAGTGCCAATGTGCCCCATCCTTAATAAAAGGCTCTCCTCGTCCTGCCTGACTTTGCACAGTGTCTGCGCAATAAAGCTCACTGGAAGGAATGCGTATTTACGCACCCCCCGCGGCCAGCTGTGTGCCAACGCATCCACGCCGAGGCTGCCCTCGGCTAGTGAATAAAATAGGCGACAGTGGGTATCGTCCGGCGACGCAAACAGATCTATCTACGCACAACCGAACTTCCTCCAAATTAGCTGGACCGTCTGGGGGTGGAGTCGCCATTCGCCGGGGGCGCAGCTCGGGAAGCGCGTCTGCCGCTGTATTGAGCGACCCGGGAAGAAAATGGCACGAAGGGACCTCAGATGCTTCTGACTCCAAAGGAGGAGATGACGAGCGAGATGCGACAGGTGACGAGAGCGCAAAACCGCCTTAACGGTAAATAATGCAACAGTCGCAAAGTTATCGGGTGCACACCCCTGAGACTGCAAGCCCGTCATACGTGGCTGATCATCCCGTGCTGAGGGCATTGCATGCTAGAGAATGCCAGGAGACCCCTCAGGGGCATATCTTCTATCGGAAATGCCGGGTCTACCACGGGGAAAAATTAAAATGACACGCAGGTGTAATGTTTACACGGTGTATGCCGGTGTGCCACGCTCTCCTCGAGACTCGATCGTAAGCCAACGCTGAAGCGGTCTCATATGAAGCAGCTCGGGCGGTGTCACAGCCGCAGCATGCCGTCATATGTCCAGGAGCTTCTGAAATTGTTTCAGAGGGACCGCGTACTTCCCTCGAATTAAACCGAGGCAAGTCAGAACTGACTGGTTGCGCGCTCTTGTAAAACACGCCAATTAGTCGATCGAGTCTTATTTCCATACTGAGAAAAAGGATCCTCTGCACGGGGCAAAGTTGCTCTTTCCCAGTCGACCTGAAGACTTAAACGAGCGAGATGCCGAAGCATTAACTCTCTGTGTTCGCGCACGTCTGCCAAGAACGGGCTATTATAAGTCGACGTAGATAAAGCAGAACACTTTCGTAGAGCCGGTGCGTAAATCAAATCGATCGTAACCCACCGCGTATTTTGGGTACTATGAGATTAAGGCTGGAAAAACCCTATCATCATCATCTCGGTAAGAGGGACCGGCTCGAACATCCTTCGCCAACAGGATATCGACTTTTGCACGCAGTACATGTGCATCGGACGCTTTCACCACAGTGAAACGAAAGCCCGAATTTTGGGGAGTGCCGGATTCGTAACCGAGGCGGATCGTGCGTAAAACCCAACGAAACGGGCTGGGAACTGAAGCCAAGCACCCAGGCACCGTACGAGGAGAAATAACGACACTACCGAAGTACCCGCGGTGGAGCAGCGAAGCGAGACAGGTGGGACTGCCGGTGCGTCTGCTGTGACAGCATAAACATCTACAGTATGTGTGTGTGACACTGACCTGAGCCCGCTGAGGGTAACGGTCATCTGGTCTCCTCTACGGAGAGCGCAGACTCCGATGAGGGTGCTGGTGGTCCGGTCTCCTCAGCGGAGAGCTCGGACTCCTCAGGTCACCCGCTGGCGATAGAGGAGAGGTAGGGGAGCTGGTGTGAACTAATCCTCTGCCAATCCGGGTCGCCCTTCACTGGCCACTTAAACTCCCGAATTTCACGGGAAGCGGCTAAGCGGGCGGGGCGAGCTGCTGACGACCGGTTCCCCTGCGCTGCCGAGATGGGGTCCGAGGAGGGGAACGGAGGTGGTCGCCGCAGGACGCCGACGGTGAGAGGCAGACTGAGGAGCCGGCGTGGTGGACCAAGGGCAGCTTTCCTTCGCCGGGGCATGACCTAGGAGATCGCCTCAGTCTGCGCAGCAGAGCTGTACGACTCCACGGCCTCGCCGAAGAGGCCGGTCTGTGAGGCAGGAGCATTCAAGAAGTTGTTCTCGCCTGCGTCCGTCATGTCAGCCAGACACAGCCAAAGGTGGCGATCTTGAACCACTGTGGTGGACATCGCACGACTGAAGGTCGCGGCCTCCCTCGTAAATCCTTGGTGAACCTGTAGCAACGTTATTGCGTGCAGGGCTGAAGCCGCCTCTCCGCATGCCTGACGGACAGCGCCCGTAACCGGACGACTGTCTACAAACACGGGAGGGAAGGGTTGGGTGGTCCCTCCAGGAACGCATCCCGCTCCACTGAAGGGGTCCCCGCCCTTAGCGGCTCCGTTGGTGAGGGAGGTGAGGGGTGAAAGCTGAACGGCCGGACGGCCGCAAATCACGTCAGCTCTTCGTGCCGTCGGGAAAGAAAGGCACAGGAGGAGAGGACCGAGAGGCCCGAGCAGCTCCGAAGTACCAATCATGTGGGCGGGACGGTTCGGGCGGAGAGGGGTTAACCTTTCCAACTCTACCGTCTCCGCCGCTCGAGCGGGCACGGCCGCCATCTCCGGAACGACTCTGCCTCGGAGGAAAAATGGACACCCCTCTGATGCTGTAGAAGTGACGGGACCAGAAGGAGGTCCAATGGATTCGGCAGACATCGTAGAACACGACTCTGCAGTCTCCACCGGAGCCTCAACCGGCTGAGGATGAGAAGGCCGGTAGGTGGAGGACGCATCCTCCGTCCTACTCAGCGTAGTGACGCGAAGGGCGCCCTGCGAGCGCTTGACAGCCGCACCATGGCGGCGTCAGCACTGCAAAGGCGCGGACAGCGTTCCCATAGAAACGACAGTCGTCTCCGCAATCCAAGAGGGTTATGCTCTCACAGAGAGAACAGAAACTCTCCACGAACGCAGCCCCGGAGTGCTCGATGCCTGAGCACGAAGACAGTGCTCGTGACCGTCACTGGAACCCTATACTTCTCGCATCCAAGATCGCACGGGCGAAAAGCTATCCTGAAAAGGACGCTGATCTCCGCATATACGAGAGAGTGGCTGCCTTTAAAAAGACACAGAGCTCTCACGTATCACTCTTTTAGGGAAATCACTCTTTAGGTGCTCAGCTGATGATGTGCACAGGGAAGGCAACGCACACACTAAACTCAAAACAAAAAAGATGCAGAGCCGTGGAATACTGCGAGCGTCCGCTGTGTTAGTACTGCTTGTCAATCAACTTCAGCAACCGTTCCCAGAAGAGCAGAGAGTAGCTTCTCAGTAGCAGATAAGCCGGCTTTCGAAGCGAAAAAGCTAATTTCCCTATTTGCACCTGCTGCTTATAAAGGCACCTGGCGGGGCGGCGCCAGCATTATGCAAATATCTCAATGCCAAGTTCATTGGCGTTTTAGTAGTATACGAAGCAGATTGGTCTCTCTAAGCGAGTTCCCAATTCGTCGGTCACGACGTGACGTCGTAGTGACCGACTGAAAGGGAACCTTGATTATATGGAAGCCGAGAGAGGCCATTCACCTATTTTGCTTGCTTGTTTTCTTGTGGTCAGAATTTTCTGGTAATCGAGGTAAAAAGTTGTTTTCGCATTTTCCCCGACATGATAATCCAAATGTTATAATGTAACTTCCTATCCATAATATTTAGTGTATTTTGAAGTGGACTGCTGATGCATGAGTTGGGGTCTTCGCCATTACCACACGTGTAGCTAATAGGCTTTATGCCCAGCTGTCCTACTTCCTGAACTTCAGCCAGCTCCTTGTTTCCTGTCTGCCATTATTGGACAAACTGATTAATTTAGGTGTGCCTGACCTCAGTAGTCACAACAACAACCAGACACACCTGGATTAATCAGTTTGGCCAATAATGGAAGACCGGAAACAAGGAGCTGGCTGAAGTTCAGGAAGTAGTGCAGCTGGGCATAAAGCCTATTGACTTAAAGTTGAAGGATTGATGTTTGTGAATTAAGGGACCATCTCAAGTAACAAATACTATTGAAGATAGAAAAAGATTTTTTTTTAAATAAACTGTTAAAAATCTAAAAATTGTGCAGCGGACAACCACATAAACACGGGTGGGTTGACCTGTCATTTTATTTAAATGCTGTTAAAAGTAGAAACGTGTATATTATAGAGTTACTTTACAGATGGTCCCGAAATCCACCAATATCAAATTGTCAATTGACAAATCCATTTCATCCATGCTTTAACGGTTTACAAACAAAACACATTGCATCGAGTACACGGAAGCTTTAATCACATCCCAAAAATACAACTTCGAGATCTTGAGAAAATGAAGTCGAAGTCATGTGAGAAGAAGCAAGCAAAAATAAAAATAGTCACTTAGGCCTACACGACCTCTCTTGGCTTATGTATGATTAGATGGTTCAGTTCAGCTATGTTTGTTTAGGGTTGGAGCTAGCACATAACGCTTGACTATAACAATGCAGTAATACAGATATATTAAAAATACAATCGAACCTGACCATGTACGGCATACATTTTGATTAGCTAAGAACCACAATGCTACTTTTATTCTCGTTTTACTATTTTAAGAAAGCTCGTAAATCTGACTTACCCATTGGCGGTATAATCGATCCATTTTTCTCGGTAGAAACCGTCCAATCCAGCCAAGTAGCCCGTGTTCTCTGAGCAAGTAAAGCAACTTCCTCTGAGGTTTTATTGGCGTTTTTCAAAAATCTTGCAGGTGCATTAAGTAAAGCAACTGATAACAGGTGTGTTGTGGGAAATTCGGTCCCCGTGAAAAACTGTCCCAATGGGCGGGGCTTTCATGCTTATTCATGGGTTCGCTCCGCGTTGGAACAAGCGATTGGGAGTGCATATTGTTGTTTACAGGATTCATGTAAATAAAAATGGCCTAACACATATGTGAAGCTATTTAACTAAATGACAAGACCTGCCTAATGCAAAATGTTGTTTCTGGATGTTTCCCTGTCTGCTAAGGCAAACTTGGACCAAGACAAAAAGGTAATTTTGATTTGAATTTAGGCCATAAAAAGCTGTAGTACCTTAAAACACACATACATGAAGACTCAACTTTTCTCATTTTAATTATTGGACAAATACATGAAACAATGAATTACATGCCATATGAAATATGTTCTTTGTTTATGCACATAATCAAGATGTAAAAAATAAACACAAATGATAAAAGTAAAACACAGATGTACTATCCAACTTTTGTACATGTTCTCCCTAAACTGGGTGCTGCAACAGCTCCTCCTGTCCGAGCTGTCCATTGATTGTCCTCTCTAGACAAATGGTGCATTTTGTATGTATGTTATATGGGCCAGATAAAAGGTGGCATACTCTGCATGTAAATCGACCCACACAAAGTATTTACATGGGATGTTAAATGCCATGACTTGGGGAAAGTGTTGAAAGTAAGGCAAGTTAGATGATGCAACCCATTCATATACATCTAAATATTGCACATGCTTTTCTTTTTTTGTTGTTGTTTAATTAATTGCTCTCTGTGTGTAAATCAATCCTCTGTTGGGGTAGAAGGGTGAATAAAACTTAGCAATGCATTATCAAGTCTGACATTACTTTCTAAAAAACATGTGGGCAAGGCATGTTGTTGATTCCTTTCAGCCATCGAACCTCTGGAAGGGCAGTGCCAGTTTAATAAAAAGGCTTTAAAAAATTAATTCTTTAAATGGATATTTTATGGTATCAATTAATTAGTGAAATGAACTCTTGTTGATATTCTACGCATTTGTACTGCAGCTGGATCCAGGGAAGTATGATGTGCTGATTGGGTTAAATAATGAGAACATCCACCCTCATGGTCTGTTTCTTTTCATTCCCACCCTCTCTTCACTCCGTCTTAAAACATGTTATTATCTCTTTCAGAAAGAAAATGTAAATGTTGTTTTTATCTTTTGGTCTCTCCTCTTGTTTGGCCTTTTAGTAAAAAAACACAAACAAAAAACAAACAAACAATGAAAACACTCATAACATGTTTAAGCTGGTCTGAACAATGTTGGTCTTGAATTTAGGTAAATAACCTTGTTAATTTTAGGGCATTTTTATTAACAGGAATCCTGCTTCAATACAGTCATGCATCATGTCATTTGAATGATTGCAAGCATCTTTTCGTTAAAGAGCCACACAGATCCAAAATCGAAACTTACCTTTATTGCAGTGTGTCATGTAGCTATCCATCAATTTAAACAACATGTAAAGTAGTTGAACCAAAAAGTGCACGATTAATAAAGTTATTGGCTTCTAAAGTAGGGAGTCGACTCTGAATCGCTGAAACGAGTCGTTATAGGGAGTGAGTCTTCTTCCTGATATTATCCACGTCACACGAACTTATCCACGTCACATGAGATACTAATCTCCGCCTACAGCCTTGCCCGGGAGAAACGAAAACCCTGCCCCCAGGCTCACAGACACTTCCTAGTTGGTGTGATAACATCATGTCGAGGAGACAGTGTGTTTTTAGCTGTAAAGGCAAGTTTGCTTTATTTTCACTGCCAAAAAATGAAGACCAGAAGAATCAGTGGTTAAAATTCATTTTTAACACGATACCACAGCAGTACAACAAACCCCTTTGGTTGTGTTCCCGTCATTTTGCAGACGATTGTTTTTCCAATCTCGGTGAGTTCAAAGCGGGATTTTTAAAACGTTTGAACATGAAAGAGGGTTCATTACCAACTTTATTTGGACCAACAAGCATCTCAGAACCACAACCTGTAAGTATGATTATGAAGTTATGTGTTTATTTACAGTATGTCGCGCTAGCACGTAGGCTATCGCATGTTGAAGTTTTACATTGTTTACCGTGTGAGACCAGTTTGGTAAAATACGTGCTTACATGAGTATAACAATTGTATAGTATGTCGTCTGTTTTATGAATTAGATTACTGATAAAAGACGGGTAAATATGATGGTATGTAAACGGTATTGTCTTAACAGTATGTCGCGCTAGCACGTAGGCTAATGCATGTTGAAGTTTTTCATTGTTTACCGTGTGAGCCCAGTTTTGTTATATGCGTGCTTGCATGAGTATAAAAATGATATTGTCTGTCGACGTTTTTATGAATTGGATTAATGATAAAAGACGTGTAAATATGATGGCATTTGACTGTAATGTCTCATTGGGATGTTTAAGGTATATATAGTGTTTACAAAATAGAAGAACATAAAAGTATCTCACCACATTGAAAAGATAGAAATCTTTTCAATGTGGTGAGATACTTTTATGTTCTTCTATTTTGGTTGAACATTTACTTTATATTGTCCTTTTCTTTTAGAGTACATCACAACAGATTGAGTTACCAAACACTTTGTTTGTGGAGGTGGAATGTCAGACTGAACCTCCAAACACAAAGTCAGTAGGAACACAGACAGAACTGACACAGATATCTGTTGGCACACAGCTATCTACTGGTACACTGAAAGAAACACACAGTAGGAGCAAAGGTATGTTAATTTTGTTCTAGTATTAGAGTTTTAACTTTAAAAATTGCATAAAAATAGGTTTTGTATGTATGCTTGTATGAAAATATACGTTCTTCTGTTTCCAGGATCACAAGCAACAGTTTCTTTAGAAAGTGTTGGCACAGAAACCACTACAGCTCTTTATGATCTACCATTTTCATCTACACCTGTAAAGCCTACTGGATTTCGACCACTTAAAAGACCTAGACTGGAGTTGGAGGAAGAAGAGGAGGAGGAGGAAGAAGAAGAAGAAGGGTCAGTGAGAGAACCTCATGACTCAACCTTTAATCCTGGTGACTCTACAATATCTGAGGAATCTGAAATTTCGTAAGTAATATACACATAAGATTAATTAGGTACTAAAACATGTTGTTTCATTTAAAAAAAGTAATTATTATTTTTTTGCCTTTAGGTTTGTGCAGAGGACAATCTATGGTGATAACAAGTTCATTGTGTTTGAAACCTGTCTGCGTGAGCTGTTTGCCACATGCCCGATTTGTAAAAACAAGTGTGACGTGAGTTTACGCCGGATGGGTACATATGTGGCATTCCACCAGCTTTGCCCCAAGTGTAGTTACCAAAGGCAATGGGAGAGCCAGCCCACTGTTGGTAGCATGCCGGTCGGAAACCTTCAGTTGTCTGCAGCCACTTATTTTACCGGAGGATCATTCATCCAAGTACAAAAGGTACACATGAAGCGTTTTTAGTACCGCACAATTTTTATTAATGATCTTTATATAATACGTCAACTTTTCTCATAGATTTGCAAGGGGATGCAATTACAAATTTTTACGTACGAAACCTTCCGGAGACATTGCAGGAGCTTCCTGGAGCCTGCCATAATCCACAAATGGAAAAGTGAACAACAAAACCTTTTCCAGAAGTTTAGACAGAGTGGAAAGATTGGCCTCGCCGGAGATATGCGTGCAGACTCACCCGGTAACATATTTCTCACATTTTTATAAGAAAATGAAGACATGGCTTGAAAACTGATACAATCAGATTATTGGTTGTCTGATCTAATTGTAAAATCTAACCTTGTGTTTCATTTTAGGACATTCAGCGAAATATGGTAGTTACACGTTGATGCACACCGAGAGCAACACCATTTTGGACACACAACTTGTTCAGGTGGGTCAGCTTTAAAGAAAAAACCTGTAACAACTTGTTTTCCATTTTACACAAGTTTACAATTTCTCTCTATAATGACGGATGTTACTGTCTTGTATACCCAGAGCAATGAAGTCGGCGGGAGTTACCATATGGAGAAAGAAGGTCTAAAGAGATGTCTTGATCATCTGGAGTCCAGTGGCTTAACAGTCGACTACATTGTGACTGACCGTCACCCTCAGATACAAAAATATTTGAGAGAACGCAACATAATACAGTTTTACGATTTGTGGCATTTTGAAAAAGGTAATTGTTTTTTTTTAAATACAGAACGAAGTTTAGTTAGTAGTCAAACTTTTTCAGTAATCATTTATGTCATTTAATCAGGTCTGTCAAAGAAGCCTGAGCAACTTTCCAAAAACAAAGAGTGTGAAGTTCTGAAGAAGTGGCTTCGTAGCATAAGGAACCATGTATACTGGAGTGCCATAACTTCTACAACAGGACCAGAGAAATTGGCTAAGTGGACATCAATTCTGAATCACATTCAGAATGTGCATGTACACAAGAACCCCATCTTCCCAAAGTGTGCCCATCCTGACCGTGTGTCCAAGAATCCAAAGAAATGGTTTAATCCAGGTATTTAAATATGTTTTTCATTGATTTTAATCAAATACAAGAAATGTATTGTTATGCCATACTATACCTTTGATTTATTTTTTTTATAGAATGCATTTGTTAATTCAGCGTATACATGTAAGTTACATTATTTATTTGTAATGACAATGTAGCATCGCTGGCACTCCACAAAGTAGAGAAGATTCTCTGCAACAAGAGGGTCCTTAAAGATGTGGAAAAGTTAAGTCACCACTTTCAGACATCATCGCTGGAGGCTTTCCACAGCTTAATTTTGAGGTTTACACCCAAAAATGTAGTTGTCAGGAATCGGGGAACACAAAACACGAACCCAGATGCGGACGTACAAAAAAGGGAATTTATTACAAAAACAGGGGAAAAACAGGAAAACAAAACCCACGAGGGGGCAAAACAAGACAAGGGCAACAGTACTACACGAAACTGACACTAAACTAACAATACTAACATTGAACTTTTCCAACACAAAAACAGATCAAGACTAAAATATACATAAACTTACTGGAACCAACAGGGCAGAAAACAAGCATGGGACAAGGCATAAAACAAGACGAACGTGCACTGGACAACAAACACAAGGACTCTTAAATAGGGAGAAAGTAAATTACATACAGCTGAAAATAATCACGAGTAAGGGATCGGGGAAAAAGTGACGAGACCCGGGAAATGCGTGGTCGAAATAAACCAATACTACAACCACACACTTCCCACATAGAACATATGTACTGTCAGAACCCTGCCATGCTAAACTAGACTAAAATACCAACAGGATCCGGCAGGATTCTGACAGTACGCCCCCCTCCAAAAGGCGGCTACTAGACGCCTTCGAAGGGGGAACACTAAACACGGGACAAGACGGACTGCAAACATGACATGAACCATGAAAACATAACAAATAACATTAGGGGCAAACAAGACATAACAATGACTGGATTGGGATGGGACAATAAAAATAATAAACAAGGGAGGGGGGGTGGGGGAACACAAAAGTTCATAGGGGGTGGTCCAGGGTGGGAGGGTGGGGAAAGAGTCTGGGTGGACTTCGGGAGAGTCCCGGGATGACCATGGCCAAAAATGGCAAAGTCTGGCTGGGGTGGCGCTGACTGCGCCCACGGCTGGGGTTGCGCTGGCTGCGCCCACGGCTGGGGTTGCGCTGGCTGCGCCCACGGCTGGGGTTGCGCTGGCTGCGCCCACGGCTGGGGTTGCGCTGGCTGCGCACAAGGCTGGGGTTGCGCTGGCTGCGCACAAGGCTGGGGTTGCGCTGGCTGCGCACAAGGCTGGGGTTGCGCTGGCTGCGCACAAGGCTGGGACTGCGCTGGCGGCGCACATGGCTGGGGCTGCGCTGGCGTCTGCGTCGAAGCCTCTGGACGTTCTGGACGCTCTAGCGGCTGCGTCGACGGCTCTGGGCGCTCTGGACGCTGTAGCGGCTGCGTCGACGGCTCTGGGCGCTCTGGACGCTCTGGCGGCTGCGTCGACGGCTCTGGGCGCTCTGGACGCTCTGGCGGCTGCGTCGACGGCTCTGGGCGCTCTGGACGCTCTGGCGGCTGCGTCGACGGCTCTGGGCGCTCTAGACGCTCTGGCGGCTGCGTCGACGGCTCTGGGCGCTCTAGACGCTCTGGCGGCTGCGTCGACGGCTCTGGGCGCTCTAGACGCTCTGGCGGCTGCGTCGACGGCTCTGGGCGCTCTAGACGCTCTGGCGGCTGCGTCGACGGCTCTGGGCGCTCTAGACGCTCTGGCGGCTGCGTCGACGGCTCTGGGCGCTCTAGACGCTCTGGCGGCTGGGTCGGATCCCCCTTCCTCCTGTTCTTCCTTCGAGGTCGCGGAGCAGATAGAGGATGTGGTGGTGCTCTTAAGTCGGAGGAGGACCCCCCAGACGAAGACTCCCAGGAGATCCTCCTCTCACGCTTCCCTCGAAGGGACGGAGGCGGGGAGCGGCTCTCTGGAGCCAGAGGAGAGAGTTCAGGGTCGCCGAACCCCCACATCCCGACGGTCCTTCCCTCCCGGATGGGCGGGAGTCGATGGGGTTCGGCGGTTCGGGTCGGGTTCCACCTGACGTTGGCCACGGGTCCGCATACGAGCGGGTCATAAGACTCGTAACCCGACTCGTATGCGGGGCGGCAACCCTTTCCCCGTCTCGCCAGGCGAGTACCGGTGTACATGTCCGCTGGGTTCTTTTCTGGCACGTTCGTTCTGTCAGGAATCGGGGAACACAAAACACGAACCCAGATGCGGACGTACAAAAAAGGGAATTTATTACAAAAACAGGGGAAAAACAGGAAAACAAAACCCACGAGGGGGCAAAACAAGACAAGGGCAACAGTACTACACGAAACTGACACTAAACTAACAATACTAACATTGAACTTTTCCAACACAAAAACAGATCAAGACTAAAATATACATAAACTTACTGGAACCAACAGGGCAGAAAACAAGCATGGGACAAGGCATAAAACAAGACGAACGTGCACTGGACAACAAACACAAGGACTCTTAAATAGGGAGAAAGTAAATTACATACAGCTGAAAATAATCACGAGTAAGGGATCGGGGAAAAAGTGACGAGACCCGGGAAATGCGTGGTCGAAATAAACCAATACTACAACCACACACTTCCCACATAGAACATATGTACTGTCAGAACCCTGCCATGCTAAACTAGACTAAAATACCAACAGGATCCGGCAGGATTCTGACAGTAGTATTCCCTTACATGGGAATGTTGTGCAGGTAATATATATATAAACAGTATTTTAAATGTATTTTATAGTGAACCTGTGATTGACGGGCTAACTTTTTTCCCGCAGATTGTATCTTGCAGTTCTACACCATAATGAGAACACTGGTCGAGAACAAGCAACAACTGCAACAGGGAAACCAGTCTACAAAGTGGTGTTTCCAAAGTCTAAAAAGGGAGAACCCATTGCAAGGCCATTAAAAACAGAGGCTACAAACAGTATGTTAATAAACATTTTATTGTAAACATTATTACAAATAAATATGAAATAACTAATAAAGTCTTTTTTACAAATGTTTTCCAGATTATGTGGATGACCTAATGAGGCTCGTCTTTGAGGAGGTTATCGTCAACCCAGCACCTTTTGTTGAGGAGCTACAGGCAATTCCTGTTCCTATGCCAATTTCTGCCGAGTTCGAGAGACCCTCAAAGGAGGAAACAATTGCCCGCCATTTCTCCCGGTTCAGTCGAGAGGTGGCCGAAAGCCGACGTAGTGACCAGCCAGATCTGGAAACTCCTGGCGTATCCGGGATACAACACAGGAAGGAATGACCACACGGACATGTCGACCTAAGAAGCCCCAGCACCAGCTAACAAAGCTCCGATATGCCAAATGACGGAATTGCCTATATTACAAAGATAAAACATTCTTAGTATATGGCAAGAATTCGAAATTTCTATTTGTACATAAAAATATATCTGTTTACATATAAAGTTTATTTTATTACAAGTTTGGAGTCATTGAGTGTCATTTAGAGCCAATTAAAGTTGTGGTTATATTCAGATTTTAGATTTAATTAATTCTGCTAATTCTTATTGCAAACTTACTCCTCTCTTGTTCGGCGCCTTAATGGACCATAGTCGCTTCTATATATATTATGAATATTCTGGAGGGTATATGGATTAAGGCAGTTGGCTTCAAAGCCTGGGTGGTCAATCATACATGTTGGAGGCACTGGAATTTGTTGGATTCTTCTTATAACCTAATAATAAAAATAAAAATTAATATCATGACAATTGTACTTAAAGTAAAGTATTATTCATAAAATGTACATTAACTGGTAACCTTACTACATATTAGGTTTTTAAGGTAACACACTGAAAAATTTAATTAATATTCCATTAATGGCAATGCATGTTTATTTATATAGCCATAGATAGAAATAATTTAAGTGTTGTAAATGGAAACTATTTACAGAGAGATAAAGGTAGGTAAAAATCTAAATAAAGATACATATGAAGAGTTTGGTTACAAAAAGACATAACCTTAATGTGAATAAAACTGTAGTTAGTTTGTTTTAATCTAAGCCTTCATAACTAAAAAAAATAATACGGCTAGCAAAATAAAACTCAATAACAAAGATTTGAAAAACTTTATTTAAAAAATATTAACCTTTTGGAACCAAACTCTTCATATATAATACTACATAACATGTTAGATATGGGTGTCACGACGTCACATTGCAATTACTATACATAAAATAAAAGGAAAACTTATAAAATAAGGTTATATTATTATTTTACCTGTCGTACTTCTTGACAGCACAGGTTTTCAGACTCAGTGGGCATTCTGTTACAGTTCCCACACGTGCACCTTAATAAGTAACCAATAATAAACAAATTCAATGAAACGGCACTGCTAGATTATCACGTTGTTTACCACATACAAAGTTTAAACTTACCACAGAGAAACGTCCTGCTCAAGTGGTACGTTTGGTGGAGTTGCCGGTTGAACGTCTTCATCGGTTTCCTCTTCGGATTCAGGCTCAAATTGATATGGCAAAATAGATGCCATGGTATTTTTTACTGTAATAATGTTCTACGAAAAGCTATAAACATCCGAAGATGAGCTATGGGCGTTTCGTTTACAACACGCAGAACATGCGTAACAACCAATAAAAACCGACTATGTTAGTTGACCAATTAGAGCAGAGTAGGCTACCGAAAGGTGGGGTTTGGGGAAACTGAATCTTTTGAACGGCTTCGCGCGAATCGTCTGGGGATCTCTGAGAGTTGAGGTAATTTTAAAATTATATTTTGAGAAAATGACAATGTTTTTTGACCTTGCATGGATTTAAACCAGTTGTCCGGGACTTTTAAACAGTGATAGGAAGCTTAGAATTAGGATCTTACTGGCACTTTAAAGTATACAATTGTTGACGGACATGGATTGCCAATCATAATGTTGAGTAAAAAATAAAACAGAATGAAACTTTTGGAAAACTAAAAAAACAACTGTAAAACTTGCGTAAAATATACCATTGGCTCACAGGTTTGGTTTTTTTAGTCATCATTAAACGTTATGATATTATCTAGATACCATAGAAAGTGCATGCATGATCCAAGACCCTTTTCAAACATGAAATCTACGGCATTTTCTATGATTTCACACACATTAATTTCTCGTTTCTTTACAAGCATAGCAATGCATACATCAATTACAAAGGCCGACATAAGTATGATATTGATGATGTAGAACTCGACCTAAAATATCTCTAGGGCCTTTCTAATAATCACACTGGGCTCCTCTTGGGCCTGGACCAGCGTCTGTACCATGTTATTGAGAGAGCCATCTATACTTTTCACACCATCTGTTTTTCCTTGAGTCTGGTTACACGACCGGCGTTAGCTTCGCAATAGTTTGGAGGCATGCACACATTGGCATCACAGTACATAGTAGATTGGACATCTCGCGCTTGTAGTTCTTTTTAAGCATATCTTTAAAAAGGTCGGTCCCGTACACATACCCCATCTGGCCATTGCGAAGTCGTTTGAATGATCTTTGTGCCATCTTTTTCAAGAATCCGTAGTTTCGTAGACAACTTTGCTTGCTTGTTTGTTTCTGAGTTCAATCGCCTTCTCAGCAACAAAAGGCTCGTGTCCACTGTTTCCGCCGCGTTGCGTTTGATAGTTTGTTTGTGAATTCGGACACCTTGGCAGCATCAAAAGTTTCCACAGTTTCTGCAAAACATAAAACAGACCTCTGGTGTGTACGAATCCGACACGGTTGTTCAAATTGTTCTGTGTTGTGTTAATCCGGGGTTAAGTTTTTGGTAAAGGTTCTGTGTTCAGAAGGAAAACTTCTCATCTATACAGACCTCATTCTTCGCTTCACAACCCCCGCAGCGTTGGTCGTTTGGTCCGCACCACGTGATAACAGCCATTGCACACACACACACACACACACACACACACACACACACACACACACACACACACACACACACACACACACACACACACACACACACACACACACACACACCTCCCAAAGACACGGGCGCATAAACACGAACACACATAAACAGACAGGATGCACACACAGACACAATCACGACTCTGTGCTGCTCTAAAACTAGAAATGCGGACAGAATTGCATTTGTTGTATAATAAACACTTAGAGGTTGGGGTCCACAGTGGATACAAAACCAGAAAATGGGGTCAAAATGTCTTAAACTTTAAAAAGTTTGTTTTTAAAACCATAGATATGTGAGCGCATGTGCTTATTGCTCTATGCAATAATGTGTTTTAATCATTACCTTGTGGTGGTGTCATAATGATACACCTAAAATAAACATTTATATAGTCAGAGCGCATAGAATTACATTTATTGTGTAATAAACACATATTCACAGTTGGGTTTAAGGTGTCGTTAAATAAAAAACAGAAATGAGATAAAATGTTTCTCTTAAAACGACAGATATGTGCACGTATCCGCGTATGTTCTCTATTGTAACCGTCGGAGACCGATCTTTGATGTCATGAACAGAATACTGTTCATGAAAATGTTTCAACATTTATTTAGTTTAAAATAAATAGACTTTAGTCTAAAGATCGACCTCCGGTGGTTTTGGTACAATTCATTGCTTAAATATATACGTACTGAATATTTCATTAAATAAATTTGTAATGTTACAAACTTTTAGATCCTGCAGTGTCTCCCCTAAAATAAACCTTTTAGTTTTTGTCAATGGGGCTGAATTACACTTATTTTACCAACACAGAGTTTTAGAAACAGTACGGTCCGCTGAACACCACCGCTGTTCAGACACACTAGGGCCGCTGGTTGATAACGTATGGTGAGGAGAGACTCATAAAAACTGTCCGTCCAGAAACCGTCCACACAAAACAACAAACTTTTTTTCACATCAATAAATATGACGAGCACTCGCAAGACAAGAAACACACACTGGCATACCATGTTCAAGAAGCCTTTTATTTTGACAATGGCTTATTTCGACATGTGTATCATAAATACACATGTATTTGGATATTAGATGACATTAATGAATTCAACCCAGTAGAGGGGCTGAAATGTCTTAGAAACGTTTAAAAGATTCTTAACGCCATAAGAGCGCATCAGCGTACGTTCTCTGGCAACGGTGGTTCGCGCATTCACATATTTTAATCAGAGACTTGATTAAAGAAATCCCTAAATCTAAAATTAACCCTTATTTTTGTCAGAGCGGACAGAATTACATTATTTACAGTTGGTTTTAAGATGTCATTAATTTAAAACAAAACCCCAGAATATGATATGAAAATGTCTTTAATCGTTTAAAAGTTTCTTAACGGTAGATATGAACACGCATCCGCGTATGTTCTCTATTGTAATTGGCGGCCCCCGGTGGTTTTGGCACAGTTCATTGCTATACCCATACTGAATATTTCATTAAATAATTTGTTACAAGCAAATGCTTTATTTTTGACAAAGTGCCCATATTACACATTACCACAGCGGTTTTAAAAGACACTAGTTTACAATCAGCCCCCTGCTGTGAATTATCTCAAACACCCAGACGCTCACAGAGCAGCTTCTGTTTGAGGCTGATCAGAAAAATATAGCTTATAGTTAAATAGATAATAGCAGATTTAAGTTTAACCAGTTACAACTAAAATATTTTATTCTTGCGTTACTTTAAAGAAGTCTCTTGACAAAACAAACGTATATATCAAGTTTTATTTATAAGATACACGCAGTCAATTCACCTAAAAACTGAAATAATACTTTATTTTTGTCAGAGCAGACACTCTGTATAAGACTCTTTGTATAATATACACATATTCACACATGTTTTTAAGAATCATTTAATTAAAAATAAAACCCCTAAAATGGGATGAACACGTCTTAAAAACATTTAAAAGTTTATTAACGTCAGATATAAGTTCTCTGTCACCATCGGTGCACGTATACACATGTCTTAATCAGAGACTTGGTTAAAGAATCCCCTAAATCTAAAATAAACTCCTATTTTGCCATAGTGGACAGGATTACCTTTATTAAGTTTATTTTAAAATGGCAGATATGAACGCTCACCCGGCGCTTTGTCAAGGCACCGCCGGATCTTTAATACGCGTGAAACTATAGAGAAGGTCATGAAAAGATTCACAGAACTCATGAACCGTTAAAAATTTTATTTAGTTTAGACTATCGTCTAAAGATTGTAGTAATGGCTTAGGTCATTGCTTAAACTATACCGTATACGGAATATTTAATTAAATAACTTGTGATGTTACAACCAAAAGTTTTAATCATAGCCTTGTTCATGATTTGTCTAAATCTAAAATAAACATTTACTTTTTGTCACCGTAATGGTGAATTATTTTACCAACATTGAGTTTTAGAAATCTTTACTCGTTTACAACACACACCCGCTGTGAGACACTCTGGGGTGAGACGCGCACGGGCGAGAAAGGAGGGGGGATGGGTGGGAGAGACGCAGGCGGCAACTGTCAAAACAGAATCTGTCAAACACGAGCTGTCAATAAACATGACAGCATACGCTTGACATAAAACACACACAGGAAAAACAAACCCGCTAAATGACATGTCATAAAACGATTACACACTCGCTGTCTAAAGTAGACAGCTTTTACACCGGTTGATTGATAGTCCCTCCCCCTGTCAAACACGAGCTGTCAGAACACGACCTGTCAGGGGGTGGGGGAGGGGGTCATAAAAGTTTGATGAATGGTGGCCCGTTATAACTACTTCAGTGTAATGGGTTCAGCTAGGGATATGACACAGGCCTTAAGTAAAGGGGTGGGGACAGGATCGAGCTGACAGGTTGAAGAGTTGGACTTAACAATGATGTCGGTGATAGTGGTAGAGTCAATAGCGGCAAATTGGGAGAGCTGTGGGCCCAAGGGTGGAGGAGTAGTTTGTGTGCTAACATGGGTGTTTGTAAATTTGGGTGATTTTGTCATCAAAGAACTGTAAGAAAGCCTGGCATTGTTCAGGGGTTTTAGAGCAGGCAATGACAGGGGGTTTGAGAAGTTTGTCTACAGTCCTAAATAAGGTTTTTGGCCTGGACAGGGAGGAGCTGATGAGTGATGAGTAGTAATTTGAGCGGGCAGTGTTGAGGGCGTCCCTATAGGTCTGGGTATGTTCAGTGTAGAGCAAAGAATGGATTGTAAGGCCAGTTTTTTATAAACCCCTTTGCCTTTAGATGCCTGAGCTCAGGGGTAAACCAGGGACACCTACGGTTTGTTGGTACAAGCCTAGACCTGACAGGGGCTAAGCCATCAATCAGGCTGTTCAGGGAGTCATTGTACATATTAACCAGGTTATCCGGGGATTTGTTCTCATCCAGGGCAGATAACGGTGAGGCCTGTATGGAGGCAGCTAGCATACCTTTCCAGGTATCTTACGGTAATGTTACTAGCTCATCTTTACTGGAACAATCCCAGAACATCTATGGGAGATTTTTGCGTTCACACACATGCCTGTCTGCCAATTTTACGGATATTTTCTGGGAACAAAGTACTGTGTGAATGAGGTTATACTTTACTCGATTACACGAAAACCGATGCAAGCACTTACACAGTTTGGAGGTAAAGCAAGTGGGTGACTGTTACCTTAAGATAACTCTAACAATAAAATGCATAATTTTCAAGACATTTGCATTTATTCCTCCTATAGCACTATTTATATAATAAATGTATAACTGACGATGCAAAGAAGAATTAATATTGTTTATAATGCACAGCCAGACACATTCAGGAATGCAGCAACATATAAGACCAGGGGCTCTATTTTAACGATCTGAAACGCAAGTGCGAAGCGCAACGCGCAAGTGAGTTTGTGGGCGGATCTTGGGCGCTGTTGCTATTTTCCCGGCGTGAGAAATAACTCTTGCGCCGGGCGCAAATCAATAAGGGGTTGGTTTGAAGTAGGTTCATTATTCATAGGTGTGGTTTGGGCGTAACGTCAAATAAACCAATCAGAACGCTAGCCAACATTCCCTTTAAACGCAAGGGCGCAAGTTCCGTGGCGGGTTGGTATTATTATGACGGATTTACCAGGCGCACGCCAGGAGCGGTTCACAGCCGAGGAGACCGACGTCCTTGTACGGGGGAATCCCACGCTTGCCAGCATAAATCGGGCACGCCGTGTAACGGGAGGTGGATCTGCCTCAGGACTTGACGCCAGCAGAGGACATCGCTGCGTCCGCTGAAAGGGTTTGGGGGCTTTGAAATCGGACCCAAGAAACGCAAGCAAGGTCCAACCCCAAAGTACTCTTACAAATCAAGTTCATATACATTAAGGTTTCTTATGAAAACATTTTAACTATTATTTACATAAAATAAACGTAATACAGCCACACAACAAAGTTATGAAAATATTTTAATCGTTATTTGCATGAGAATAAATAAAAACTATCACCACAATGCTCACCACTATGATTCCCCTTATCTCGTGTATTAATATTTTTAAGTGTAACAATTTATGATTTGCAAAAATAACTGTTGCATCTGTGTAGATTAGATAAGCAAAGTGTATGCGTGTTGTGCACGTTATACATTATGGTCAAGCATGCGCCCTTAAAATAGCATAATGAACCACGCGCAACGCGCCACTGACTTTAGACTAGTTTTTTTGGTTAGTAGCGCAATTGTTTTTTGAAACTGCAAAATAGCATAAGAGATGGTTTGCGCCGCAACACGCCTCCTTTTTGCGCTGAACCGCCCAGGGAGCGCAAGTTCATTCCCTAGTTTGCTGACGTGCATCTGTGGAGGGAAAAACCCCGCTGTGCGCCGGCGCAAAATACGAATGATACATGCGTCACTGACAAAGTCAATTGCGCTGGGTGCAAGATAGGGCCCCAGATGTTTTATGTGCTTACATAAAGTACTGTATGCCTTGTGGACCTTTTTGATTGTCTATCCAATATACACGATTGTTCATGTTTGCCATAGGCACCTAAATTTAAATATAAAAATGTGATCGTATGATTAATTAAAATTTTTGGATGTTTCAATTTAGGTGATCCTAAAGCAACAAAAAGGAACCTTGGACAGGAAGAAGTGGTGTCCAGATGTTTAAAAGGCGGTGTTGACATGTTCGGGACAGGAAACAAAGGCAACAAAGAGGAACCTCTAAGGTTTAAAGGTGCTGTTTGCAGAGACGAGTGTAGGAAACAAAGACAGAAGACCTGACGAGAATGTTTTATGATTACAGGTTTTTTTGTTATGTACATGCACATTATTATTTACAATATATTTCTAAGATACATAAATATGTGACCTTGTATTTGAAATCCAGGCTACTGTCTTAACATCTAATGACATCTAAAGTTTGATTTCACTGATTACCATTCACTTCAGTCTTTGGCATGACCAGTCGATATTGAAGATGTCAAGATTATATTTTTACAGAATGTTTTCTGTATTGTGTAGGATGATTTTATGTAGAAAACAGAAAAACATAGAAATTCTTTAATGGGTTTTCACAGGCCATGTCCCATTTGTACAACATATGTGAATTATCTTGAGGCTAAAACTTCTGAAATCCAAATTGTAATATTTTATCATTTCAAATGCAGCCACCTTTTGCCTAAAATTTGAAATAATGTCCATGTATTATGGGCTTGAATCACTTTATTTAGTAATCACTTTATTTTATAATTTTGTCCAAGTTATTTGAAAAAAAAAACAATTCAATTTTAGTTTTATATTGGAATACATTTATATGTTGGCACTATATTTTTGTCCACAAACGTAATTACATTTTTTTCTTTACCTTAAGGTAAACCATTTTGAACAGTAAGAAATATTTTGGTTAAGTGTTTTAAAACGTTTAAACAGTAGTAGTATAGCAGTGTATTTTATATTTTATGTGTGACACATCTAAGTTACTCTGTTACTGATTTATCCAATTTGTTTATGTGTTATATTTGTCAAATGAATAAATTTGCAACGGGTATTGAGAGTGGTGTACTTGTTTTTAGTTATTAGTGCACAGAAGCACATTATTCTGGATAAGTGTCAATGAATAAGGGTTTAAATTAATAAATAAATGCCCGGTAAAGCCCGCGAAAAACGCTGAAATTCCATCGTTTAAACATCGGCCCGAGGGCATTTGCGACGAGATGCTGACATCTAGACGACATCTTCCCAATGAGCAAACGCTCCCTGAGCGACATCTTGCCAATGGAACTTTGGACAACGTCGGCCAGATGTATGTGTGCTGTCTGGGGAGTTTTGTAGTGTAATCCAGGCAAAAATAAGTCAGTTTACATTACTTGTGGGAACCTAAATGTTGTTAAACAGTGTAATTCACAACAAAGTTGTGTCGTGTATTTCAAGACACAATGTCCACATCAGGTGTGTCGAACTGCAAGCATGCAAAATTTGTTAAATAAACCATTATGGTACAGTTGTTTTGATTAAAGGGTGCTGGTTTGCATGGGACGTATCAGCGGATGCTTGTGTTCACTTGGAGGGGTGTAAATAAAGCTGAATTGAAGCTGAAACTGCAGAAATGTGTATTCAAATGGGGGCTGCACGCTTTTATCTCTTAAGTTTAATTTGTCGGATAAGGTTAGGTTTGTTGCCAGGATTAGGTTTGTTGCTGTGCGATGAACACGAAGGGAAGATATTTTGAGGAACATTCATAACCAAACCGTTCGTGAGCCCCATTCACGTCTGTAGTATTCTTTTTCCCTATACTGTGGAAGTGAATGGGGCTCATGAACGGTTTGGTTACAAACATTCCTCAAAATATCTTCCTTCGTGTTCATCAGAACAAAGAGATTTATGCAGGTTTGTGACAACATGAGAGTGAGCAAATGATGACAGACTTTTCATTTTTAGGTGAATTATCCCTTTAAACGTTGTTAAACGGTGCATTTCACACTAAAGCTGTGGTCGCGCAATCTAGACAAAATAAAACAAGTTATTAAACCGTTTAATTCACAACAGAGTTTTGTAGTGTAATCCAGGCAAAAATAAGTCCGTTTACATTACTTGTGGGAACTTAAATGTTGTTAAACAGTGTAATTCACAACAAAGTTGTGTCGTGTATTTCAAGACACGATGTCCACATCAGGTGTGTCAAACTGCAAGCATGCTCTCCTCACTGAACCAATGACCAGCCTGCCTGTATTAACCATAACCAAGATGCCGGATTCACACAAGGAGCTTTAACAACCTTGTTACTGAACAAAGTAACAACCAGCTACAACCTTGGTCCAATTCTCAGCTACTGCAATGTTTCAGTAAATCACAGATTTTAGAATGGCTGTTGAAGCTGTCTGTGTGATAAACCAAATTTGGGCAGATTCTAAAAGCATCAACTCAATGTTTGTGCCTTGCCTGGCAGCAAGTCCTCTGTGGCGCTCCCTGCCACCTGTAAGTCGTGGTTATTCTTGGTTATGACAGCCAATTAATTTCCCTGCTGAAACCAAGATTTGCAAGCAAAGGCCAATCAGGGTTCCCGGCTGAAACCAAGATTTGCAAGCGACGGCCAATCAGCGTACCCGGCTGAAACCAAGATTTGCAAGCAATGGCCAATCAGCGCTCCTGGCTGAAACCAAGATTTGCAAGCAAGGGCCAATCAGCGCTCCTGCCTGAAACCAAGATTCGCATGCAATGACCAGTCAGCGCTCGTATCGCTATCATGAACCTGTCTGCTAGTAACAACCAATAATTGACCAATCAACGTCAAGAGCCCCCCAGAGCTTGCGAATTACGGTCGGAGAAACATCTTCAGGTAAGTCACTTTTTATCAACAAAAATAAAGCAGCAAATATTTTAAATTGTTTTAAACGAAAAACCTCTAGCACAGACTAGCTTTGTAATTTAGGTAATTAATACAAACTAATAATTAAATGTCAATTGTTATTATATATTATGTATATATGTGTGTGTTGTTGCAATCGTTATAACGTTACTGTAATTAAACTTATATGTTTTATAGATTTACCGAGCAATCAAAACAAAGTATAACGTTACAGTTTACTACATCTTTACTACAACTTCGTACACAGTAAGTTACATGCTTCTATTTTTAGTACAGTAGCAAATATTTTTAATTGTTTTAAACGAAACACCTGTACCGTTAGCCAGGCTAACATTAGCTTTGTAATTAAGGTCACTAATACAAACTTTTAATTTAACAGCAATTGTTATTTATTCTGTTGTTGTAACTGTTATACTGTAAGTTTATTTGTATGTTTTATCAATTCACAGAGCAATAAAGTATAACTGTAAGTTACTACAGCTTTACTACAGCTTTGTACACAGTAAGTTACATGCTACTATTTTTAGAACCTTTAAGTGTATTTTGATGCTAAACTTAGTTGTTTTAGCTAAATCAATTGTAAATGCATGATTTAAGGTTAAATGCTTTACTTGTAACATTATTAGAGCTTACTCTGGAATATAATGCTGATATGTTAGTCAACATTTTAAATCTGTTGGAAAAATATACATATATATTTATATACATAGAATAATATAAAATCAACACTGTAAAGTGATCATGAGTAAATATGTGCAATTTCTGCGTTATTAATGTGATTTTTTTGTCAAAACATGAAATATAAACAGTCAGAGTCAATATGTTTGTTATCAGTCATCAAAATAATATCAATCTGCACTAGTTTTCTATTTTAGATGAGGGACTGTTATGAATGTTATGGAAGTGACAAAAAGACACACGTTTTTGAGAGAAAACATTTGTAGGATTTCAGTGAATTATTTTGCACAAACCAGAAGCCAAAAACAGAACAAATGGAGAAGGGATGACTCTTTTTTAAGAACAAAAACATTGCATTTAAATGTAATTTCCATGTGTGCATTAAAGAGGAATATGTACTGTTATGGATGTGACAATTCTGAAATGGTTTTTATATGATTATGAAAAAACATACTTAAAATGCTTTAAAATCTTTAAGAAAGAGACCTCCACGGGTATAAAAACCACCAAATTTTGACAACTAAGCTATAAATGCAGTGAAAATCTTTGGTAAAAAATGTTCATGGTAAGGTTAGCATTTGTAAGGAATTGCCCATATAGTAATGTAATTTACACAGCTGGATTACCAAATGTGTTTTCTGTTTCTCTGTAATATTTATATCTTCATTTTTTAATTCAGATGGAGCCTCGCTTCAGGAGACGGGCTGATGGCAGCCTGAAACTTTCGGACACACTGGAAGCAGCAAAGGTGAAGGAAGCCAACAAAGGAAAGCCTTAAGGTCTTTACACACCGGGACGTTTTTCGTGCGGGTTTATCGTCGACGTTTAACGTCTCGTGACTCAAGAACGAGCGCCAATGTGAGTGCGCACACCCACGCGAAAAGCGCGAGGCGCAAATGCGTCATTTTCAGAAAAACGCGTGGGACACGTTTTTTTGGTTTGACGCGGCGCGTTAAAAGTTGGCCGACCAATGAGATTGGCGCTTTTGTTCACGTGCCTGGCGCTGCTGAAGTTCCAGTAAAACACGACTTGGTGGCGCTCAAGCACAAAATGGTCTTGCGGAGCACGTGGAACAGGTAAACACACAAGGAAGCATCGAGGCTGTGGAGGTTTATGAAGGTGTCGGAGTTCCTCACAACATCGACTGAATTTCGAAGGTAACGTGATATATATAAGAACATAACAATACATAGCTGTGTGGGCTATATGATTAGATTAGATTCAACTTTATTGTCATTACACAAGTACAAGGCAACAAAATGCAGTTTAACGTTAGGTCTAACCAGAAGTGCAAAAGCAGTATAAAAAGTGCAGGATATCAGTATTTGCATAGGTGCAGGATTATGTAATACGATGGAACAATTTACTGTGGGTGGTACTATGAACATAATATACAGAAATTTACAAATGGATATGTACATAATAAATTAAACTATACAGAACAGGAGTGAAATTAATATTTAGGTAGTGCATGAATGAATTTGGATTGTAACTAGTCAGTTAAGAGTGCAATGGCATAAGTTATTGTGCAGTGAATAGTTATTCTAATATTCATTACATAGTACAGGGGTGTAAACGATGCAATTCAAGTAGTCCAGCAGTGCAAATGAACAGGGAGTATGAAATAGACAGTCCAGTAGTGTATTGAACGGACCAGTAGTGCAAATTTACATTATAACTGTGCAAGTAATAAAAATGATTATTGGTGCATTACATTACGATATGTAATGCACTGACATTGAACAGTGATTAACTTCATACCATGCATGTTCCCTGTACACCGTGTGATATCACGTTTTGTTGTTTGCGCCATAATACTTTGTGTGTAACTGGAACCTGTTGTACACAAACGTGGACAATTACACTGCTTCATGTTCAAAGAAAAATATTTGGTTATTATATTCATTGCTTCTTCCTAACCCCAAAATAACTGGAAGAAATCTAAAATGCAAGACAAACCAAAGGTCGGGTTTTAGGAGGTTAATTTGTGTTCTGTGTATAGGTAACCTAGTTTGTTTAGTCAGATGAAATACCATGAATCTAAATTACATTTGTAATCAAATATTGACCTCATGGATATCGTGGCATGACCCTCAGTGTGAAAGATTGATTCTGATGAAAACTACATTTATCTTTACAGTGTTCACAGCAATATTTCTGCTAAAAATGATGTGAGCAAAAGTGAGGAGGCCCCAGAAAGCACGTCTTCAGGATCATCCAGCACCAGCCGTGACAAGGTCCAATCTAAACAAAAGAAAACAGTCCGAGACAAACCTCTGAAGAAGTACCTCTTATTAAAAGATGCTAAAGGGAAAAAATTGAAAGCAGTGCACAGAACAAAGAGGAGCACAGAAGGAGCGCTCTGCCAGTTTTTGGTCACACCTATAGATGTTTATTATATATCATTTTATTTAGTTTTTTTTTAATGTTTATACATTCAAGAAATACAGTTGAACATGTACATTTCATACATATGTTTATTTGCACTACAGTTCACTTAGACTTCTATCATTGTCACTTTTTTGCTCTACAGCTCTGCCAGTTCTTGTTCACACAAATTAATGTTTATTATATACCATTTTACTTATGTATTTTAAGTGATTATACATTTAAGAAATTCATTTGAAAATGTCTAATTTCTAAATGTTGATTTGCACTACCGTTCAGTTGCACTAAAGTCATTGTGACTTTTCTGGACCAACATTTCTGACTCCTGTTTTATTTGATTTTACTGTCATGTCTCTGATTGTTATTGCAAACTGCAGTTCATTCACAAAAATAAATGTTTGATTAAAAAACGAATTGTAAATAACGTGCCATTTTGACACTATGCATATATTTGTACATCAGTATTGTTGACCTCTTATTGTAATAACTACATACCTACTTCTTTTACAAGCACTTTCTCTTGTTAACAATTTTCTCACATTTCCTCCCAAATGTATTGTATTTTGTGATTTGGCTAAAGATTAGTTAAAAATACACACATCGGATCACCCATTACCTTATATTTTGTGAAAGAGCTTTAATTTTGATATAACGTGTTCTATCAAAATAGTTAATTTTATGTGGAGAGTGCTGATAATAGAATCGAATTATTTGATCAAATAGATTTGATTTAACAATGTATTTAAGTTCACGGAGATATTGTTTGTACAAAGAAAATATATATATATATATATATATATATATATATATATATATATATATATATATATATATATATTATAAACACACCGTTTTCAAAATGGCAATTATAATGACTATAACACGAATGCACAGTTTGCTTTTATCTGAGAATATCATGATTCACATGATCATACTGTCAAGTAGCTGATGGTGAGTCCTGATGGTGAGTTGAAGTAGTCTTTGTATAGTTGATGCTGTTAGAAATCGAGCTGCTACTAGTAATATCCATGTTTTGTTAAAAGCAAGCATATGACTTGTTATTGACTAGCGTGTGGCTTTCTTCTTCTGTGTGACAAGTGAGTGTCAGAACAGAAGCATAAAGTTTCGCTGCGCCCCCTTGTGTACCGGCATAAATCTGTTTTGTATTAAGCGCCATCTAACGCCCAGGGGTGAATTTGCACCTCACTCGGCTCAGCGCCAGTAAAAATCGTCTGGGTGTGAAAGCAAAAAAACGTCACGTTAAACGCCAACGATAAACGCGCACGAAAAACGTCCCGGTGTGTCAGAAGCTTTACACAAGACCCCTGTCCCCGGAGGCTGTGCTGGACAAGGCCAAGAAAAGTCAGCACCATGGAGATCCAGCTAACAGAAAGCACTTGCTGGGTTTCTTTGAAATCCAGTTTGGTATCTTTCGTGGGCAAACATTCAGGTGGGTGGCAAAAAATGCACTAGGGTATGCTGCTTACCTGGTTGCATCTATGAAGAGTTCCCAACTTGGTTGGGAAGTTGCCTGACCAAAGAACCCTGACCAAGACCATAAAAAGGATGGTTTCCCCCATCAAAACCACACCTTCTAAGCAAACACTTATGTGTAAAATAGTTGGTTTGTTTTTAGTATTTGTTGCTGTTCAGGAGTCATGTTTAATTGTCCTGTGTTTTGTTTTGTAGCTTTGGCCCAGGCACGTGCACGCCCCTCTGCCACCCTCACCCACCCAACTGTGTCTATTGAGGGAGCCACAGGGCCCACAGCCACCCTCACCTACCCGACTGTGTCCATTGAAGCCGCCGCAGGGCCCTCAGCTACCCTAACCCACCCCTCTGTGTCTACAGAGAGAGATGACAGCACACTGCTGGCAGAGGCAACTATGTTTGAGGAGGCACATGTGGCATGTACGTTTATACTTATTTAAAACATACAAAATATTCAAGTTTCCTTTACAGGCATAATAAAGTAAAGTAAAACAATGGGTGGGTTGCACCAACTAAGATTAGGCCCAAACATTAAATCTTGTTTAAAAATAAACAGGGTTACATTTAAATTGTCTTTTTGATCCAGGTTTAAATGTTACATTAAACCTAGATTATCTGTTGCTCCAGTACTTTAAACTTTGTTTTCAATCTCAGTTAGGGATTAACTTTAAATGTGCATAGTAGGTTTACATTTTTTTTTTACAATTAAATGTGTGGATAAATGATCAGAAACAGACACTGCGAGCGTGGTGGTGCTATTCAAAGATGCGTTTCTTAAAATGTCTCAACAGAGTAAATTTAGCGGCACATTAAGATATTTTATTGGCTTTGAATTATCAAGTCCGGGATACAGTACATACATAGACTTTTTTTTAAATACACAGGATAGAGGTCGATCACTCAAAAAGTATATTAATAGCACAGAGAATGAACAGACACGGCGGCATGACAAATGCGCTGGCTTGTTTCCTGCCACATTGCTCCGTTAATCAATACAATAGACTGTTTTAATAGATTGTCAAATGTTATTATTTTGAATCAACCCTTTAGATTTCCGATTCATGTAGGTAGTGATTTATAATACAAAAATTACTTTTCCTTTGCCTGCATAAACTGTTTATTTTCTTTTGAATAATAACGTCAACATTGTTGCTGTTTAATTACAGCAAATTCATCGTGCCGGACAAAATAAATCACAGATGAAGGGTGTAGTTAAGGTTTTAATCTAAGATTTGTTAATCTGTGTTTAAATTGAAGTAGTGCAACACAAGTCAAATTAAAATTAAACTAAGATCAACAAACCCTGGATTAGCTCTAAACTGTTTTTCAAACTCTAGGTTTAATTTAAGCCTTGTTGGTGCAACAATGTGAATTAGTGTTTATGTTTTTTCCAGCACAACGAGTCTGTCTTCCTAACACAGTCTCACCCCATTTCGTCAATATTTGACGACACTTGACCATTCGTCATATGTTGACGTGAAGGGTATACCTTTCGCGTCATTTTTTGACGAACTGGGGACTTCAATACTATTATGTCCGTTGCATTCTCTTTCCTATTTTATTACCATTTGCGCGTCGGTTTAGGGTTAGATTACGCAAAATTAAACAGTGTACGCAAAATTAAACAGTGTACGCGAAATTAAACAGTTGTCACCTGGCGTTGGGGTTAGAAACAGTTGTCACCTGGCGTTGGGGTTAGAGTTAGGTTTGGGTAGGGATGTCATTATGTAAATCTAACCCTAAACCGACGCGCAAATGGTAATAAAATAGGAAAGAGAATGCAACGGACGTAATAGTATTGAAGTCCCCAGTTCGTCAAAAAATGACGCGAAAGGTATACCCTTCACGTCAACATATGACGAATGGTCAAGTGTCGTCAAATATTGACGAAATGGGGTGAGACTGGGTTGGTCTTCCAGCTGGCTGGATACACACCCTGCTTGAAGTGGACCAAAGGTGGATTTCCAAGGCCCTGTTCAGATGGATGACATTCTAACATCAAAACTTGCATGTGACTTTCAGGTAGTTTCATGCGTCAACAAGGTCTGGGAAACAGCAGCAGCCAGATCCAGCGCAAGCTGCAGGAGCGTCATGCTGAGGTCTGGTTGCAAAAAACAGTCCAATATCTTACAGATTGCAAGGGGATTGCCAGTGCTGTCACATCAAGCCTGATACTGCCTGTGTCATTTGAACCGCTTCCTACAATGCCTTCTGTCCCTAAGCACCGGTGGCTGATGCAGGTCTATGCCCAGGATGTCCTGCAACGGCTGGATGAGATCAAGGCCGCTTTAACATCACAATATGGTCGGATCTTAAAAATGGATTCTACAAAAAAAGTGGCCAGAAAACTAGCAGGACCCAGCTATGGCACCGCTGCCTCGGCAACCAATGTTGGAAATGAGCATGGACAGGTGATCATGTCTGTGCTTACAGCAAGTGAGGGTTTTGGTCTTGGGCCAATGATTGAAGGCCTTATTAGGAGATACAGAGTGGCTGGGGTAGCTCCTCCCGAGGTACTGTATGTCGACCGAGACTGCTGTGGCAACACTCTTCTGAGGAGGATGTTTGAAGAGTGGGAGCAAATGAAAATCCGGTTGGATATATGGCACTTTATGCAGAGATTTTCTGTGGGTTGCACCACCGACTCTCACCCGTTATATGCCACATTTATGAGTCACCTCAGCCACTGTATTTTCATATAATAATTATTAATAATAATTAGTTACATTTATATAGCGCTTTACATATGAATGGGGGAATCTCCTCAACCACCACCAATGTGCAGCATCCACCTGGATGATGCGACGGCAGCCATATTGCGCCAGAACGCCCACCACACACCAGCTTATTAGTGGAGAGGAGACCGAGTGATATAGCCAATTAGTATGAGGGATGATTAGTAGGCCAATGGGCAAGTTTGGCCAGGATGCCGGGGCACACCCCTACTCTTTTTCGAAGGACATCCTGGGATTTTTAATGACCACAGAGAGTCAGGACCTCGGTTTAACGTCTCATCCGAAGGACGGTGCTTTTTTTGACAGTATAGTGTCCCCATCACTATACTGGGGCATTAGGACCCACACAGACCACAGGGTGAGCACCCCCTGCTGGTCTCACTAACACCTCTACCAGCAGCAACCTGGTTTTCCCAGGTGGTCTCCCATCCAAGTACTAACCAGGCTCAACCCTGCTTAGCTTCAGTGGGCAAGCTGTCTTGGGCTACAGGGTGATATGGCTGCTGCTTTAATCATGTGGGACCAGGACGACCTGACGGCCCTGAAGATGGCAAAGCGTGCAGAGCTAGAAGCTGACTGGAGACCATCATCTGAAGCTGATGTACTGCGCCGTATCAGCCGTAGCGAGCTAGCCCTACATTGCAGGAGAACCACTCGTGAGACCAAGGAGACCCTGACGATGATTGAGAGCCTCATTCAGGCCTTTGAAGGAGATGCTGATCGTGACACTCTAGGAGTCCCACTAATAAACTCAGCCCGGATGAGTGAGATCATAAAGTCCCAGCGAAAGCATGTGGCCTATATCCAGGATCCTCAAGGTGTGCAGCTCTACATGCAGACGGGCACTTTTATGAAGGGAGGGCACCGTCTGCCAACTTACCGCTGTGCCAGAGGTTCTACTTCGCTTAAGTCTTTTCACCTGCACCTCAACAGATTCATCCCAGGTAAGTAATTTTAGTCACAGAATTTTTTTAATAAGATTTTACTTAATTATATATTGAAATAATTATGAGAATAGCAAGAACAGTTATTTATGTATTTATATGATTTTTTTTAATGTACAGGCACGCTGGCAAGTGACACCTTTTTTCAGGCATATCTTTTGGATGGACTTGCAAGGTGGAATGAGGGCTGTGGCAGCAACAACTGATGAGCAGCAGCCACCGTCTTCTCCGTCATGCTGCCAATATTCTTGCAGAGGAGGTCATGGGCATGAAAATCAGCCCTTATGTTGGGCCGAGAAAGTACACTGGTAAATAACTGTTTGTTGTTTTTGGTGACAATTACACACACACACACACGCACACACACGCACGCACGCGCACGCACGCACACAGTGTTATAATAAAGAGTAATAATATAATATTCTGGTATATTATCTAATTGTCATTGTTTTAATATTTTAAAGGTGAACTTATCGGAGTAGAATATCTTTACCAGCAAACTGGTAAAGTTCTGCAGGACTACAGATTGGCCATTGTAGAGTCTGAGACCACTGAGGTTGCTATAGAGGTGGAGGAAGCTTATGATGAACTTGAGGAGTTTCAAGGCATCACTGTCCCCACCTTTGACACAGAGCGGATACCTTCTGCTGCTTCACAAGCATCAGTGTCTGCAGCATCATCTTCAACCCCTCCGGCAACCAGACCCAAGTCATCATTTGTGTCCCCTACATCACCAGTGAGATCTCCTGTCACCATCTCTACGTCATCACTGTCTGTGGTCCCTCCAATACCAGTCACATCTTCTGTTTCCAGCTCACTGCACACTCAGCCAGCACTATCTCCTGGCGCACATAGCTGTGAGTTTCACCAAAGTATTTTTATTGAGAGTTGTTTGTTGTCACACTAACTCTAAATGAATATTTGTCATATTGAAAGATAAATACAAATGTAAACTAAATATTTACCTTTTTCATGTAGCCCCAGGCAGAGCCATAGAAAAACAGAGTTGTGCCACCGGAAGTCCAGAAGCTCGCCCGTCACGTGATTCACGGAGATTTCAGTTAGTTCCTAGAAGCCCATAGTGAGCCATTGAAATACATTTAGTTAGAGGCAAAGAGCTGTGATTTTTCTTAATTTATAGTCAAGAAACGTATTTTTTTTACAATATTTATATATCACATCAAAATGTGAAGGGAGTATTGTTATGTAGTTATATAAACAATGTTTTTTGACAAATTAAATTCACCAATATAGGAAGATTTGTATGGTCATCTGCTGGTATGTCCCTTGTTAACATGTTTTACGCTGCCTTTAGTAACTTTAAAGCTTTAAAATGCATCACACTGTGTACTAATGTAAGTTTATGCCTGTTAATAATATACAAAGTGAATGTGCTGTGTATGTAACTCATACTGGTTTAATTAATTAATATACAAAGCACAACATAAAAAAAGACTTACAAAGCACTTTGTTTAATTTATTATAAATTATAATAATATTTCTGGCTTAGTGTAGTTTTCTTTTTGTTGTTAATATCGTTGTAATTAGTTGTAATAATCTGATGGGAAATAACATCATCATCACTTTAAATGATTACTAATCTCTTAACTATGCAAGTATACATTTGACAAGTTATTAATAAATTAATTTATTTTATTTATTAACCAGCAAAACCACAGTGTCAAAAACACTCCACCCATACGTTTGATGCATCAATATGCACTTTATACCAGCATCACTTTATTTAATAGCCTCTCTAATTACACAATATTTACAATAATGGATGAATCTGCATTAAGAAAACAAAATTTACCATTAAAAGGCTGTTTGTGGTTTGTTGTGTGTTGCTAAAGTTATTCACAGCTTGTCCTAGCCTACCAATATAGTTTTCTAGTCTATTGAGTAAGATTGTGTGATCTATTGTGTCAAAGGCTACACTAAGGTCCAGTAATATAAGAATTGAGATTTCACCACGATCGGATGTTAATAGGAGGTCATTTGTAACTCTAAGCAACGCTGTCTCTGTGCTATGGTGGGGCCTGAATCCTGATTGGAACTTTTCATATGTACTATTATTTGTCAAGAATGTGCGTAACTGGCTTGCCACTACCTTTTCTAATATTTTTGAAAGAAAAGGGAGATTTCAGATTGGTCTAAAGTTATTAAGCTCTCCTTGATCAAGCTGTGGTTTTTTAATCAGCGGTTTAATAACTGCTAGTTTGAAAGCTGTTGGAACGTATCCTATTTCTAGCGATGAGTTAAAGATATTTAGAACCGGGGTTGACACTACAGGGAATACCTCTTTAAGTAGTTTTGTGGGAACGGGGTCTAATATACAGGACGATGATTTGGATGATGTGACTAGTTTAGAGAGCTCTTCTATTGTAGTAGGTTTAAATGAATCAAGATGTTCGTATGGTAGTCTAGTGTTAATTGAACTAATGGGTAGAGTGGTGGCTGCCTGGGTAGCTACGATGTTTCCCTAATAGCCGAAATTTTGTTAGAAAAGATGTTCATGAAGTCGTTACTATTGTGTTGAAGTTTACTATTGGTTTCTGTTTGTTCTTTGTTTCTAGTCAGTTTCGCAACTGTGCTAAAGAGGAAACGAGGGCTATTATGATTCTCATTTATAAGCTTGCTAAGATATGTAGATCTGGCGGTTTTAATAGCCTGTCTGTAGTGTTTAACACTCTCTTTCCATGCTGCACGCCATACTTCTAACTTTGTGCTTCTATATTTTCTTTCCATTTTTCTAGCTGCCTTTTTAAGGGCTGCGGTGTGATGGTCATACCATGGAGCTGGCGGTTTTTCTTCGAATCTCTTTTTTCGAATGGGAGCAACGGCATCCAATGTGTTAGAACAGACATTGTTTAGGTTTTCTATTACAATATCTAGATCGTCACAGTTATCTGCTACATGTTTCATTTGGGACAGGTCTGGAAGAGTGCTAATAAAGCTATCTTTAGTGGTGGAAATTATTGTTCTGGCTAGTCGGTAGCATGTTGTGGATTCAGTGATCCTATCTAGAAGTACTGAAGTTTCTGATCTCCCATCGAGCGCCTCCCCAGGTGGCGGATAGGGGAAATGCCCACCAGATATTGGTAGGTACCGGGGAAATCAAATACCCGGGGCGGACCAAAATCAGAACCTGCTGCCTTGCAGGAAGTGGATGGATCCACAAAGGCTAGGGAACCTAACCCGAAAAAATTGGCAGCGGTCCAGAAAGCTGAGAGGGGCACACCCCCAGATGGTTATGCGCAGGGCCAACAACCCAGCCATTTAAAAAACAAACTCGTTACAAAATCACAAACAAAGAAATCAAAAGAAACCTCGGATCTTGGAAAGGGTGGGTCTCCTAAAAGAGACTTTATGAAGTCGGGTGGCCAAAACCAACTGGAAGCCAACCGGCGGACAACCATCCTCTCCTCCAGGACCACCACAAATATAGGAACATGGAACGTAAGAACCATGTTCCAAACTGGAAAAACTTCCGAAGTTGCTGCTGAAATGCAGAAGTACCAGCTGGACATTTTAGGCATTAGTGAGTCTCGATGGACAGGCTCAGGCCAGATAAAACTCAACACAGGGGAGCTGCTATTATATTCAGGGCATGAGGAGGAAGATGCACCACACAGCCAAGGAGTAGCACTAATGCTCTCCAGAAAAGCCCAGAATGCACTCATAGGGTGGGAAGCGCATGGCTCTCGCATAATTACCGCAAGATTCAAGACTAAGAAACAGAAAGTAAAGGTCGACATCCTACAGGTGTATGCTCCTACCAATGACAGTAAAGAAGAAGACAAGGAAGTTTTTTATTGCAGACTGCGATCCATTGTCCAAAAGTGTCCTAGGAGCAATATAATTTTACTAATGGGTGACCTTAATGCTAAAATAGGCAGCAAAAACAAAGGCTATGAAGAATGCATGGGAACACAAGGCTTGGGAGAAATGAACGAAAATGGTGAAAGGTTGGCTGATCTATGTGCCTTAGAGGGACTGGTCATTGGAGGAAGCCTCTTCATGCATAAAAATATCCACAAAGCGACATGGATCTCACCAGATATGTCAACGGCCAACCAAATTGACCATATATGTATATGCAAAAAATTTAGAAGATCTCTCCAAGATGTTAGGGTTAAAAGAGGTGCAGACGTAGCATCAGACCATCATCTTCTAACTGCCAAAATAAAACTTAAGCTGAAAAAGAACTGGACTAATGGGGGAAATAAGCGACAACGTTTCAACACCAACCTCTTGGAAAATGAGTCCAAACTAAAAGAATTCCAAATCACCATCTCTAACAAATTCCAGGTACTACAAGATCTAGGTGAAGAGGCAACTATAGACCAAAATTGGAAGGACATCAAAGAGATCTTCACAACCACATGCGAAGAAGTGCTGGGCCCCTGGCAACAAACACACAAAGAATGGATTTCCGCTGAAACCATGGAGAAAATCCAATATAGGAAAAAGAAGAAAGAAATTTTAAACAACAGCCGCACTAGAACTGAAAAGGCCAAGGCAGTAGCAGAGTACACAGAAGCAAATAAAGAAGTTAAACGTAGTATAAAATTAGACAAAAATAACTACCTAGAAGGATTAGCTAGCGAAGCAGAAGAAGCAGCTTACCATGGAAACACAAGAGAACTATACAGCACAATCCACAAGCTGTCTGGAAAATTCATCAAACCAGAGAGACCAGTCAAAACTAAAGATGGAAAATCGATACCGGATAAAGAGGGTCAGGAAAAAAGATGGATAGAGCATTTCCAAGAACTCCTTAATCGACCTGCCCCACAACACACTTTTAACATAGAACCAGCGGAACAAGATCTAGAAATAGACTGTAACACACCTACAAAACAAGAGATACAAAGAGCAATTAAACAATTAAAGAAAGGTAAGGCAGCTGGCCCAGACAGAATACCATCAGAAGCCTTGAAAGCAGACACTACAACTAGCACTGAGATGCTACACAAATTATTTAAGAAAATATGGGAGGAAGAACAGATCCCACTAGAATGGAAAGAAGGGCATCTCATTAAGCTCCCAAAGAAAGGTGATCTTAGTTCCTGCTCCAATTACAGGGGAATAACTCTGCTGTCAATACCAAGCAAAGTATTTAGCAGAGTACTGCTAAACAGAATGAGGGAGGCAATAGACACCCAACTTAGGGACCAACAAGCAGGCTTCAGAAAAGATAGATCTTGCACCGATCAGATTGCAACACTGCGAATTATAGTGGAACAATCTCTTGAGTGGAACTCATCACTATACATCAACTTCATAGATTACGAGAAGGCCTTTGATAGTGTCGACAGAGATACTTTGTGGAAACTGTTAAGACACTACGGGGTACCACAAAAATTAACAGATATAATCAAGGCCTCCTATGAAGGACTATCCTGCAGAATTGTTCATGGCCAACAAACAACTGAGGCCTTTGGAGTACAGACTGGTGTCAGACAGGGCTGTTTGCTCTCACCCTTCTTATTCTTGTTGGCCATTGACTGGATCATGAAAATGTCTACAGAGCAAAAGAGAAATGGCATCCAGTGGACACTATGGAAACAGCTTGATGACCTGGATTTCGCAGATGATCTGGCCCTACTCTCACATACACAGCAACAAATGCAAGAGAAAACCAGCTCTGTAGCACATTACTCTGCATGCATCGGCCTGAACATACATAGAGAAAAGAGCAAAGTCCTAAAAGTTAATACATCAAGCACTTCACCTATAACATTAGAGGGGGCGATTCTGGAGGAAGTGGAAAGCTTCACTTATCTCGGAAGCATCATCAACATACAAGGAGGGACTGATGCTGACATAAAAGCAAGAATTGGCAAGGCAAGAGTTGCTTTCAACCAATTGAAAAAGATCTGGTCCTGTAGTAACCTGACCCTCAAGACTAAAGTCAGGTTATTCAACACCACTGTGAAACCTGTCTTAATGTATGGAGCAGAAACATGGCGAACAACAGCAGCTGGCTTAAAAAAGCTACAGACATTTATCAATTCATGTCTCCGAAAGATCCTCAGAATCCGCTGGCCCAATATCATCACCAATGAAGAGCTCTGGCGACGCACTCAACAGGAACCCATTGAAGAATTAATCTGTCAACGCAGATGGAAATGGATTGGCCACACCCTCAGAAAGCCAGCCTCCAGCATCACCAGACAATCCCTTACCTGGAATCCGCAAGGCAAGAGAAAAAGAGGTCGTCCCAGAATAACCTGGAGAAGGGAGCTGGAGGCAGACACCAAAAAGAGTGGTCACAATTGGGGACAGTTGGAAAGACTGGCCAAGGACCGAGACGCCTGGAGAGACTTTGTTTGTGGCCTATGTCTCAGACGAGACGACAGGCGATGATGATGATGATGATCTAGAAGTACAGTGTATGACACAAGGTAATGGTCAGAAACTGCATCACTCTGAGGTGATATTTCGACGTCATTAATATTGAGTCCGAGTGACAGAATTAAGTCTAATGTGTGCTTACGAGTATGTGTTGGCCCTGTCACGTTTTGTCTAATATTGAGAGAATTTAGAACATCCATAAACGCACGTCCTAATGCATCTTTTTGGTTATCCACATGAATATTATAATCACCAATGATAAGAGCTTTATCTACAGTGACTACAAGCTCAGACAGGAAATCTGCTATTTCTTTAAGGAAATCTGCATGGTGGCCCGGAGGTCTATAGATTGTCGCTAAGGCAAAAGAAAGCTGTTTGTCCACGGTTAAGAATTTAGGCGTAATGTTTGACAGCAATCTATCTTTCGATAGTCATATCTCCAACGTCTGCCGCACAGCATTCTTCCATCTTAGAAATATCTCAAAAATACGCCATATGCTGTCTGCATCAGATGCAGAAAAGCTTATCCATGCTTTTATGACCTCTAGAATAGACTATTGTAACTCGTTACTCGGGGGATGCAATGAAAATCAGGTAAACAAGCTACAGCTGGTTCAAAACGCCGCCGCAAGAGTGCTTACTCGATCTAAAAAGTATGATCACATTAGTCCAATTCTGGCATCTTCACACTGGCTACCAGTTAAATATCGCATAAAATTTAAAATATTAATAATCACCTACAAAGCATTAAATGGCCGAGCGCCCTCGTATATTAAAGAATTACTATCAGAAACAATCCACCACGTAAACTGCGATCACAAAATTCTGGTTACTTAATTATCCCTAGAATATCAAAAGTGTCTAAAGGTGGTAGATCCTTTTCCTACTTTGCCCCTAAGCTCTGGAATGACTTACCAAAAAATGTTCAAGCATCAGACACAGTCGAGCAATTTAAATCTAAACTTAAGACATTCTTCTTTAACAAAGCATTCACATAGAATGTCCAATAAATGTACTTTTTCCCGCAGTAGTTATTTTGTCTAGAACAAAGCACTCACATACCTCATATGGGTAATTTACTCTTGCCGCAATAGTTAGCCTGTCTGGAACCGAGCTGAATTAAACCACTATAATGTATGACACTTGCATTACATGCGAACGGCCCCTACGCTAATAGAATTCTGTTTTTGTCTCCCTGTCTCGTCCTCGACCCCGAGGACATTGAGACAAACAGACCCAGTTCCTGTTGCTGTGAAGGTCATCGCACCACTGATCTGTCCTTCAACGTGATGCCCAGCCGATGCGCGACCAACGACCACCGGCTGAACCAGTTTAATCCGCTTACCCGCTTCCTATCCCTACCGTGTCTATATATATATATAAATATTAATCTCTCCCTAGGGTTTTTTGTCCTTCTAGGAGTTTTTCCCACCGGGTTTTCTCCTAAGGGGGTTTTTTAGTCCCAGGGAGAGTCAGCCAACTTTGGCTTAACTTAGCACTTTACTGTATACGTGACATTATTAATACGCTCGCTTACACGGTTTATCCATAGCCGCTTTATTCTACTTCTTTTACTATGTATTGATTTTCAGTGTTCTCCTCTACATCTACTCATGTAAAGCTGCTTTGCAACAATTGACAATTGTGAAAAGCGCTATATAAATAAAATTGAATTGAATTGAATCTGTTAATGTATTGTTTTCTAATTTTATATTAATCAGATTTGTACCAGATGTAACAAGCGGTGCTCTGTATTTATTTGTTCGGGGAACAGATACAGTTGAAATGTGCTGATATTTCGGTAAGATTGACTCGAAGTGCTGGGATATAAGTGGTCTTGACATATCACTGCAGCTAACAGACGGACGGTTAAGCCGATCCGTCTGTTTCCTGACCTGGGCCCTGGATAGTCAGACTATATCAGAATTAAGACTATTGATCAGATTTCTAGTGAGTATAGCACTTCCTTCCGATGACGGATGAAGGCCATCTCGGGTTAGGAGGAATGGTCTTCCCCAGAAATGCTTCCAGTTGTCTATAAACCCTACATTATGCTGAGGGCACCACTTTGACATCCAGCCATTGAAAGAGACTAATCTACTATGTGTTTCATCTCCCCGGTAGGCGGGGAGGGGGCCAGAGCATATTACATTGTCTGACATTGTTTTTGCAATTTCACACATCTCCTTAATAGTATCTTTGGTGATTTCCGACTGTCGGAGTCTGGTGTCATTCGTGCCGGCGTGAATAACAATCTTAGAAAACTTCCGCTTAGCATTAGCCAGCACTTTAAGTTTGGATCTAATGTCAGACGTTCTGGCTCCCGGTATACAGTCGACTATGGTGTTTGGTGCCTCAATGTTAGTGTTCCTGAGTATAGAATCTCCAATGACCAGGGCACTTTTAAAAGGTGTTTCAGCTGGTGTACTCCTTAGGGGATCGAATCTGTTAGAAACTACCGTAACGTTATGGGTCTTAGAAGGACGCCATTTATGACTATGCCGCCTGACAGTCACCCAGTTAGACCGCGGACTTGACTCTGATGTTGGAACCGAGCCATGTGTATTTTGATAAACACTTTGCGCGCTCGGTACAGTATTTGTAATATTTAACTTAGCATCTGATGTCGGAACCGAGCCATTAGTCTTTTCGCTCGATAGATTATTTGCAACAGTAACATTAGCGGTTTTGCTATCCTCAACTAGCGTTCGGATGCGCGATTCTAGTTCAGCAACCTTCTCAGTTAACCTTAATACTTCAATACACTTAGTGCATGTAAACCCCTCTATGCTAACAGCAAAAGCTAAACTATACATGTGGCAAGTAGTACATGTTACAATAACAAGCGGAGTCTTACCGCTTTCATGCTGGGCGATGGCGTCTTCGTTTACCCGAACGCGGTCCCCGGAGCTGCATCGCGTGGGGTGTTCGGTTGTGACGCGCCTCGGTCGCCTGCGAACGTCTGGGGCCAGGGTGATGTGGGGCATGCTGAATCTGCGAAGGCCAGGCAGCGGTTCCTCCACAGCTTCCCGATTGCTTTCATGTTGGGCGATGGCGTCTCCGTTCAGTCGTTCACGGTCCGTGAAGCTGCATCGCGTGGAATGCTCGTTTGTTGCACGCCTCTTTCGCTTGTGGACGTCAAAAGACACGGTGAAGTGGGCGCTGTACCTCGCGTTGGATCTGCTAAAACCGGGTAACAACTCCTCCACAGCTTCCCGCTCAGGTGAGGACAGGTCAGAAAAGCATATATCAGATGAATCCGCCATTAGATCGGAAAGATGCTAGCGGGCTATATGCTAACACTGGGTGTTTATTAGTGATAAATAGTTTCACGTGGTAGTACTGCTCAATAATCGTCACGGTAAAGTATTCCTATGTAAAACTAATAATTTATATTATATAAATAGGAATAAGATGGTAAAAAAAGCATTTTAGATGATGAACTCGATGGAGCTCCGATACAGTCTGTGTTTGTTTTAGTACTTGCTGTAATGAAATGACAGTCTTTCACAACTGCAAAGAAAACTTTAACATCTCAAGGAAGGATGAAGTTACTTGTTTTGTTAAGATAAAAGAGTAATTGCATGCAAGAAGCCTACCATAAAAGTACTGGAGAAGAATGGAAGGGCAGATATGACCACTTTCATAGTCACTCAACCCCACTGGCCCAACCAGGATTCGGACATAAGGTCTTTCGCATGGAAGACAAAATCGTTACCCACTGCGCCACAGAGGACTTGCTGCCAGGGAAGGCACAAACATAGAGTCCAACAGCCATTCTAAAATCTGTGATTTACTGAAACATTGCACTAGCTGAGAATTGGACCAAGGATGTAGCTGGTTGTTACTTTGTTCAGTAACAAGGTTGTTAAAGCTCCTTGTGTGAATCTGGCATCTTGGTTATGGTCAATACAGCCAGGCTGGTCATTGGTTCAGTTAGGAGGATGTTAATCCAGACTATGCTGACAAAACAAAACAGTTGTTAAAATGTAGATGATTTCAATTGAATTAAGTCACACATATTGCATAAAAAGCAAAGCAGCTGACCACACAGTTCTAGGAGACCAAAACAACAGCAAAGAAAGCTTTAACATCTCAAGGAAGGATAAAGCTACTTGTTTTGTTAAGATAAAAGAAAAATTGCATGCAAGAAGCCTACCATGAAAGTACTGGAGAAGAATGGAAGGGCAGATATGGCCACTTTCATTCATGTTCACTCAACCCCACTGGCCCTACCTGGATTCAAAACTAAGGTCTTCCGCATGGAAGACAATGGCGTTAACCACTGCGCCACAGAGGACTTACTGCAAGGAAAAAGCACAAACATTGAGTTGATGCTTGTAGAATCTGCCCAAATCTGGTTTATCATACAGACAGCTTCAACAGCCATTCTAAAATCTGTGACTTACTGAAACATTGCACTAGCTGAGAATTGGACAAAGGATGTAGCTGGTTGTTACTTTGTTCAGTAACAAGGTTGTCAAAGCTCCTTGTGTGAATCTGGCATCTTGGTTATGGTCAATAAAACCAGGCTGGTCATTGGTTCAGTTAGGAGGATGTTTATCCAGACTATGCTGACAAAACAGTTTTTAAAATGTAGATGATTTCAATTGAATTAAGTTACACATATTGCATAAAAAGCAAAGCAGCTGACCCCACAGTTCTAGGAGACCAAAACAACAGCAAAGAAAACTTAACATCTCAAGGAAGGATGAAGCAACTTGCTTTGTTAAGATAAAAGAGAAATTGTATGCAAGAAGCCTACCATAAAAGTACTGGAGAAGAATGGAAGGGCAGATATGACCCCTTTCATAGTCACTCAACCCCACTGGCCCTACCAGGATTCGGACTTAAGGTCTTCCACATGGAAGTCAAAGGCTTTACCCACTGCGCCACAGAGGACTTGCTAGTAGGCAGGGCACAAACATACTGGTTGTTACTTCCAGGAGCATTCTTATGATGAAACGTCGTTTAAGGGCATATCCAGCTCAGAAAAGCATTATAGAATGAGAATTCAACATTTCAAGTTGGAATCAGATCGTGCATCGTAGCTCCGTCGAGTTCATCATCTAAAAGCTTTTTTTTACCATCTTATTCCTATTTATATAATATAACTTATTAGTTTTACATAGGAATACTTTACCGTGACGATTATTGAGCAGTACTACCACGTGAAACTATTTATCACTAATAAACACCCAGTGTTAGCATATAGCCCGCTAGCATCCACAAACGGTGGAGGCTGAAGCTAGCATTTTCCGATCTAATGGCGGATTCATCTGATATATGCTTTTCTGACCTGTTCTCACCTGAGCGGGAAGCTGTGGAGGAGTTGTTTCCCGGTTTTAGCAGATCCAAGGCGAGGTACAGCGCCCACTTCACCCTGCCTTCCGACGTCCACAAGCGATCGAGGCGCGCAACAAACGAGCATTCCACGCGATGCAGCTTCACGGACCGTGAACGACATGAAAGCGTTCGGGAAGCTGTGGAGGAACTGCTGCCCGGCCTTCGCAGATTCAGCAAGCCAAACATCACCCTGGCCCCAGACGTTCGCAGGCGACCGAGGCGTGTCACAACCGAACACCCCACGCGATGCAGCTCCGGGGACCGTGTTCGGGTAAACGAAGACGCCATCGCCCAGCATGAAAGCGGTAAGACTCCGCTTGTTATTGTAACATGTACTACTTGCCACATGTATAGTTTAGCTTCTGCTGTTAGCATAGAGGGGTTTACATGCACTAAGTGTATTGAAGTATTAAGGTTAACTGAGAAGGTTGCTGAACTAGAATTGCGCATCCGAACGCTAGTTGAGGATAGCAAAACCGCTAATGTTACTGTCGCAAATAATCTATCGAGCGAAAAGACTAATGGCTCGGTTCCGACATCAGATGCTAATGTAAATATTACAAATACTGTATCGAGCGCGCATAGTGTTTATCAAAATACACATGGCTCGGTTCCGTCATCAGAGTCAAGTCGGCGGTCTAACTGGGTGACTGTCAGGCGGCATAGTCATATAAGGCGTCCTTCTAAGACCCATAACGTTACGGTAATTTCTAACAGATTCGATCCCCTAAGGAGTATACCAGCTGAAACACCTTTTAAAAGTGCCCTGGTCATTGGAGATTCTATACTCAGGAACACTAACATTGAGGCACCAAACACCATAGTCGACTGTATACCGGGAGCCAGAACGTCTGACATTAGATCCAAAGTGCTGGCTAATACTAAGCGGAAGTTTTCTAAGATTGTTATTCACGCCGGCACGAATGACACCAGTCTCCGCCAGTCGGAAATCACCAAAGATACTATTAAGGAGATGTGTGAAATTGCAAAAACAATGTCAGACAATGTAATATGCTCTGGTCCCCTCCCCGCCTACCGGGGAGATGAAACACATAGTAGACTAGTGTCTCTCAATGGATGGATGTCAAAGTGGTGCCCTCAGCATAATGTAGGGTTTATAGACAATTGGAAGCATTTCTGGGGAAGACCATTCCTCCTAACCCGAGATGGCCTTCATCCGTCATCGGAAGGAAGTGCTATACTCACTAGAAATCTGATCAATAGTCTTAATTCTGATATAGTCTGACTATCCAGGGCCCAGGTCAGGAAACAGACGGATCGGCTTAACCGTCCGTCTGTTAGCTGCCGTGATATGTCAAGACCACTTATATCCCAGCACTTCTAGTCAATCTTACCGAAATATCAGCACATTTCAACTGTATCTGTTCCCCGAACAAATAAATACAGGGCACCGCTTGTTACATCTGGTACAAATCTGATTAAAATAAAATTAGAAAACAATACATTAACAGATGAATCTCGAATGTTAAAATTCGGCCTTCTAAACATTAGATTGCTTACCAATAAAGAACCTATTGTCAATGAAATAATTACAGACCAAAACTTAGATGTACTCTGTTTAACAGAAACCTGGCTTAAAGCAGACGACTACATTAGTTTAAATGAATCCACCCCACAAGACTATTATTATAAACACGAACCTCGATTAAAGGGGAGAGGGGGTGGTGTAGCTACAATATACAACACAATTTTTAAAGTAAACCAAAAATCTGAGCTAAAATTTAAATCATTTGAAGTAATGTTGTTAAATATGGAAATAACTGATCGTAACCACAAACAGCTTTCTTTTGCTTTAGCGACAATCTATAGACCACCGGGCCACCATGCAGATTTCCTTAATGAAATAGCAGATTTCCTATCTGAGCTTGTAGTCACTGTAGATAAAGCTCTTATTGTTGGTGATTTTAATGTCCATGTGGATAACCCAAAAGACGCATAAGGACGTGCGTTTTTAGATGTTCTAAATTCTCTCAATATTAGACAAAACGTGACAGGGCCAACCCATACTCGTAAGCACACATTAGACTTAATTCTGTCACTCGGACTCAATATTAATGACGTCGAAATATCACCTCAGAGTGATGCAGTTTCTGACCATTACCTTGTGTCATACACTGTACTTCTAGATAGGATCACTCAATCCACAACATGCTACCGACTAGCCAGAACAATAATTTCCACCACTAAAGATAGCTTTATTAGCACTCTTCCAGACCTGTCCCAAATGAAACATGTAGCAGATAACTGTGACGATCTAGATATTGAAATAGAAAACCTAAACAATGTCTGTTCTAACACATTGGATGCCGTTGCTCCCATTCGAAAAAAGAGATTCAAAGAAAAACCGCCAGCTCCATGGTATGACCATCACACCGCAGCCCTTAAAAAGGCAGCTAGAAAAATGGCAAGAAATTATAGAAGCACAAAGTTAGAAGTATGGCGCGCAGCATGGAAACAGAGTGTTAAACACTACAGACAGGCTATTAAAACCGCCAGATCTACATATCTTAGCAAGCTTATAAATGAGAATCATAATAACCCTCGTTTCCTCTTGAGCACAGTTGCGAAACTGACTAGAAACAAAGAACAAACAGAAACCAATAGTAAACTTCAACACAATAGTAACGACTTCATGAACTTCTTTTCTAACAAAATTTCGGCTATTAGGGAAAACATCGTAGCTACCCAAGCAGCCACCACCCTACCCATTAGTTCACTTAACACTAGACTACCATACGAACATCTTGATTCATTTAAACCTACTACAATAGATGAGCTCTCTAAACTAGTCACATCATCCAAATCATCGTCCTGTATATTAGACCCCGTTCCCACAAAACTACTTAAAGAAGTATTCCCTGTAGTGTCAACCCCGGTTCTAAATATCTTTAACTCATCGCTAAAAATAGGATACGTTCCAACAGCTTTCAAACTAGCAGTTATTAAACCGCTGATTAAAAAACCACAGCTTGACCAAGGAGAACTTAATAACTTTAGACCAATCTCAAATCTCCCTTTTCTTTCGAAAATATTAGAAAAGGTAGTGGCAAGCCAGTTACGCACATTCTTGACAAATAATAGTACATATGAAAAGTTTCAATCAGGATTCAGGCCCCACCATAGCACAGAGACAGCGTTGCTTAGAGTTACAAATGACCTCCTATTAACATCCGATCGTGGTGAAATCTCAATTCTTATATTACTAGACCTTAGTGCAGCCTTTGACACAATAGATCACAGAATCTTACTAAATAGACTAGAAAACTATGTTGGTATCAGTGGTCAGGCGCTAGCCTGGTTTAGGTCATATCTAACCAATCGATATCACTTTGTTTATGTAAATGAGGAAGAGTCACATCACTCCCCCGTTAAATACGGCGTACCTCAGGGATCAGTTCTAGGCCCTATCCTATTCTCGTTATATATGTTACCTCTAGGAGACATTATCAGGAAACATAACATAAGTTTTTACTGCTATGCGGATGATACCCAGCTTTACATCTCATCGCATCCCAGCGAAACACACACGTTTTCTAAGCTAAAAGACTGCATTAGCGATGTTAGTGACTGGATGGCACATAACTTTCTTAAGCTCAACTCCAATAAGACAGAGGTACTTATTATTGAACCAAATCGCTACAAACATAATATGTCAGATTACAAATTGCACATAGATGGCTGTACTGTGGTGCCATCTTCCACGGTTAGGAACTTAGGTGTGATGTTCGACAGCAACTTATCCTTTGATAGTCATATCGCCAACGTCTGCCGCACAGCATTCTTCCATCTTAGAAATATCACAAAAATGCGCCATATACTGTCTACATCTGACGCAGAGAAGCTTATACATGCTTTTATGACCTTTAGAATAGACTATTGTAACTCACTACTCGGGGGATGCCATTCAAATCAGGTCAACAAGCTTCAGCTAGTTCAAAATGCTTCTGCAAGGGTACTTACTCGATCTAAGAAGTATGACCACATAAGCCCAATTCTGGCATCTTTACACTGGCTACCAGTTAAATATCGCATCCAATTTAAAATATCACTAATCACCTACAAAGCTTTAAATGGCTTAGCACCCTCATATCTTAGAGAATTACTATCAGAATACAATCCATCACGCACACTACGGTCGCAAAATTCTGGCCTATTGATTATCCCTAGACTATCAAAAGTGTCTAAAAGTGGAAGATCCTTTTCCTACTTAGCCCCTAAGCTCTGGAATGATTTACCAACCGATGTACGAGAATCAGACACAGTCGATCATTTTAAATCTAGACTTAAAACTTTTCTCTTCAACAAAGCATTCGCATAATTTGTCTAGTAAAGGTTCTTAACTCGCAATAGTTATTTTCACGGAACAAAGCACTCACGGTCATAACACAGACCAACCAAATAAATAAATAAAAACCTTTTCTGCATGAACACTTAAAATGAATTGCATTAAATAGTTTGCCACCGTTTGCCACTGAACCAGCATTAACGACGACAGTGGGGCTTCCGGCCTTAGTCAAACGGTTTGGCACGTATGGTTGGGTTGCGATTTTGGTGCTTTCGTGTGTCTTGTGAATAGTATGCCATACAGACCCGTTTGCCACTGAACCTGCATTAACGACGACAGTGGGGCCTCCAGCCTTAGTCAAACGGGTTGGTATGTATGGTCGGGTTGCGTTTTTCGCGCTTTCGTGTGTCTTGTGAATAGTATGCCATACATACCCGTTTGCCACTGAACCTGCATTAACGACGACAGTGGGGCCTCCAGCCTTAGTCAAACGGGTTGGCACGTATGGTCGGGTTTGCGATTTTGGCGCTATCGTAAGTCTTATGAATAGTATGCCATACAGACCCGTTTGCCACTGAACCTGCATTAACAACGACAGTGGGGCCTCCAGCCTTAGTCAAACGGGTTGGTATGTATGGTCGGGTTGCGTTTTTCGCGCTTTCGTGTGTCTTGTGAATAGTATGCCATACAGACCCGTTTGCCACTGAACCTGCATTAACGACGACAGTGGGGCTTCCGGCCTTAGTCAAACAGGTTAGCACGTATGGTAGGGTTGCGATGTTTTTGGCGTTTTCTCCTGGTCCTGTAAATCGTAAACAATATAGACCCGATTGCCACTGAACCTGCATTAACGACGACAGTGGGGCTTTAGGCCTTAGTCAAACGGGTCGTCAGGTTTCATTTTCTCTTAAAGATCGGAAGGTGACCTTTATTTACCATATATACCCTCGCATTGGGCCCCCAATTTGCTAAATCCTAAACTGTGGATAATATAATTATGCCGCAATAGTTAGTCTGTCTGGAACTAAGCTGAGTTAAACCATATCACTGTATGCCTTCAGGAGCATTCTTATGATGAGAAATGTCGTTTAAAGGCATTTTCAGCTCAGAAAAGCATTTTAGAATGAGATTTCAACATTTCAAAGAGATTTCAACTTTTCAAGTTGGAATGTGACATTTCATGCAAAAGTGCCCTATTCCGCCTAAAATGCCTTCAGGAGCATTCTTATGATGAAACATGTCGTTTAAAGGCATTTCCAGCTCAGAAAAGCATTTTAGAATGAGATTTCAACATTTCAAGTTGGAATGTGACTTTTCATGCAAAAGTGCCCTATTCCGCCTAAAATGCAGTCAGGAGCATTCTTATAATGAAACATGTCGTTTAAAGGCATTTCCAGCTCAGAAAAGCATTTTAGAATGAGATTTCAACATTTCAAGTTGGAATGTGACTTTTCATGCAAAAGTGCCCAATTCGGCCTAAAATGCCTGCAGGAGCATTCTTATGATGAGAAATGTCGTTTAAAGGCATTTCCAGCTCAGAAAAGCATTTTTTAGAGATTTCAACATTTCAGGTTGGATTGTGACTTTTCATGCAAAAGTGCCCAATTCGGCCTAAAATGCCTGCAGGAGCATTCTTATGATGAGAAATGTCGTTTAAAGGCATTTCCAGCTCAGAAAACATTTTTCAAAGAGATTTCAACATTTCAAGTTGGAATGTGACTTTTCATGCAAAAGTGCCCAATTCGGCCTAAAATGCCTTCAGGAGCATTCTTATGATGAGAAATGTCGTTTTAAAGGCATTTCCACCTCAGAAAAGCATTTTAGAATGAGATTTCAACATTTCAAGTTGGAATGTGACTTTTCATGCAAAAGTGCCCAATTCGGCCTAAAATGCCTGCAGGAGCATTCTTATGATGAGAAATGTCGTTTAAAGGCATTTCCAGCTCAGAAAAGCATTTTTTAAGAGATTTCAACATTTCAGGTTGGATTGTGACTTTTCATGCAAAAGTGCCCAATTCGGCCTAAAATGCCTGCAGGAGCATTCTTATGATGAGAAATGTCGTTTAAAGGCATTTCCAGCTCAGAAAACATTTTTCAAAGAGATTTCAGCATTTCAAGTTGGAATGTGACTTTTCATGCAAAAGTGCCCAATTCGGCCTAAAATGCCGTCAGGAGCATTCTTATGATGAGAAATGTCGTTTTAAAGGCATTTCCAGCTCAGAAAAGCATTTTAGAATGAGATTTCAACATTTCAAGTTGGAATGTGACTTTTCATGCGAAAGTGCCCTATTCCGCCTAAAATGCAGTCAGGAGCATTCTTAAGATGAAACATGTCGTTTAAAGGCATTTCCAGCTCAGAAAAGCATTTTTGAATGAGATTTCAACTTTTCAAGTTGGAATGTGACTTTTCATGCAAAAGTGCCCAATTCTGCCTAAAATGCCTTCAGGAGGATTCTTATGATGAAACATGTCGTTTAAAGGCATTTCCAGCTCAGAAAAGCATTTTAGAATGAGATTTCAACATTTCAGGTTGGCTTGTGACTTTTCATGCAAAAGTGCCCAATTCGGCCTAAAATGCCTTCAGGAGCATTCTTATGATGAGAAATGTCGTTTAAAGGCATTTCCAGCTCAGAAAAGCATTTTTCAAAGAGATTTCAACATTTCAGGTTGAATTGTGACTTTTCTTGCAAAAGTGCCCAATTCGGCCTAAAATGCCTTCAGGAGCATTCTTATGATGAGAAATGTCGTTTAAAGGCATTTCCAGCTCAGAAAAGCATTTTTCAAAGAGATTTCAACATTTCAGGTTGGATTGTGATTTTTCATGCAAAAGTGCCCAATTCGGCCTAAAATGCCTTCAGGAGCATTCTTATGATGAGAAATGTCGTTTAAAGGCATTTCCAGCTCAGAAAAGCATTTTCCAAAGAGATTTCAACATTTCAGGTTGGATTGTGACTTTTCATGCAAAAGTGCCCAATTCGGCCTAAAATGCCTTCAGGAGCATTCTTATGATGAGAAATGTCGTTTAAAGGCATTTCCAGCTCAGAAAAGCATTTTCCAAAGAGATTTCAACATTTCAGGTTGGCTTGTGACTTTTCATGCAAAAGTGCCCAATTCGGCCTAAAATGCCTTCAGGAGCATTCTTATGATGAGAAATGTCGTTTAAAGGACAAGTTCGGTATTTTAGACTTAAAGCCCTGTTTTCAGATTGTTTATGGTGAAATAGAATGGTTTTGAAAAAAACTTTGTTTCTTTTCTTGCAATTGGCAAAGGCGGATTAGCGCCACCACCTGGGCTGGAGTGTCTATTATTCAAGCTCTAAGCGGAAGAATGTACGGGTGTGAGGTGTTTGGAAAAATAGGTCCACAAGTTAACAACGAATGCTAAAACAGCTGTTGGAAAGCATCTTTTGCAGCGATTTTTGTGTGAGCATATCAGTGAACACCCCTGACCACTCTGTGAGTTTCACGTCTTTGTAAACGAAAGTTTAATGCATTTTAGGAAGGATTGTTCCAGTGCACCATTAAACCCATTGTAGAGGTCTGAGCTGAAACACAAACACGCGAAAATTCTCAGGGCACCCGCAAATGTCGAAATTTCAGTCAAAACAATTCTATTTCACAATAAACAATCTGAAAACAGGGCTTTAAGACTAAAATACCGAACTTGTCCTTTAAAAGGCATTTCCAGCTCAGAAAAGCATTTTTCAAAGAGATTTCAACATTTCAGGTTGGATTGCGACTTTTCATGCAAAAGTGCCCAATTCGGCCTAAAGTGCCTTCAGGAGCATTCTTATGATGAGAAATGTCGTTTAAAGGCATTTCCAGCTCAGAAAAGCCTTTTCCAAAGAGATTTCAACATTTCAGGTTGAATTGTGACTTTTCATGCAAAAGTGTCCAATTCGGCCTAAAATGCCTTCAGGAGCATTCTTATGATCAGAAATGTCGTTTAAAGGCATTTCCAGCTCAGAAAAGCATTTTACAAAGAGATTTCAACATTTCAGGTTGGCTTGTGACTTTTCATGCAAAAGTGCCCAATTCGGCCTAAAATGCCCTTTTGCACTTTTGCATTTCCAGCTCAGAAAAGGATTTTTCAAAGAGATTTCAACATTTCAGGTTGGATTGCGACTTTTCATGCAAAAGTGCCCAATTCGGCCTAAAGTGCCTTCAGGAGCATTCTTATGATGAGAAATGTCGTTTAAAGGCATTTCCAGCTCAGAAAAGCCTTTTCCAAAGAGATTTCAACATTTCAGGTTGAATTGTGACTTTTCATGCAAAAGTGTCCAATTCGGCCTAAAATGCCTTCAGGAGCATTCTTATGATCAGAAATGTCGTTTAAAGGCATTTCCAGCTCAGAAAAGCATTTTACAAAGAGATTTCAACATTTCAGGTTGGATTGTGACTTTTCATGCAAAAGTGCACAATTCGGCCTAAAATGCCTTCAGGAGCATTCTTATGATGAGAAATGTCGTTTAAAGGCATTTCCAGCTCAGAAAAGCCTTTTCCAAAGAGATTTCAACATTTCAGGTTGGATTGTGACTTTTCATGCATATGTGCCCAATTCGGCCTAAAATGCCTTTAGGAGCATTCTTATGATGAGAAATATCGTTTAAAGGCATTTCCAGCTCAGAAAAGCATTTTACGAAGAGATTTCAACATTTCAGGTTGGATTGTGACTTTTCATGCAAAAGTGCCCAATTCGGCCTAAAATGCCTTTAGGAGCATTCTTATGATGAGAAATGTCGTTTAAAGGCATTTCCAGCTCAGAAAAGCATTTTACGAAGAGATTTCAACATTTCAGGTTGGATTGTGACTTTTCATGCAAAAGTGCCCAATTCGGCCTAAAATGCCTACAGGAGCATTCTTATGATGAGAAATGTCGTTAAAGGCATTTCCAGCTCAGAAAAGTATTTTCCAAAGAGATTTCAACATTTCAGGTTGGATTGTGACTTTTCATGCAAAAGTGGCCAATTCGGCCTAAAGTGCCTTCAGGAGCATTCTTATGATGAGAAATGTCGTTTAAAGGCATTTCCAGCTCAGAAAAGCATTTTTCAAAGAGATTTCAACATTTCAGGTTGGATTGTGACTTTTCATGCAAAAGTGCCCAATTCGGCCTAAAATGCCTTCAGGAGCATTCTTATGATGAGAAATGTCGTTTAAAGGCATTTCCAGCTCAGAAAAGCATTTTTCAAAGAGATTTCAACATTTCAGGTTGGATTGCGACTTTTCATGCAAAAGTGCCCAATTCGGCCTAAAATGCCTTCAGGAGCATTCTTATGATGAGAAATGTCGTTTAAAGGCATTTCCAGCTCAGAAAAGCATTTTTCAAAGAGATTTCAACATTTCAGGTTGGATTGTGACTTTTCATGCAAAAGTACGCAATTCGGCCTAAAGTGCCTTCAGGAGCAATCTTATGATGAGAAATGTCGTTTAAATGCATTTCCAGCTCAGAAAAGCATTTTCCAAAGAGATTTCAACATTTCAGGTTGGATTGTGACTTTTCATGCAAAAGTGCCTTCAGGAGCATTCTTATGATGAGAAATGTCGTTTAAAGGCACTTCCAGCTCAGAAAAGCATTTTTCCAAGAGATTTCAACATTTCAGGTTGGATTGTGACTTTTCATGCAAAAGTGCCCAATTCGGCCTAAAATGCCTTCAGGAGCATTCGTATGATGAGAAATGTCGTTTAAAGGCATTTCCAGCTCAGAAAAGCATTTTTCAAAGAGATTTCAACATTTCAGGTTGGATTGTGACTTTTCATGCAAAAGTGCCCAATTCGGCCTAAAATGCCTTCACGAGCATTCTTATGATGAGAAATGTCGTTTAAAGGCATTTCCAGCTCAGAAAAGCATTTTACAAAGAGATTTCAACATTTCAGGTTGGATTGTGACTTTTCATGCAAAAGTGCCCAATTCGGCCTGAAATGCCTTCAGGAGCATTCTTATGATGAGAAATGTCGTTTAATGGAATTCCAGCTCAGAAAAGCATTTTTCAAAGACATTTCAACATTTCAGGTTGGATTGTGAATTTTCATGCAAAAGTGCCCAATTCGGCCTAAAATGCCTTCAGGAGCATTCTTATGATGAGAATTGTCGTTTAAAGGCATTTCCAGCTCAGAAAAGCCTTTTCCAAAGCGATTTCAACATTTCAGGTTGGATTGTGACTTTTCATGCAAAAGTGCCCAATTCGGCCTAAAATGCCTTCAGGAGCATTCTTATGATGAGAAATGTCGTTAAAGGCATTTCCAGCTCAGAAAAGCATTTTCCAAAGAGATTTCAACATTTCAGGTTGGATTGTGACTTTTCATGCAAAAGTGGCCAATTCGGCCTAAAGTGCCTTCAGGAGCATTCTTATGATGAGAAATGTCGTTTAAAGGCATTTCCAGCTCAGAAAAGCCTTTTCCAAAGAGATTTCAACATTTCAGGTTGGATTGTGACTTTTCATGCAAAAGTGCCCAATTCGGCCTAAAATGCCTTCAGGAGCATTCTTATGATGAGAAATGTCGTTTAAAGGCATTTCCAGCTCAGAAAAGCATTTTACAAAGAGATTTCAACATTTCAGGTTGGATTGTGACTTTTCATGCAAAAGTGCACAATTCGGCCTAAAATGCCTTCAGCAGCATTTTTATGATGAGAAATGTCGTTTAAAGGCATTTCCAGCTCAGAAAAGCATTTTCCAAAGAGATTTCAACATTTCAGGTTGGATTGTGACTTTTCATGCAAATGTACGCAATTCGGCCTAAAGTGCCTTCAGGAGCAATCTTATGATGAGAAATGTCGTTTAAATGCATTTCCAACTCAGAAAAGCATTTTCCAAAGAGATTTCAACATTTCAGGTTGGATTGTGACTTTTCATGCAAAAGTGCCTTCAGGAGCATTCTTATGATGAGAAATGTCGTTTAAAGGCACTTCCAGCTCAGAAAAGCATTTTTCCAAGAGATTTCAACATTTCAGGTTGGATTGTGACTTTTCATGCAAAAGTGCCCAATTCGGCCTAAAATGCCTTCAGGAGCATTCTTATGATGAGAATTGTCGTTTAAAGGCATTTCCAGCTCAGAAAAGCATTTTCCAAAGAGATTTCAACATTTCAGGTTGGATTGTGACTTTTCATGCAAAAGTGCCCAATTCGGCCTAAAGTGCCTTCAGGAGCATTCTTATGATGAGAAATGTCGTTTAAATGCATTTCCAGCTCAGAAAAGCATTTTCCAAAGAGATTTCAACATTTCAGGTTGGATTGTGACTTTTCATGCAAAAGTGCCCAATTCGGCCTAAAGTGCCTTCAGGAGCATTCTTATGATGAGAAATGTCGTTTAAAGGCATTTCCAGCTCAGAAAAGCATTTTTCAAAGAGATTTCAACATTTCAGGTTGGATTGTGACTTTTCATGTGTGACGGGTTTCAGAAGACCAAAGTGACAGATTACTGTTCCCATGTAAACAGTGTAAGATTTCTCTTTAACTCTGCGTTGTGCTTTATCATGAATTTACTGGAATCCACTCAAACCCCACACTCTCTACACGATGGTCTTTGACTCGTCAATAAATACACGGCAAGCAACTGTCAGTCGATGAAAATCTTCTTTACTGTAATATTAAACAAAAATCACCCTTTTAGTGGTTTCATCATTAACTGCAGGCATATGTGACCCACAGCCAACAGTACCCATATCAACTGCTGTGTTGCATAGTTTCCAAAAGTATACATCACAACATTTAATTACATTTTACAAAAGGAACATAAATATAATAACAATTAAGAACATACAGAAAGAAACATACCTGTAATATTAAACAAAAATCACCCTTTTAGTGGTTTCATCATTAACTGCAGGCATATGTGACCTAGATAAAACGTGTAGTAGCATTAGCATTAGCCACAGCTTCACTAAAGTTCACAAAACACCAAATAGCCTTTTAAATACTCAAAATATTACCCATAACTACTTTACAAACATAAAATACTTAAAGACTAATCTTATTTTACATTAAATCTGCATCTATATCTTTTATATTTTATCAAATTGCACCGAGGCAAATGCAGACTCACCCACAGCCAACAGTACCCATATCAACTGCTGTGTTGCATCATTTCCTGTTTTAACATTTTTTTCTCTTCTGCAGTTCTCATACAAACCACTAGAGGGCACCAGTACAACATGGAACTAACTGTTGAATTCAGAAGAATTCACAATAAAACTATATGAAAACTATGTACAATTCTAACTCCGTTACACTCACCCCCACTGAATTCTTGTGAATTAGTACAATTGTTAGTGCTCAAATACAAAATACCCTTACATACACAATACAAATATAGAGATACCTACAGGTAAGTCAAACACAAAGTCATCCCAAAGGATGAAGTGGAAAGAGAGGTGCGCATAACTCTCAGACCAACTCCTGACAGTAAGATGCCCATATACATCCCACAAAACTCTATAAAAGGGTATACAGAAAGTATGTATAATTGCACAAAGTATGTCAAAAACAAGAAATAAAAAAAATAAACTTTGTTTCATGTGTCTCCTTATTCAGACAGACTATGTCTCATTCGTGTACAAGCATAAAGAACACAATCATATAAGCATGTAAAACAAAATCAAACAAACAAAAACATTCAAACAGTCTGAATTCTGTGATTCTGCATTGACACAACATTTTGTCCAGACATAGTGTATAACAGTCTATTTACAGGCTTAATGAACCGTCCAAAACGAGACCTGTGTGCAACAACACTCCCAGGGTCAGGAATTGGTACTACATTTGTAACCTCTGTAGAAACATCAGTTGAAGGAATTGGATTCACAGAAGAAAGAAGACTTACAGATTTGACTTCACAACTCAAATTCCCACGAACACTTGAACCATCAGTCAGGTCATCATGTAGACTCACAGATACATTGCTCAAAGAAACAACTGATCCCAGCTGTGAACATTTGTCAGGCAATCCAGAAACCCAGTCAGAAGTTCTTTCGCAACTTTCAGATGTAGCACATGATACATTAGCATCAATAGACAAATTTTCATCAGGTGCAACAGACATTAAATCTTCATGAGTCTCTGTTAACACACTTGTATTGACATCCGGTCCTGAGACTGAGGCATCAGCAACTGAACCAACTATAGACTCAGGACCACAGTTGTCAACACAAGACTCAGACACTGTTGAAGATGAGCCAGCATCAGACACTTCACATTCATCCTTGTCCAATGGTAGAAAATTAACAGGTAGCAAAAGGTTGCGATGGACAACCTTTTCCTGACCAGTGCTCACATCTTTGATCTTGAAAATATGAGTGTCAACATTTCTATCCACCACAACAAATACAGCAGACATCCATCTATCAGGCAGCTTTCGCTTACCCCTTCCAGCTTTGTTGGCCAGAAGAACACGATCACCAACATCAATATCATGACCTTTGACTCTCTTATTGTAGAGCACAGCATGCCTGGACTGTTCCTTTGAAGCATGTGCTTGAGCAATCGACAGTGCTTCATTCAGAGACGCTGAGAGAAAGACGAAGAGAGGAGTCGCAAGCCCGAAGCTCCGTTGAGCTTATCAGCTAAATCCTATTTTTTCACTATCTTATTCCTATCTATATAATATAACTTATTAGTTTATCTTAGGAATACTTTACCTTGACGATTACTGAATTGTATTACTAAGCGAAACGATTTTATCACTTGTAACACCCAGTTTTAGCATATAGCCCTCTAGCATTTCTTACCGTCTGTTTACTTAAACCTGCCTTCTTTGGCGATCTAATGGCGGATTCATCCGAGGTATGCTTTTCTGATCTGTCCACACCAGATCGGGAAGCTGTGAAGGAGGTGCTGCCCGGCCTTCGCAGAGTCAGCGTGCCTCACATCACCCTGACCACAGACACTCGTAGGCGGCCGAGGCGTACTGCGAGCCAGCACCCGTCTCGATGCAGCTTCACGGACCGCGTTCAGACGAACGGAGACGCCATCGCCCAGCATGAACACGGTAAGACTCCGCTTGTCATTGTAACCTGCACTACTTGCCACATGTACAGTTTAGCTTCTTCCGTCAGCATAGAGGGGTTTACATGTGCTAAGTGTATTGAAGTAGTAAGGCTGACGGAGAAGGTTGCTGAACTAGAAGCGCGCATCCGAACGCTAGTTGAGGACAGTAAGACCGCTAATGTTATTGTTACAAACACTGTTTCGGGTGCGCCTAGTGTTAAGCGTAATACACATGGCTCGGTTCCGACTTCAGAGTCAAGGCGGCTGACTAACTGGGTGACTGTCAGGCGGCATAGTCACATTCGGCACCCAAATCACGCTCCTGTTTTAATATCAAACAGATTTTCTCCACTCAGCAATACACCGGCTGAGACGTCTGTTAAAAGTGCCCTGGTTATTGGAGATTCTATACTCAGGAACGTTGACATTGAGGCACCAGCCACCATAGTCGATTGTATACCGGGAGCCAGAGCGTCTGACATTAGATCCAAATTAAAAGTGCTGGCTAATGCTAAACGTAAGTTTTTTAAGATTGTTATTCACGCCGGCACGAATGACACCAGACTCCGCCAGTCGGAGATCACCAAAGATACTATTAAAGAGGTGTGTGAAATTGCAAAAACAATGTCAGACAATGTAATTTGCTCTGGTCCCCTCCTCGCCTACCGGGGAGATGAAACTTACAGTAGATTAGTGTCTCTTCATGGCTGGATGTCAAAGTGGTGCCCTCAGCATAACGTAGGGTTTATAGACAATTGGAAGCATTTCCGGGGAAGACCTGACCTGCTAAAGAGAGATGGCCTCCATCCGTCTCCGGAAGGTAGTGCTATACTCTCTAGAAATCTGACCAATAGTCTTACTTTTGATATAGTCTGACTATCCAGGGCCCAGGTCAGGAAACAGACAGATCGGCTTACCCATCAGTCTGTTAGCTGCCTTGACATGTCAAGATCACATATATCCCAGCACATAGAGCCTTTTTTACCAGAGTACCAACACATCTCGACTGTGTCTGTTCCCCGAACAAATAAATACAGAGCACCGTCTACCTCGTCTCGTACAAATCTTATTAACATAAAATTAGAACACAATACACTAAAAGATGAAACTCAAATGTTAAGATTTAGATCGCTTACCAATAAAGAACCTATTATCAATGAAATAATTACTGACCAAAACTTAGATGCACTCTGTTTAACAGAGACCTGGCTTAAAGCAGACGATTACATCAGTTTAAACGAATCCACCCCACAAGACTATTATTATAAACACGTTCCTCGCCTAAAAGGGAGAGGGGGTGGTGTAGCTACAATATACAACAAAATGTTCAAAGTAAACCATAAATCAGAACTAAAATTTAATTCGTTTGAAATAATACTGTTAAACATGGAAATAACTGATCGTAACAACAAACAGCTTTCGTTCATTTTAGCTACCATATATAGGCCTCCGGGCCACCACACAGATTTTCTTAAAGAAATAGCAGACTTCCTATCTGAGCTTACAGTCACTGTAGACAAAGCTCTTATCGTTGGTGATTTTAACATCCATGTGGATAACTCAAAAGATGCATTAGGACGTGCGTTTATGGATGTTCTAAATTCTCTCGGTATTAAACAAAACGTGTCTGGACCCACGCATACTCGTAAGCACACATTAGACTTAATTCTGTCACTCGGACTCAATATTAATGACATCGAAATATCACCCCAGAGCGATGCCGTTTCAGACCATTGCCTTGTGTCATACACAATACTTCTAGATAGGACCGCTCAGTCTACAACATGCTACAGATTAGCCAGAACAATAATTTCCACCACTAAAGATAGCTTTATTAGCACTCTTCCAGACCTGTCTCAAATGAAACATGTAGCAGATAACCGTGAAGATCTGGATATTATAATAGAAAACCTGAACAACGTTTGCTCTAGCACGATGGATGCCGTTGCTCCCATACGAAAAAAGAGAATCAAAGGAAAAACGCCAGCTCCATGGTATGACCATCATACTGCAGCCCTTAAAAAAGTAGCTAGAAAAATGGAAAGAAACTACCGAAACACAAAGTTAGAAGTATGGCGTTCAGCATGGAAAGAGAGTGTTCAACACTACAGACAGGCTATTAAAACCGCCAGATCTACCTATCTCAGTACGCTTATTAAAGAAAATCATAACAACCCTCGTTTCCTCTTTAGCACAGTTGCGAAACTGACTAGAAACAAAGAACAAACAGAAACCAATAGTAAATTCCAACACAATAGTAACGACTTCATGAACTTCTTTACTAACAAAATTATTTCTATTAGGGAAAACATAGAAACTACGCAAGCAGCCACCACTCAACCCAATAGTACATTTACCACTAGATTATCATACGAACATCTTGAGTCATTTAAACCTACTACAATAGAAGAGCTCTCTAAATTAGTAACGTCATCTAAATCATCGTCCTGTATATTAGACCCCATTCCCACAAAATTACTAAAAGAGGTATTTCATGTAGTGTCCGACTCGGTACTAAATATCTTTAACTCATCGCTAGAATTAGGATACGTTCCAACAGCTTTCAAACTAGCAGTTATTAGACCGCTCATTAAAAAACCAAACCTTGACCAGGGAGATCTTAATAACTTTAGACCAATCTCAAATCTACCTTTTCTTTCTAAAATATTAGAAAAAATAGTGGCAAGCCAGCTACGCACATTCATAGCGAATAATAATACATATGAAAAGTTCCAATCAGGATTCAGGCCCCACCATAGCACAGAGACAGCGCTGCTTAGAGTTACAAATGACCTCCTATTAACATCCGATCGTGGTGAAATCTCAATCCTTATATTACTAGACCTTAGTGCAGCCTTTGACACAATAGATCACAGAATCCTACTCAATAGACTAGAAAACTATGTTGGCATTAGTGGTCAGGCGTTAGCCTGGTTTAGATCGTATCTAACCAATCGATATCACTTTGTTTATGTAAATGAGGAAGAGTCACATCACTCCCCCGTTAAATACGGCGTACCTCAGGGATCAGTTCTAGGCCCTATCCTATTCTCGTTATATATGTTACCTCTAGGAGACATTATCAGGAAACATAACATAAGTTTTCACTGCTATGCGGATGATACCCAGCTTTACATCTCGTCACATCCTAGCGAAACCCACCAGTTTGCTAAGCTAACAGACTGCATTAGTGATATTAGGGACTGGATGGCACATAACTTTCTTATGCTAAACTCCAATAAGACAGAGATACTTATTATTGAACCAAATCGCTCCAAACATAATATGTCAGATTACAAGTTGCCCATAGATGGCTGCACGGTGGTGCCATCTTCCACGGTTAAGAATTTAGGCGTAATGTTTGACAGCAATCTATCTTTCGATAGTCATATCTCCAACGTCTGCCGCACAGCATTTTTCCATCTTAGAAATATCTCAAAAATACGCCATATGCTGTCTGCATCAGATGCAGAAAAGCTTATCCATGCTTTTATGACCTCTTGATTAGACTATTGTAACTCGTTACTCGGGGGATGCCATGCAAATCAGGTAAACAAGCTACAGCTGGTTCAAAACGCCGCCGCAAGAGTGCTTACTCGATCTAAAAAGTATGACCACATTAGTCCAATTCTGGCATCTTTACACTGGCTACCAGTTAAATATCGCATACAATTTAAAATATTACTAATCACCTACAAAGCCTTAAATGGCCTAGCGCCCTCGTATATAAAAGAACTACTATCAGAATACAATCCACCACGTAAACTGCGATCACAAAATTCGGGTTACTTAATTATCCCTAGAATATCAAAAGTGTCTAAAGGTGGTAGATCCTTTTCCTATTTAGCCCCTAAGCTCTGGAATGATTTACCAAATAATGTTCGAGTATCAGACACAGTCGATCAATTTAAATCTAAACTTAAGACATTCTTCTTTAACAAAGCATTCACATAGAATGTCCAGTAAATGTACTTTTCCCGCAGTAGTTATTTTGTCTAGAACAAAGCACTCACATACCTCATACGGGTAATTTACTCTTGCCGCAATAGTTAGCCTGTCTGGAACCGAGCTGAATTAAACCACTATAATGTATGACACTTGCATTACATGCGAACGGCCCCTACGCTAATAGAATTCTGTTTTTGTCTCCCTGTCTCGTCCTCGACTCTGAGGACAATGAGACAAACAGACCCAGTTCCTGTTGCTGTGAAGGTCATCGCACCACTAATCAACTGGCTGTCCTTCAACGTGACGCCCAACCGATGCGCGACCAACGGCCACCGGCTGAACCAGTTTAATCCGCTTACACGCTTCCTATCCCTACCGTGTCTATATATTATAAATATAAATACTAATCTCTCCCTAGGGTTTTTTGTCCTTCTAGGATTTTTTCCCATTGGGTTTTCTCCTAGGGGGTTTTTTAGTCCCAGGGAGAGTCAGCCAACTTTGGCTTAACTTAGCACTTTACTGTATACGTTACATTATAATATGCTCGCTTACACGGTTTTTTATCCTTAGCCGCTATATTCTACTTCTTATACTATGTATTGATTTTCAATGTTCTCCTCTACATCTACTCATGTAAAGCTGCTTTGCAACAATTAACAATTGTGAAAAGCGCTATATAAATAAAATTGAATTGAATTGAATTGAATTTAAATCAGACATAAGAGAAGCCACATACTTGTCATAGCAAGTCACAGTGTGATCTTCCAGAACAGAACGAAACACAATGTCTACCGGAAGCCGAGGAACTCTACCGAACATGAGATAAAACGGAGCATAGCCTGTTGTCTCATGAACCGTACAGTTGTACATGAAAGTCAGGGACTGTAGTTGTCTAGGCCAGTTGTGCTTTACGTCAGGAGGCAATGCACGAATCATGTTCCCCAGGGTCCGGTTAAACCGCTCCACACTACCGTTCCCCATTGGATGGTAAGGAGTTGTATGCGATTTGTGTACACCGGACACCTGCAGGAGCTCAGAAATCAGCTGGCGCTCAAAGTTCGCACCCTGATCACTGTGAACACGTTCAGGGAACCCAAACACACAAAAGTATTTGTCCCACAAGATACGTGCCACCTGTTTAGCAGACTGATCTTTGCAATGAAACGCTTGCGCCATCCTCGTAAAGTGATCAGTGATCACCAGAACATCTACTGATTGATTTTTACGATCTTCAGCAGACCAAAAATCAATACATACCAATTGCAAAGGTCTACTAGTCACTATGCTCTCTAAAGGTGCACGACCCTCTTTACTGACAACACACCTCTGACAGCATCGAACATACTCCCTAATGTCTCTGTCAAGGCTTAGCCAGAAGAAGCGACGCCTCGCTAGACCCAAAGTCCTAGCCTGTCCCTGATGACCCGCATGATCATGAATGCCCTGTAACACCTCCTTTTGAAGTGACTCAGGGACCACGTACTGAAATCGCTTACCCTTAGACAACTGGTCACGAGAAATCCTGTAGAGAATCCCATTTTTCACAACAAATTTCTCCCAGTGCTTAATGTATCTGAGAACTTTAACAGATTCCCTAGCTCTCTCACGCCTGCTAGGCCTGCGGTGTCTTTCCACATAGTAAATAACCCTAGACAGCACTCCATCAGCAAGCTGTTTTTCACGCAGGTCACGCTCAGAGTAAGTAAGTGGTATCTCAGTTTCATAAACCATCTGAGGAAAATGCTCCACAGCAGACAAAGCACGAAGCCTTGCACCATCATCCCACAACTTGTGTGAGTCAAACACTGCCAAAACATCCTCTTTATCTAAAGAATTATGTGCAATGCTTGTAGGATTACTGTGCAAAGGACCGCTGCAAGGAACACCCTGTTGACCCTCAGACCCATTAGACCACCGAAAAGCATCCTGAACCGAGCTAGTAGAAACTCCCCGAACTTCAGACAAAAGTTTGTCATATTTCTCATGCAAAAGTCTAGATCCAATGCTAGATGTAACAAACGGAACCCTACTCAAAGCGTCAGCCACAACATTCTGCGAACCAGGTACATACTTGATGTCGAAGTTGTATGCCGCAAGTTTGGCCACCCACCTCTGTTCGCAACAGTCGAGTTTTGGCTTGGACAGAATGTGAGTCAGCGGGTTGTTATCGGTCCATACCGTAAATACATGACCTTTCAACCAATGGCTGAACTTTTCACAAACTGCCCATTTCAACGCCAAAAACTCCAAACGATGTGCCGGGTAGTTGCGCTGAGAAGGAGAAAGCGACTTACTTGCAAACGCTATGGGCCTGGCTCTAGCGTCACCATCTTGAACCTGAGAGAACGGCTCCAAGACCATCCAAGGAAGCGTCCGTCGAGAGCACAAAGGGACGAGTAAAGTCCGGATGAGCCAAGACAACTGCTTCAATCATGGCAGCCTTGAGGTTCTCAAACGCTCTTTGAGCCTCAGGTGTCCAGTCATCCGCAGTCAATTTCCGTAAGACACAGTGACTTTTACTTGCACGGCCTCTTTTGGTCCTTCTTTTCTGTCCAAATCTGTGGACACCCCAGATTCATCAATCACATGTCCAAGGAAACGCACAGATTTCCTAAGAAAGTTACACTTCTTGGGAGCCAGCTTTAGATTGTGCGCCCTCAACCTACTAAATACAACCTCAAGACGACCCAAGGCTGTCTTTTCATCGGGTCCGAACACAATCAAGTCATCCAAATAACATAGCAAGCTTAGGAAGTTTTGGTCCCCAAAAATGCTTGTCATCATACGCATAAAACTCCCTGGGATATAACAAAGACCCTGAGGAAGACGGTTGTACTCATATAGCCCCATAGGTGTCGTAAAGGCTGAGTACTTCCGATCATCCTCATGTAAAGGCATATTGTAAAAGCCTGAAGTCAAATCCATTGTACTGAATAGCGAATTCCCGCCCAACGCAGCCAAACAGTCGGCCTGGTGAGGCAACGGATGAGCATCTTTCAAAGTCCTCTTATTTAACCACCGAAAGTCCGTACACACACGTAGGTCACCGTTCTTTTTCCAAACGAGGACTAAAGGAGACGCAAATTCACTTGACGATTTGCGAATAATCTCCTTCTCCTCCATTTCATTCAGAACATGACGTAACACCTGATACTGACTAGGTGGCACCCGCCGGTACGGAAGACGGAAGGGCTTAGAATCCGAAAGATGGATCCTATGGACAAATCCAGTAGCATTACCACAGTCCAAATGATGACGTGAAAAAACATCATTATATTGAAGGATAGTATCTGCTTAGCGTAGTTTGCATTGTTCAGACACATCACACGAATCCAAATCAAGCCCATCTAGGCCAACAGATCGCAGCTTCTCAGTGACAGACTTAAGGTCAGTGGAGATACTAATCTCCGTCTGAATTTGTTGCGACTGAGAAAACAGGCTCCCATCGTCCATGTCTTCAAGGGCAACACAAGGGAACAAATCCGCTATCTTGGCATTACGTTTCAGCATAACAGGTTTGTCCCAAGTATTAATCAACTTCAGCGGAACCCACCTGTCCCCCCACAAATGTGTTACGAGCCTGGCCACAAGAACACCCTTTGGGGCTGACTGCGAACTGGTAGGCTCCGTCAACACAGCACTACCCGGCGACACGATTGTGCATTTAGGTAACCTACCCCACACAAGGTATTCGCGACCAGGCTCCAGGCAGATTGCTGAATTACATCTCACAGTACCAATCTTGTCAGGCACTTCATCACCTCTCCAACGATTTAAGCCTGCAAGCATAGACAGAAAAGCTTCGGACACAGGATCATTACCAGCGTGAGTAGTTGAAATTGCCTTCCAGAACAAATCACATTGCTTTGAACATTTAATGATGTGTTTAATGACATTCGTACCAATGATGAAATCATCATGTTGCCCGTCAACAACCAAGGTAGGTACCAACATCTCGCATCCATAAATCTCCAACTTAAGTGTGTATGTATTTTTGGGCTTAACTCGGCAACCACCGCAGCCAATTAACACAACGTCCGTATCATCCACACATTGAGCACTGATAACGCCAGCATCCAAGAGCTTCTGTTCTGCGCTCCCACTTATGGTACATGCCATGGAACCACTGTCAAGCATACCATCCAGGACCACTTTATCAGCCACCATGACAGGAGCGTAGAACAGACTGTCACTTTTGCAGATAACATTTGTATTCTGGAACACAACATTCTCACCACAATATGATTGTTTAGCAGACATGAAGACATTTTCAGCATTTGTAACATTGACATCATTTTGGGAGTTGTCACTCAAACCTGTACTGCCTCCCTCGAAATACAGGTCGGTTAGTTTTCCGACTGAGGCTGAGGACAGGCTGAATGGGCATGCCCCGGAGAAAAACATCCAAAACACAATTTGTCTTTAAGGCAGTGAGACCTAGTGGAGTGTGCGACATTACCACATACTTCACATGCTCTCGCTCTGCCTCTGAACCTGAGATTTACATTCCTATCAGACTGTACATTGTTACTTTGCTGTACTTTTTCCATCACCTGTTCCAGCATACCCATCATTCGATTCAGAATGTTCTCATTCGAACGTCCCATTTCATGAGAAGACGTGACAGTTTGAGCTGGAACGGTAGCACTGCGCGAGCGAACCTGAACACTGTCAGGCGCAGGAGGGGAAGTCGCACGGTTTATAAAACCAGCATTAGCTCCTTGAGGACGAAACGCCGGCAGCCGCCTATCATTAAGCGCAACGTCAACAGAACTTACTCCAAAGGGGCTGGTAGAGATAAAGAAGGAGTGCTGCTCCCTCTGAAACTCATCCAGCCTTCCCTGGACTTCTTTAGCAGTCCATTCACTGATCGGTTTGTGCTTAAAAAGACCAGACAGAACAGGATCAGGGCAATACTTAACAAACATATGGGCCACCTCATCACCCAATTTATGCATAGCTCTCCCTTGTCTACGCAGACCGTCATCTGCCAGATCAGCTGCCTTATTGACTCTGATCCAGTAATCGACCGCAGACTCACCAGTCTCGGGCAGGGTCGCATAAAAGTCAGCCAAGGGAAGGCAAGATGGTGCAACACTGAAATATTTCTGGAGAATAGAGTAGATTATATCAGGGTCATTCTTAACATCAAGAGATGTGTCACTCTTCAGACTAATTCTCACAATATCCCTCGCTTTGCCCATTAACCGTGATAATATTTCATCAGCCTGGTTCTCAACAGCACATTTCTGTTTCAACAGAAGGGTTCTAGTCATCTCAATCCACTCATGTACTGGAACTTTATCAGTATTGTCACCCCTGAAAATTACAGGTTCTCTGTCAGCAGTGACATGTACTGTTACTTGAGAAACATCCTGTTTAGTGGAACAGTTAGAGTTAGCTTCCCCACATAATGGAGAACCACGACTAGTGTTGATTACTCCTGTTTCTATTAATTTGGCAGCAACGGCATCGCTAATTTGTTCGCCCAGTCTCCCAAACACATCAGTTAGGCAATCCAACACCTGACTATCACTGGTTGCAATATGCAAAGGAGCTGTATCCCCAACATGGCATTCCACAGGAGGGTCTCTGAAAAACAGACCCCGACCAACACCCTGTGCACTATTAAATGCCATGCGAGAACGATCACCTCCACTGACAACAGGTGTTGGATCACCACTATAAAGGCTGTTGGTCAAAACACCCCTTCCACGCGGGATAAAAGGGCTTATGGGACTGCTAACGTCAAAACGTTGTCCAAATTTTTCACCCATGAATGAAAATCAATGAAACAACTACAGAAAGTACTTAATAGTACATAACCTTTAAAATGTACACAGTCCCAAAAGTAGCGATAATGTATCAAAAACTAAACAAAAATGAATAAAACTATAAGGCAAAAATTCAATGTATAAGGAAATCTCCGTAATCAAAATGTCCCATATCAAAAAAAAACTGTAGTAAAAAAAGTACTTCTGTTTTTCAAAGAGTTTTTCCAGAGAAAAAGCGAAGAAAAAAAAATGGCCGTCAGAAAGGGAGTCCTTAAAATATCATACCGCAATGCCCATAGACAGAAACAGCAACTCAACAGCGATCCTCTTCGAGAAGATCCGGTGATCCAACAGGTCACGGCACCAATGTGACGGATTTCAGAAGACCAAAGTGACAGATTACTGTTCCCATGTAAAAAGTGTAAGATTTCTCTTTAACTCTGCGTTGTGCTTTATCATGAATTTACTGGAATCCACTCAAACCCCACACTCTCTACATGATGGTCTTTGACTCGTCAATAAATACACGGCAAGCAACTGTCAGTCGATGAAAATCTTCTTTACTGTAATATTAAACAAAAATCACCCTTTTAGTGGTTTCATCATTAACTGCAGGCATATGTGACCCACAGCCAACAGTACCCATATCAACTGCTGTGTTGCATAGTTTCCAAAAGTATACATCACAACATTTAATTACATTTTACAAAAGGAACATAAATATAATAACAATTAAGAACATACAGAAAGAAACATACCTGTAATATTAAACAAAAATCACCCTTTTAGTGGTTTCATCATTAACTGCAGGCATATGTGACCTAGATAAAACGTGTAGTAGCATTAGCATTAGCCACAGCTTCACTAAAGTTCACAAAACACCAAATAGCCTTTTAAATACTCAAAATATTACCCATAACTACTTTACAAACATAAAATACTTAAAGACTAATCTTATTTTACATTAAATCTGCATCTATATCTTTTATATTTTATCAAATTGCACCGAGGCAAATGCAGACTCACCCACAGCCAACAGTACCCATATCAACTGCTGTGTTGCATCATTTCCTGTTTTAACATTTTTTTCTCTTCTGCAGTTCTCATACAAACCACTAGAGGGCACCAGTACAACATGGAACTAACTGTTGAATTCATAAGAATTCACAATAAAACTATATGAAAACTATGTACAATTCTAACTCCGTTACACTTGCAAAAGTGCCCAATTCGGCCTAAAATGCCTTCAGGAGCATTCCTATGATGAGAAATGTCGTTTAAAGGCATTTCCAGCTCAGAAAAGCCTTTTCCAAAGCGATTTCAACATTTCAGGTTGGATTGTGACTTTTCATGCAAAAGTGCCCAATTCGGCCTAAAATGCCTTCAGGAGCATTCTTATGATGAGAAATGTCGTTAAAGGCATTTCCAGCTCAAAAAGTATTTTCCAAAGAGATTTCAACATTTCAGGTTGGATTGTGACTTTTCATGCAAAAGTGGCCAATTCGGCCTAAAGTGCCTTCAGGAGCATTCTTATGATGAGAAATGTCGTTTAAAGGCATTTCCAGCTCAGAAAAGCCTTTTCCAAAGCGATTTCAACATTTCAGGTTGGATTGTGACTTTTCATGCAAAAGTGCCCAATTCGGCCTAAAATGCCTTCAGGAGCATTCTTATGATGAGAAATGTCGTTTAAATGCATTTCCAGCTCAGAAAAGCCTTTTCCAAAGAGATTTCAACATTTCAAGTTGGATTGTGACTTTTCATGCAAAAGTGTCCAATTCGGCCTAAAGTGCCTTCAGGAGCATTCTTATGATGAGAAATGTCGTTTAAAGGCATTTCCAGCTCAGCAAAGCATTTTACAAAGAGATTTCAACATTTCAGGTTGGATTGTGACTTTTCATGCAAAAGTGCCCAATTCGGCCTAAAATGCCTTCAGGAGCATTCTTATGATGAGAAATGTCGTTAAAGGCATTTCCAGCTCAGAAAAGCATTTTCCAAAGAGATTTCAACATTTCAGGTTGGATTGTGACTTTTCATGCAAAAGTGGCCAATTCGGCCTAAAGTGCCTTCAGGAGCATTCTTATGATGAGAAATGTCGTTTAATGGCATTTCCAGCTCAGCAAAGCATTTTTCAAAGAGATTTCAACATTTCAGGTTGGATTGTGACTTTTCATGCAAAAGTGCCCAATTCGGTCTAAAGTGACTTCAGGAGCATTCTTATGATGAGAAATGTCGTTTAAAGGCATTTCCAGCTCAGAAAAGCATTTTTCAAAGAGATTTCAACATTTCAGGTTGGATTGTGACTTTTCATGCAAAAGTGCCCAATTCGGCCTAAAATGCCTTCAGGAGCATTCTTATGATGAGAAATGTCGTTTAAAGGCATTTCCAGCTCAGAAAAGCCTTTTCCAAAGCGATTTCAACATTTCAGGTTGGATTGTGACTTTTCATGCAAAAGTGCCCAATTCGGCCTAAAATGCCTTCAGGAGCATTCTTATGATGAGAAATGTCTTTTAAAGGCATTTCCAGCTCAGAAAAGCCTTTTCCAAAGATTTCAACATTTCAGGTTGGATTGTGACTTTTCATGCAAAAGTGCCCAATTCGGCCTAAAATGCCTTTAGGAGCATTCTTATGATGAGAAATGTCGTTTAAAGGCATTTCCAGCTCAGAAAAGCATTTTACAAAGAGATTTCAACATTTCAGGTTGGATTGTGACTTTTCATGCAAAAGTGCCCAATTCGGCCTAAAATGCCTTCAGGAGCATTCTTATGATGAGAAATGTCGTTAAAGGCATTTCCAGCTCAGAAAAGCATTTCCCTTTCAAGGGATACTTGACGCTGTGTCATGTAATGACATTATGGGGAACGCTATGCAGCGTGACGCGCGTGAATATTGTGTCAACTAGGTCTATATATAGACGCCGGCGGATGACGTCAAGAGTGACGTGGCAACGCGAGGCTATAACTAGGCGGAAATAATATAGGTCAAACAGCTTCTGCTATTTCAGCGAACGCTTGTGTGAATGTGAATGTGTCTAAATCTATATCTAGTGAGATTAGATTAGATTAGTTTAAAAAACTAGGGAAACATGGATAAGAGAAAGGGAATTAGAAGTGTGTTACCCCCTGTCCTAGATTATTATTGACGGGGATAGCACGAGCTTTGTGTGTGTGTGTTTGGTGCGGACTACACGCACGCTTTCCCCCGAGGGGGAGGCGTGCGGGCATTGTGAGAAAATACCATTCAAATGCTCCGCTCTCGATGGGTTTTCGCAAGCGTGGTTCAATGGGTGCCCGTGAGCGGCTTCACCCGTTTATCCGCGAGTGTTGTGAATTACTCTAGTTCTGAGGATCTAGATGTAATTAATGTTTATACAGAAAACAAACCCCGCAAGCCTTGTGGTTTAACGGGTGCCCGTGAGCGGCTTCACCCGTTTTTATCCGCGAGTGTTGTGAATTACTCTAGTTCTGAGGATCTAGATGTAATTAATGTTTATACAGAAAACACAAAGCTTACTGATTTATACCCTTTCTCCATGTTACGAAGAACTATTATGTTGTGACCCGATCGGCTGTAACAATCTAATATTGACTTTACTGACCAGCACAAAGTGAAGGCTGCCAGTGAACTTGACGAAAGAGGTTTAACTTTCTTCCCTGATTTACACTGATAAGTTTTTAAACGGAAGACCATGCAGATATGCAGACTCCTCTCATTTATTTTTAAACACATCAGCGAGTTTCTTAACCCTTTTTGGGGGGTTTTTAAATAATGCAGATACGGCAAATGCCCCTATTGAAAGTATCTTGCGGTTTATTTGTTGCGAGAGACAGCAACAATATAAATGGATTAACAAGTTTATATGGTCGCGGGTCGCGATGGAGCATGCCTTCGCAATATTGGCATTCTTCACGCATATCAAGCAGATATTGTATGAATTAAAGGGTGAACCTGAATCCTGTAATATTAGATGAGCTCAGGAGAGCGGCGGAGCTTTCTCTCCGTGCTACTAAAGAAACGGGTTTTTCCTCGTCGCAGTTTCCCCCGAGAATCTGCATCTAAACAGTATTAATCAACATACAGATAACAAAAACAGAGTGTTGTCTCTCGTGCCCCCCCTCTCCCTCAGAGAGCTTGGGGGACGAAACAACAACCAGCAACCAGAGAGGCATATAAGGCTGATCTGAGAGCAGTCATTGTCTCAAAATCATAAGGCTGCGTTAAAGGGGACCTGTCGTTCACAAGTGGCCTCTTAGGGCACTTTTCATAGAGCACAGATAAAACCTGTGCCCGATGTGCCCTCACATACAAAATAGTTTGTTAACCCCTTATGTTCCGTCTTCATTAAAGAAGACCTAATTTTTGTCTCCATTAAAAAAGACATATAAAACAGAACAATAGGGTTTTTCTTAGTAGCTCAGCTGTGCCCTGCCGGTCCTCCGCTTCAGGGCAGTGAGCATTCTGGAGTCAATCTCCTTTTTAGTGCATTTTTCCATGAGTGGAGAAAATTAAAAAATGTCACAAAATGGCTGCTAGAGGTTATAGAGAAAGGCTACATAATTCAGTTTGTTTCCCATCCTCCCAGGTTCGGAGGGGTTTTAACCACCGAGGTGGGCCCCGGAAAAAGACCACCTTATTAAAGGAATAGGTCATTGCTTTATAGCCATTATTTTATTGTACCAAGAAGGATGGAGGGCTGAGGCCTATTTAGATCGATCTCTGAAGAGATAAAAATTCTAAAACTGACAATTCCTTTTATTGTGGCGTTAATCAGGTCTGAGGACTGGTTCGTCATGATACATTTTAAGGACCCCTATGTCCATATATCTATCCTCCTGCAGCATCTGGAAATCCCAGGTTTGCTTTCGGGGGCAAACCATACCAATATCGGGTTCTGCCGTTCAGAGTAGTTCTTTCACAGCGCATAATGCATGGATTTAACCCTTGCTCCTCTGAGACTTCAAGGGATCCAAATACTTAATTACATAGACTATTGGCTTGTGTTAGTCCAGTCTCGAGACATGGCAGTTCGGCATCGAGATGTCGTCCTTGCCCATATGAAGCGCCTAGGGCTACGGAACAACGCCAAAAAGGGCATTTTAACCCACTAGCAGAAAATATTATTTCTTTGGTTAACTTGGGACTCAGTGAGGATGTAGGCACGTATGTCTCCTACACACACAGAGTCGATCCTGGCATCAGTGTCTAGGATCAGATAAGGCCAATTTTACACCGTAAAGCACTTTCTAGAGTGTTAGGTCCGTTGGCGGCAGCATCTAGTATTAGGGAGGCCTGAGGTCGCGCCCTCTATACAGACTGGCGCATCAGGTTCTCCTTTGGTCTCACGGGAAATTTTTTGTCATTCAGACATCCCCAGGGTCCAGAATGTGAGAGCAGACACCCTGTCGAGGCAGGGGCTGAGGTTGTAAAGCCCATACTATTCGAAAGATTATGGTTTAAAATGGAGATTACTCCAGATTTAAGATCCACTATTTCTGATTTTATGCTCCTATTACTAAGGGCTCTTTTTAGTGTTTCGAAAGCCCTTTTCATGGCCTCTTTCAAACACATTTGACTTATGTGCAGATACATTTCTGTCACTGAAGTTAGCCTTTTTATTAGCCATCATAGTTCAACAGGTGCCCGCAAGTCGGCTTCATCCGTTTTAACCGTGAGGGCTGTGAATTACTCTAGTTCTGAGGATCTAGATGTAATTAATGTTTATACATAAAACACAAATGAGCTCCACACGAAATTAAAACTATTTTAAATGGAGACTATTCACTACTCGGTTTAGTGACAAACATTTATTTCCAAACTGCCCAGTGGCTTCAGTTCTGGAATTTTTACAAAATCGGTTTTCATCCGGTTTATATCCATTTACTACCAGAGTATAGGCTGCGGCTATCTCTGTGTCTATGCTCCTATTTCTAAGGGTTCTATCTGTAGTGCTTCGAAAGCCCTTCTCATGGCCTCTTTCGAACACATTTGACTCATGTACAGATACATTTCTGTCACTGAAGTTAGCCTTTTTTATTAGCCATCATGGTTCAACGGGTGCCCGCGAGTCGGCTTCACCCGTTTTAACTGTGAGGGCTGTGAATTACTCTAGTTCTGAGGATCTAGATGTAATTAATGTTTATACAGAAAAACACAAATGAGCTCCAGATGAAATTAAGGCTATTTTAAATGGAGGCTATTCACTACTCTGGGTATTGACAAACATTTACTTCCAAACTGCCCATTGGCTTCAGTTCTGGAATTTTTACAATACCGTTTTTTCATCCGGTTTATATCCATTTACTACCAGAGTATAGGCTGCGGCTATCTCTGTTTTTATGCTCTTATTACTAAGGGCTCTATCTGTAGTTGTTTCGAAAGCCCTTCTCATGGCCTCTTTCGAACACATTGATTCATGTACAGATAAAGTTCTGTCACTGAAGTTAGCCTTTTTATTAGCCATCACTTCTCTGAGGAGAGTGAGTGACTTCTTATTCATGCCTGGAGTTCGCTTCAGACGAATTAAGGCTATTTTAACTACCTGGTGTAGTGACGACATATTTAGTTCCAAACTGCCCAGTGGCTTCAGTTCTGGAATTTTTACAATACCGGTTTTTTATCCGGTTTATACCCAGAGTATATGCTGAGGCTATCTCTGGTTTCACACTCGTATCCCTGAGGGCTCTATGGGTAGTAGCATCACTTCTCTGAGGAGAGTGAGTGACTAACAAGCTTATCAGCTGCTTCTTCATACCTGGAGTTTCGCTCCAGGCGACATTTAAGGCTGTTTTAAATGGAGATTATTCACTACTCTGTGTAGTGACAAACATTTACTTCCAAACTGCCCACTGGCTTCAGTTCTGGAATTTTTACAATACCGGGTTTTCATCCGGTTTATATCCATTTACTATCGGAGTATATGCTGCGGCTATCTCTGCCTTCACGCCTTATTGGGTGGTACATTTAGGATGAGGCCTCCTGCTCAAATCAGAGTTCCAGTATGGGACCTGGCAGTAGTTCTGAAAGGGGTTCTTTATGGCACCTTTCGAACCCATTAACTTGTGTACAGTTAAGTTTCTGTCACTGGAGTTAGCCTTTTTATTAGCCATCACTTCTCCGAGGAGAGTGGGCAACTTCCAAGCTTATCAGCTTCTTCTCTATCCTGGAGTTTGCTTCAGGACATATTAAGGCTATTTGCACACAAGACCAGGTTATGTTCACAAGGTTCCTAGCAATGTGGCTAGAACATTGGTCTTTCAGGCTTTTTCATCCTCCTCCTCAAGAGTCGGCGGATCAACAGAGGCTACATCTTCTATGCCCTGAGGGGTTTTTAGAGGTTTACATTAATAGATCTTCCACCTTAGAAGATCCGACCAACCTTTGGTCTGTGTTTGGTTCTCCAAGAGAGAACATTCTTCCTCTAAACAAACAATCAATAATTGATTGTGGAGGCTATTTTTATAGCGTATGAGGTGCACATTATGTTTTCACCTCTGCGAAAATTAGGGCACACTCGACTAGGAGTATGGCGTCTTATCTGGCCCCTTTGTCAGGGACCTCCATGCTTTGTGGTGTGGCGGGATAATCTCCCCCACACATTTTTATGAGGTATTATGTTTTTAGACCTCCCTTTTCTACCGGGATCTCAGGTCTTTATGTCTTAAGTTGTGCGTAGACACCTTCACACTTACAGACAGTCACAATTAATTATGGCGTAGTGGGTATCTCGTTCCCCATAATGTCATTACATGACACAGCGTCAAGTATCCCTTGAAAGGGAACGTCAGGTTACGACTGTAACCGTGGTTCCCTGAGATAGGGAACGAGACGCTGTGTCCCTTTGCCATAACTCCTTGTGCCTGTAGCATTCGCTTCAATTTTAACAGAAGCTGTTTGACCTATATTATTTCCGCCTAGTTATAGCCTCGCGTTGCCACGTCACTCTTGACGTCATCCGCCGGCGTCTATATATAGACCTAGTTGACACAATATTCACGCTGCATAGCGTTCCCCATAATGTCATTACATGACACAGCGTCTCGTTCCCTATCTCAGGGAACCACGGTTACAGTCGTAACCTGACGTTTTCAAGCGATTTCAACATTTCAGGTTGGACTGTGACTTTTCATGCAAAAGTGCCCAATTCGGCCTAAAATGCCTTCAGGGGCATTCTTATGATGGGAAATGTCATTTAAAGGCATTTCCAGCTCAGAAAAGCATTTTTCAAGCGATTTCAACATTTCAGGTTGGACTGTGACTTTTCATACAAAAGTGCCCAATTCGGCCTAAAATGCCTTCAGGGGCATTCTTATGATGGGAAATGTCATTTAAAGGCATTTCCAGCTCAGAAAAGCATTTTTCAAGCGATTTCAACATTTCAGGTTGGATTGTGACTTTTCATGCAAAAATGCCCAATTCGGCCTAAAATGCCTTCAGGATTATTCTTATGATGAGAACTGTCGTTTAAAGGCATTTCCAGCTCAGAAAAGCATTTTTCAAGCGATTTCAACATTTCAGGTTGGATTGTGACTTTTCATGCAAAAATTATGAAGGTATATTTGGTGCAAAACAACTCCAGACCTGTGACAGTGGAATTTGTATTTGTAGAGATTATCCACACATGTGTATCAGTAAACTTGAAGTCGCAGAGGACGAGATGCAAACTTGTAGATTTTTTTTCTTTCCCTCAAATACAACACAACAGTTACACATTCACAAATCCTTCAGTGCAGCTGCACAAATCCCATTTTACAAATCACAGATTAATACACTCACAAGTTCACATTTTTTGCTACAATTGATGCAGTAAATATGGTGCATAACCTACTTGAACGCCTGCATCAAATAATGTGAAGTCACACACAAATTTTGTACATTTGCAAAATCAGTTTGTGCATACGTGCGATGAGACTTGCATGTGTGTACAATTTATTTTTCACAAATATTTTTTTATTTTTTTTAATATTTTCTAGCCCAAACACAAGTACATAAATACAACTGCTTGAATCTGCTGCTACGAGTTTCAAACACTCTTTTTCATGTGCTCTCTCTTCTGCACCAAATATCTCGAGATAAATGGTGCGAAAGTGATTTGTATACCTGTAGGCTTTGGCGAGCACTGTTCAGCACTGCCCACCAGGTGGCGCCCCAGACATTCACTGAAGCAGAGTTTATTAATTACCACCAATGATTCAGCAAAGTAAATCGCCTTTATCAAGGTATTATTTTCACCAAGTGGAGAACAATATAAATGGGAGTGCTAATTATACACACATGAAGGTAATTACATACAATATTCCAATGATTCATTAGTAAACAAAATATAAGTTTCATAAATTTCAAACCATCAATATAAGTAGATTAAAAAATACAAGCAGCAAATACACACAAAGGCCTACATTTAAATAAGATACCAAATGATGTAAGTCCCATTCATTTTTAATATCATAAAACAAATTATTTTATTTTTCAGACTAATTTTTAATTCAAACAGGAGGTGGGGCCATGGAAAGAACGTTTGTGATTTCTTTTGCAAAATAACCTTTTTTTGAAGAAAAATATGTGTATTTAAATCATGCTTTTTCTTCTAATATACTAATTTGGATGATTATTTCTGTCTTTTTGAATCGGGTTACTGAACAACTAAATTCTTTTTATTATTATATAAACAGTTGTTCTGATTTCTTAACATTTACTTTGGATGCTAACCCAAATCAAATCAGCTTTTTAGACTTGTGGATAGCTCGTAATTGTTTATATAGGGATCCGATTAAAAAACCTACAGCTCGTAATACACTATTGAGAGTGGATTCTTATTGTCGTGAGCAGGGCCGTATGCAGGATTTTATAAATACAGAGGTCCATATGTATTTTTTTAGGGCATGCACGCCAGGAAAAAAATTCTTATTTCTCTGCTCTACATATATGAATTATAACACATCAGAAAACCAAAGAATCGAATAACTATAGATTTCAAACCATGTCAGTATGCGCAAGACTTGTGTTGTTTATTAGTAAGACATTGAAATAATTATGTTACCATCCTGGGCACTGTCAGTTAAGTAAACATAGGCTAACTGAATATAGGATCGGTTTA